>NC_069499.1:1034830430-1035430430 GCF_027579735.1 Bombina bombina
GTTGAACTCTTATAGTTTATTTACTCTCACCAAATCAGTCCAGTACAGCTACAAGTGTGTTAGTACATAAAGAATAACGTAAACAAAGCATAAATTGCTTAGTATCCCATTAATATTTTCATATATTCACCCCTTTGGCATGATTACCCATGGTTGTCAGTGTCACACACAGTCCGTCCCTACAGTGGAAGACGACCATGTGTAGTAATATTGAGGGGTCTCCCTTCTTTTCTGGATCGGGGGGGGGCACCCACACTTTAGCTGGGAAAGAAATAAACAAGTTGAGAAATCCTTATCTTATAATAATTTCTGATTTCTGTTGTTTTTTTAACAGGTGGAACTTCATGTTCACTTGGATGCATGTATCAAGCCTGAAACCATTATTTACTTTGCAAAGTAAGTTATAAGCAGGTGACTATTCTTCCCCAATACAATTCCTATGTAATTAAATGGCCCCCATTACATTTCAGATGCAAAGTGCATTGCACGAAATTCAATTGCCCATTTTTTATGGCCTTCAAATGCATTCATGTAACAATCCCCCTATACATTGCAATCAATAAGAAAACCCTTTTCCTGCAGCTTTTTTGTAGTACTATTTCTATTCAGCTCACTGGACCACTTTTAATGGGGGGTTTTTATGGGGTGTACTGCTTTTTTTTGTTTAACATTCTTGCACATGCTTAGCTAGAGAATACAATGTTAGCCAACATTCCAATTTACTTCTATTATCTAATTTGCTTCATTCTTTAGATATCCTTTTTTGAAGAAATAGCAATGCACATGAGTGAGCCTATCACGAGGCATCTGCATGTAGCCACCAATCAGCAGCTACTGAGCCTATTTCAGCAAAGAAAATACAGAGAATAAAGCATATTAGATAATAGATGTAAATTGGAACGTTGTTTAAAATTGCATGCTCTTTCTAAATCATGAATGAAAAAACTTTTGGTTTCATATCCCTTTAATATCAAGTTTGCCTCATTAATAGTTAAATTAATTGACTTCTTATACATTTTAAATCATATGCGCTCTAAAGGCTCATAATATTTTTATTTACAAGCAGTTCAATTAATTTGGTTTATTTATATTTAGAAAGAGAAACATACACATACCGGATTGTGAAGATGTTGAACATCTTTTGGAGAATGCTGTTTGCACTAAGCGAGGAAGCCTTACAGAATTCCTTTCAAAGTTTAATATCTACATGCCAGTGGTCGCGTAAGTAAATATCCCTTCTGTATGTTTTCATTTATATACGTTCAGGGCCGGTTCTAGACTATTTTGTGCCCTAGGCGAGACCAGTTACTTGCGCCCCCCCCGCCCAATGCAAAAAATAAAATAAAAATTAAAGAAACAAATCATAACACTTTTAAATTTCTTTTAATTTTCACGAATAAGTGGTGTGGCATAAGATGCCAAAAGCAACAATATTAAAGGCAAAATATAAAGTAACCAAATGTTAAATTGCCTATATTAACAAAAAAATATATTTTAACTTTTAATTAAACAAAATATATCTTAACTGAGTCTGTATTTTCCTTACAGCCATAGAAACAAACCAAAAAAAAAACACAGATTTGTCAGAAAATTTTTTACATTTCAGACACCTCAAAATCTCACTCTGCGTGCCTTTTCCTTTGCAAATTTTGTCACCATTTCAGCCAGATCAAGTGCTGCTGCCTGTTTATGTTCAATAGATATAGTTGCCAAGCCAACTAGTCTCTTTTCCAACATTGTAGAACGTATGTAACTTTTTATAAGTTTGAGCTTTGAGAAACTACGTTCACCACTTGCCACTGATACTGGAAGTGTGAGAAGGATCCTCAGAGCAACAGAAACATTGGGCACGTTATCCAGAAGTTTATTTTGTAGTATGAAGAGAAGTACTTCTTGTGGCGGCATAGGTTTTGGAAGTCTTCGAGCTATTGCTTCAAGTTCACAACGCAGATCTTCAGCATCAATATCTTTGTTTCCATTATGCATCAATGACTTTTCCAAATGATTACAGTCCTTAAGTAAATCTTCTGTTGATTTTTTCTTTATACTGTATATGTCATATAGAAAGCCAAATAGTGAATTATATTTTTGTAGCTGTTGGAATCTCTCTTCAATCGATTGTATTGCCATGTCTAAAACAGCATAGTAAAAACCTGTTTTGAATTTCTGCTTTGGATCTTGTGGTGCTTCTTCTCGGGGCCTCATAATCAAACTGCCGTTTCTTTCTCCTGTTTCGAACTTGATTTTCTGTCTCAAAGTTTGGTACTATCTGTATCTCATTTGCAATCGCAGTAGCATCTGTCAAAACTTGTTGAAAACCCTTATCACACCTGCAGGTTATGAGATAATTCTTGGTCACTTGCAATTGTCTTGTAGCTGAATTTAAATCAGCTTCCTTATTTTGTAGTAGCTTGCTTGTAAGATTGACTTCAAAAAGGATGTTGTACCATGTAGCAAGGGATACCACAAACTTGAATTTACTAACTGCATCAGCAAGGCCCTTGGCTTCAACTCGGGAAGTATTTCCAGATGGACCTGATAGGCTTGTATCCTCAAAAATCTCTATCAAAGCATCATATATATTACCAAGATGATATCTCAGTGGTTTCAAAGCATCAATCCGACTCTCCCATCTTGTTTCACTCAATGGCTTAACAGTTATGCCTAAGTCTGATATATGGCTAATTAGAACGCTCAGTTGATGTAGAGAAATAATTATAAATCTGTTGAACTAACCCGAAGAAAGTAGTTGCTTCCAGACAACACCAAGCAGCATCATTGACTACCAAGTTTAAAGAGTGTGCATTGCAGGGCACAAAAAACGCACGTGGGTTTAAGTCCAGTATTCTCTTTTGTGCTCCATTTTGTTTGCCTTTCATGTTACTGCCATTGTCATACCCTTGACCACGCAGATTTTCAATTGGCAATTGAATTAGCTTCAGCTGTTCAAGAAGAGTTTCTGCTATAAAGGCACCTGTAGTCTCCTGTAGTGGAATAAATCCTAAGAAATGTTCTCTTATAGTAATACTTTCAGACTCATTATCTGATGGTTTGCTTACATCAACAAAACGTACAATCATTGTCATTTGCTCAATGTGAGATGTGTGCAGTCCAGAATAATTGAATAGATTTTAGCTGAGGTTGTACTTGTTATAATTTTCTTCTTTATAGCACCGGCTAGAAGCTGTATAAGCTCATTCTGGATATCTTTTCCCAGGTAGTAAACCAATGTCTTTTGATCTTTAACCCTATGCAAATGTTCATTCATGATATGATCAAAAAGGGCTAGATATTCGACAAACTTTAAAAAATTTCCATTGCCGGCACTATACAACTTGTCATTTGTACCACGGAATGATAAGTTTTGCATGGCAAGAACTCTTACCAAAGCAATCAAGCGTTGCAAGACTTGTTGCCAATATTGTTCTTCTTGCCTAATTTTCAGCTGGTTTATAGCATCAATTGTTTTTTCTGTAGATAAGCGGAATTCAGGTTCACGCCATGCTTTGAGACAAGAGATGGTCTTCAAGTTGAAGGCCATCTCTTGTCTGAAAGCATTTGACAGTTGTTTTCAGAGCTAGAGGGTGTTATTTCATGTGTATCATATAGATAACATTGTGCTCATGCATGTGGAGTTACGTATGAGAGGGCACCGATTGACTAAAAAGCATGTCAGTTAAAAGAACTGAGATAAGGGGCAGTAGGCTTAGATACAAGGAAATCACAGAGGTTAAAATGTATATTAATATTCAATAACTGTGTTAATTATGAAAAACTGGGAAAGCGGTAATAAAGGGATTATCTATCTTTTTAAACAATAGCAATTCTGGAGTAGACTGTCCTTTTAACCATATACCAAACATGACAAGTATAATACTTGTTTAAGCTAAAAAAAGATATATAAAAAAAAATCTCATGATTCACATACATAGAGCATGCAATTTTAAACAACTTTCTAATTTACTACTATTATCTTTGTGAAGGCAAATGGCAGATTGTGAAGATGCCAGAATCTGCATCAGGGGGTAGTTTTATAAGGGCAGCAGATCCTCTTCTTTTTATATAAAATATAATATTTTATATAAAAAGAAAGAGGGTTGTGTCTGCCCTTATAACACTGTCACTACTACCCCTGCTGGCTGCAGGTACTGGCGTCTTCACAAATTCCAATCTGCCATTTGCCAGGATGATGTGCTCACATGGGAATATTTTAAATATTCCCATGTGAGCACATCATCCCTGTGCATTATTTAATTAAAGAAATTGCAACAGCAGATTGTGAAATCAAATAATACTATATTATATACTATAGAGACACTATGAATGACCCTCAGTCACATCATCACATGTAAAATAGCAATAGGTAGACAGTAATAAGTATTACATGTATATTTATATAATTTGTTTTAAGCAAATCAATCAAATATTCATCATTCATCCAACATCATTCATACATAATTGTTCTAAGGCGGGCCTCAGGCAGGCCTGTAACTAGTTTCAACAACAACCTCAGCCACACAGGGCCCCCTGAATATCAGAATAAATGAATATATTATATACAATGTCTATTATGTCGGTGTAAATACTGACATGTACATACTGTTGTGGGTGATCTGATGCGCCTGTTTCATTTCTGATAGTTAATGGAATTAGTATTCCACTTCCAACTTGGAACACAAATAACATTAACTATCAGAAATGGAACTTCCAAGTTCCAAGTAATAATTACACAATAAGTGGGCCAATGCATATGCATATAGAACGCTTTATTTATCATGAAACCAGCACCACCTCAAGACAGTAAGTTTTTCTCAAACACAGTGACTTGCCCTAGCCGCACGTGGCTCACACATGAGTTTTGTAACCAGGCGAGAAAATTATCAAATACACAAATTTCCTTCCACCACTGTCCACAATCCAAACTAAGTCTAAGAGTAGACAGACAGACTGACTATTCTATATATAACATAAAAATACTAGTTTACAAATTGCAGGCAGCAGCATGGATTAATAAAAATAACACAATCAATAATTGATTCAATTGTGTTATTTTTATTAATCCATCTGCTGCCTGCAAATTTGCAAAATAAACAGTTTATTAACAAACTACCAGCGGCAGCCCTCAACCATTAAAATGATGTAGATTATAGACAGTGAGTCAGTGACTTTAGTACTACTAGTACTACACTAAAGTCACTGACTCACTGTCTATAATCTACATCATTTTATTTTAATGGTAATAAATAATGTACTAGTATAGTCTAGTCACAATGAACAACATACACATGAATGATGATCAGATTCATGCCATGCCAAGCCTCATTGAATTTGACCTCCATATCCATATTATATTTCAAAAATCAAAAAAACAGAAATTTAAAAAAATAATTTCTCTTGACTCAGCTCTCCTGGCTGAGTCTCTGAGCTCTCACCTCTGTTTGTCGTCGTCCTCGACCTCGTCCTCCTCAGTCCTGCCTGGGCTGGATCCTCTGTCCTGGCGACACTGTCCACACACTGCACGGCTACACCCGGTCCGTCCTTCGACCAGTGTTGATCTGATCGGCTCTGTCTCTGTCTGGGCTGGCTAGCTGAGCTCTGCACATGACACTGCACGCAGCACACTGTGTCGTCTGCCAGCCAGGGCCAGCCAGCAGGCTCTTAGTTTCTACCCTCAGGCCTGGCTCACCGCCTGGTAAGTTACGGTAACGGACTACCTAGTAGTGTCAGTGACACTGTGACTCTCTCTCCTCGACCTCAGGCTCTGTCTCTGTGACTGTCTCTTCCGGCTGCTGCTGCCGCGTGTGTGAGGCTCAGGCTGGCACAGCACAATGAGCGGCAAAGCGGGCGGGGTGGTCACGTGATGGATCAATGTTGGTGACGTAAATGACGTTGAGGGTGCTGACGTCGGCATCGCCTAGCGGGCGGCCTAGCATAGAAGTCTCCACAAGGTCAAGAAGTACTGACTGTCTGTGTCTGTGTGAAGACTGTATGTCTCTGAGTCTGAGACTCTGACTTTAACTTACTTAATAAATAAAAAAAAAATGTAATAAAAATATGTAATTCTAAATACACTGTCACAGAAATGTTTTTTTTTTTTTTTTTTGGCCATAAAAGTAGTCGGCTGGCTCTGCTGCCTGCGCCCTAGCTGGCAGTGCGCCCTAGGTGACTGCCTAGCTTGCCTAGTGGAAGCGCCAGCCCTGTATACGTTTATAATTTCTCTTCAGGCAGCACCAAAAATGCATATTGGTGAAGGCAGGAGCTTTAAAGGGACAGTCAACACCAGAATTGTTATTGTTTAAAAAGAAAGACAATCCCTTTATTACCCAGTCCCCAGTTTTGCTTAACCAACACTGTTATAGAAATACACTTTTTACCTCTGTGATTACCTTGTATCTAAACTTCTGCTGACTACCCCCTTATTTCAGTTATTTTGACAGACATGCATTTTAGCCAATCAGTGCTCACTCCTAGGTCACTTCACGTGCATGAGCTCAATGTTATCTATATGAAACACATGAACTAATGCCCTCTAATGGTCAAAGTGTATTCAGATTAGAGGCAGTCTTCAAGGTCTAAGACATTAGCATATGAACCTCCTAGATTTAGCTTTCAACTAAGAATAACAAGAGAACAAAGCAAAATTGGTGATAAAGTAAATTGGGAAGTTGTTTAAAATTGCATGCCCTATTTATATCATGAAAGTTTTTTTTGGACTTGACTGTCCCTTGTGGAAGAACATTTGAGACTAAGCTGTTGCACATCTAAGAAAGATATATGGGCCTAAATTACAAGTTGGGCACTACTTTACACACCCTGTTCTATGCCCTCCCACGTCACCGTCCCCTCCTCACCTCACTGTTCCGCCATTTTCCCTCACACTATCCACAAGTCTCACGTATCAACTGGGAGTTCCCACATTCTGATGCCTAAAATAGGAGAATGTGCCGGGTTAGTGTGACATGAGGGGAAACAGAAACTGCTAAAACCCCCGTCTCCCATAAATTCACCTCACACATTGGGTGACTCACATATACGGCGCCCGCAATAGATTATATACTGCGGTAAGTCGGATAAACTGGCGAGGTACAGAATTCTGTGGAAATATAAATTTCTGGAGTCGCCAGTGACTTATGAACTGCCGGCGCCTAAGTAATAAACAAAAAAAGTCTAATTGCCCGTAAAAGTCGAACCCGACACGTTAAATCCAATATATCTGCCATCCCCCCACATCGTAACCAATAATAAAATGTATTAACCCCTAGACCGCCATCCCCCCACCACGCAATCTACCTATTTAAGCTATTAACTCCTAATCCACCAAACCCCACATCGCAAACCACCTAATAAATGTATTAAACCCTAATCCGCCATTCCCCCACATCACAAACTACCTAATAAATGTATTAAACCCAATCCGCCAACCCCCCACATCACAAACTACCTAATAAATGTACTAACCCCATATCCACCATCCCCCCACAACGCAAAATACCTATCAACATTATTAACCCCTAAACTGCCATCCCCCCACAATGCAAACTACCTATTAAAACTATTAACCCCTAATTCGCCAACCACCCCACAACGTAATCTACATAATTAACCTATTAACCCCTAAACCGCCATCCCCCCAACAACAAAGTATTAATCTAATCACTAAGCCCCCTAACCTAACACCCCCTAAATTAACCCCAATTAACTACAGTTGCATAAAATGAAAAAAAGACTAAAAATTTATAAAAATTACCAAAAAAATAATCTTTATATAAATAATCCCCCCTAAATTTACATTAAAAAAAACAACTAACATTAAATTAAAAAAATATTACAAAAATAAAAAAAATCTAAGATTACAGAAAAAATAAACAAAATCCAAAATATATTTTTTAAACCTAATCTAATACCCCTATAAAAACAAAACTAAAAACACCCCCTAATCTAACACTAAACTACCATTAGCTCTTAAGAGGGCCTTTTGTAGGGCATTGCCCTGAAGAAATCAGCTCTTTTACATTAAAATATACAATTTAACCCCTAACCGTAAAACCCCCTGCCCACTGAACCCCCCAAAATAAAAAAGACCTAACTCTAAAAAAATGAATCTACCCATTGCCCCTAAAGGGCAATCAGCTCTTTAGTGCCCATTAAAAATAAAAAAAGCCCTAATCTAAAAAAAAAACCCACCCAAAAAAATAAAAAAAACAAACACTAAACCAAAAAAATGTACTCACCATTCCTGAAGTCCTGACATCCATCTTCTTACAGGGCGGAGCAAAAGTCTTCTTCCAGGGCGGCACCATCTTCTATGTTCCTCCAGGTGACGCAGAGCATGAACGGCAGCGACTGCGACATCCAGCGTTGAGGATCCTTTTCATGCAATAGTCCTCCACACACTGAAGATTGAATGCAAGGTACCCCTTTAATATTGGGGTACCTTGCATTCCTATTGGCTACATTTTCAAATCAGCCAATAGGATGAGAGCTACTGAAATCCTATTGGGTGTTCAAATCAGCCAATAGGATTTAATTTAATGTAATTTCTTTATGTAATATTAGGATTTTTGTTTTTAATGTTAAATTAGGATTTTTTATTTTTGGTATTTTTAATTAATTTTGTAGTAAGATAGTCTTTTTTATTTTATGTAATTGGGGTTAATTTAGGGGGTGTTAGGTTAGGTGGTTTATTGATTAGATTTATGCTTTGCGTTGTGGGGGGATGGTGGTTTATGGGTTAATAATTTAATTAGGTATATTGTGTTGTGGGGGTTGGCGGATTAGGGGTTAATAGGGTAATTAAGGTAGATTGCGTTGTGGGGGTTGGCGGATTATGGGTTTATAGGGTAAGTAGGTATTTTGTGTTGTGGGGGTGACAGATTAGGGGTTAATTGTTTTAATAGGTAATTTTCCATGTGGGGGTTGGCGGATTAGGGGTTAATAGTGTAATTAGATACTTTGCGTTGTGGGTGGATAATGGATTAGGTATTAATAACTTTATTAGGTAGTTAGCGATGTGGAGTTTGGCGGATTAGGTTTTTTTTTTGTTTTTTTTATAAATTTTATTAGTGTTCAATCAAAATACAAATATAAATAAAGTACAATACGAGCAAGTGTCCAGACTCGGTACCAAACAACTGTCAATACTTAAAAATTGATTTGGACCTAAGGAGCCTTAACGTTTAGTATACAATATGAGTTATTTTTTTTCTCTCTAATCTGTAATCATAGGCCGCTGTTATTGCCGCGTTTATTAATAGTTTCTTTGCCTCATTAATTAAGGGAAATTTGGAGCTAATCCACTTCCTAAACAGTAATTCCTAAGAGTTATTATAGCTGTTAGAATTAAATTACTTTTATTCCCCCAAGCGGCGCAAGCAGACAATAAAATTATAGAATCAATTGATAAAGTTACTCTGACCTTTATCACTTGAGAGAGAAAATACACTACTTTTAACCAAAATTGTTTCACTTTTGGGCATTCCCATAAAAGATGACCTAAATTTGGATCTGATTTTTAACTTTATTGTTCCACTTAGCTACTCATCGTGGTGTAAGGTAGTCCCTATTCAGTCATCTAAACTGAGCTTTCCTCAAGTATGTTGACTGGCAGAGAGAATAGGTTTTTTTTAAGGCTTCTGAAAAACTGATTGGAGAGATCGGGCATATCCAGCGTGTTCGGCCAATAGGAAATTAGTTCTAATGTGCGTTCTCCTCCCTCAGATGCTCTTAAAGATTTATAAATAGTAGATAAGGACCATTTTTCAGAGTTAATAGTATCCAGTAAAGGATGGTCTAGCCATAGTTGGGGAAATATTCTTAAGTATTTACAGATATCATTTTTTAATTGTAAAAAATAGAATTTATGATTAGTTTGAACTGTAGTAAATTTATCCTGAAATTTAGAAAAATTATACAGCTTCTTAGAGTCATGATCAAAAACATCTTTAATACTTAGAGCTTTAAAGGGTGACCAGATTTTAAAAATATTAACTGTGTTCCCTAAAGGGAAGTAGCAATTCCCTTGTACTGGTAGCCATTTAGAAATGGTGGACGGATAACCAAGTAGCCTCATGGCTTTCCTCCATACCACTAAGATATCTTTATATAAGGGATGTTTAGAAATTGTCTTTCCCAAAACTTTATTTAATGCATGTACCACGAACCCCAAAGAATGAGGGGAACAAACCTGTTCTTCTAGGTATTTGTCAGAGAATTTAAACGACTGTAATAACCAGTCAATTGGCAGACGTAAGATGGTAGCAAAATTATACCATTCTAAATTTGGTAAAGCCAATCCCCCTCTAGAGTAAATTTGATATAGAGTCTCAAGTTTTATTCTCGCTTTCCTCCCACTCCATAGGAAATATTTCAACGCTTGATTAAAACGCCATAAACTGAGTTTCTTAATTAGGAGGGGGAGCATCCTAAGTACGTATGGAATTTTTTGAGCTATAAACATCTTATCGAGGTTAATTTTACCCGAAATTGAGACAGGAAGCGATGCCCAACTCTTCATCTTGTCTTTACTCTCCTGAAGAATTGGGGAGATATTATCCTGATACCAATCTGCAGGATTAGCAAAAAGTTTTAACCCCAAATACTCCAAGACATTTGTTTGAATAAATTGATGGGGTTAAGAATTATTCAGCTTTTTTAACCAAATTGTTTTAGATTTTGAAAAATTTGTCTTATAACCAGAAATGGCACTGTACCTATCCAAGAGATTTAGCACAGCGGTAATAGAATCTTTAGGGTTAGTCACAAAGAGAAGAAGATTATCAGCAAACAACAAGATTTTTAGTGTCGACTTACCTATGCTAATTCCTGATAAGATCTCTCTCAGTTTAATAGCCAGGGGTTCTAAAATTAAGTCAAATAATAATGGGGATAGGGGATAACCTTGCTGGGTTCCTCTTGAAAGTACAAAGGATTGAGTGATATCATTATTAATTAACAGAGATGCCTTAGTGTCAGAATATATATTACCAATGAAATTAACAAAGTTGCCTCCAAAGCCATATCTCTTTAAGGCCTCAACCAAAAATGACCATTTCACTCTGTCGAAGGCCTTCTCTGCATCCTAAGATAGCAGGGAGACCTCTGGCAGAGCGGAATTATCGCCATTATATAAACAAATTGCATGAAGAATTCTCCTTATATTATTTTCTGATGTCCTCCCACTCACAAAGCCTACCTGATCAGCATGGATAACTTTAGGTAAAATTGCTTTCATCCTCTCTGCCAAAACCTTCATCAGAATCTTATAATCAAGGTTAAGCAGAGAAATTGGCCTATACGCCGTTATTTCCACAGGATCTTTGTTGATTTTTAGGAATCAGAATGATATTAGCCTTTTGAAATCCTCAGAAGCTTTAAGATTATCCTCAAAGTAGATTTTATACAAATCCTTTAAAACCGGAATAATCTTGTCCAAAAATATCAAGTAGAACTCCAGCGGCAGGTTGTCCGGGCCTGGGGTCTTCCCTCTAGGCATTGATCTAATGATCTTATCTATTTCTTCTTCAAGAATTGGTCTATTCAGAGTCTCAAGATCTAATTCTGAAATTAGAGGGAAATCAATAGTTGCCAAGAAAGTATTAATATCTTCTGGAAGAGGATTTTGAGAGGTGTATAACTCAGTATAATAGTTCTGAAATAGAAGGGCTATCTGATCTTGATCTAATGTAGTAATATTATCCTTTTTGATAGCCACTATAGGTTTCCTCTGAGTTTGTCTCTTGAAAATTGAGGCCAAAAATGTGCCCGCTTTATTTCCATATCTTGTAAACTTCACTGCTCTTTTATACAATGAGTCTTCTGCTTCTTCCAGAAGAAAAAGATCTCTTTCCTTCTTGTATGCAAAGTACATATTAGGGGTTAATACATTTTATTTAGTTATTGCGGTGGGGGGTTTGTGGTTGACAGGTAGATATTGTGCATGCGTTAGGTGTTTGTAAAAACCAGGGAGTTACGGTGCTTATATACTCAGCGCAAGGCTTGCTGCACCTGCCTATGTGTGGTGAGGTGAAAATGGAATAACATTTCTCCATTTTCACCGTGTAAGTCCTTGTACTGAATATATGATATCGACTGGCACCCTTGCATTTCTGTCAGATAATGCACCTCTTCGCCCAGAAAATTGTTGCAATTACAAATATTTAGGCATTCTCATGTTTATTTCTTTTGTTTTGTATTGGTATGACACAAAAAAGTAGAGAAAAACAACAAATCTGGCACATTCCACGCAAAAATGGACTGAACAAAATTATTGGCCTCAATTTAATATTTGGTAGCACACCCCTTGGCAAAAATAACTGAAATCAATTGCTTCCTGTAACCATCACTTACACCTCTCTACTGGAATTTTGGAGCACTCTTCTTTTGTTCCAGGTCTCTCAGATTGGAAAGGTTTCTTTTCCCAACTGCTGTTTTGAGATCTCTCCACAGGTGCTCTATGGGATTGAGATCTGCTGGCCAGTTCAGTACTCTCCAATTAGCCAATTGGATTAAGCTTGCATTCTATTGGCTATTCCAATCAGCCAATAGAATCTTCCATCCAGTTTTATTTAGATTTATTTAAATTATATTTAAGTTAGGGGGTGTTAGGCTTAGGGTTTATGTTAGGGTTAGGGTTAGGTTTAGGGGTTAATATATTTATGTAGTGATGCGGGAGGGCGGTGGTTTAGGGGTTAATAGGTTTATTATCGCGCCGGTGTGGGCAGACGGCAGATTAGGGATTAATAATATTTAAATAGTGTTTGCGATGCAGGAGGGTGGCGGTTTCGGGGTTAATAAGTTTATTATAGTGGCGACGAATAGGGGTTAATACATTTTTTAAGTGGCGGCGATGTCCGGAGCGGCAGATTAGGGGTTAATAATTTTATTTTAGTGTTTGCGATGCGGGAGGGCCTCGGTTTATGGGTTAATAGGTTATTTATGGGTGTTAGTGTACTTTTTAACACTTTAGTTATGAGTTTTATGCTACAGCTTTGTAATGTAAAACTCATAACTACTGACTTTAGATGGCGGTATGGATCTTGTGGTTATAGAGTGTACCGCTCACTTTTTGGCCTCCCAGGCAAACTTGTAATACCGGCGCTATGAAAGTCCCATTGAAAAAGGACTTTTTTAAAAGTGCGGTACTGACGTTGCGTGACAGCCAAAAAGGTGTGTGGTACACCTATACCTTCAAGACTTGTAATAGCAGCCTTAGGGAAAAAGCATTGTTATGAAACATAACGCTGCTTTTTGACTCATAACGCAAAACTCGTAATCTAGCTGAAAGAGTATTAATAAGAAATAATGTAAAATATGAGTTTGCTCAAAAAATTGTGAGGATGACTGGAGGATTAAACACTATTTAGTTTACTATAGGTATTTTAATTTACAAATGGAGCATAGTTAATTTCCAAGTTCAGAGATTCCAAGTTAAAGATCTACTTGCATTCATTCTGCAGTAGAATTGTGTCTAGATCACCACCTCTACCTTTCAGGTCTATTTTTTCCAGGCCTCTAAATTTAAATTCCTTTTTGTTACTGTTATGATAAATAGCAAAATGTCTAGCTACACTACTTATTTTTATCGGTTCGTTTTTTATATCTCTTTTATGTTCTTTTATTCTGTCTCTAAGTTCTCTGTAGGTTTTTCCTACATAATACACTTGACAGCTACAGGTCACTAAATATACTACTCCCTCTGTTCTACAATTCATATTACCTTTCACAAACTGTTTATTGTTATTTTTGTCCAAAAATTAATTTCCTGTAAGTATATTCTCACATACTGAACATTTTTTGCATTTAAAATTTCATTTTTTTTCTTGTAGTTGTTTTAACCAATTTGTTTCCTTTTTAATATAATGACTTGTGACAAGTTTGTCCTTTAAGTTACAGCCCCTCCTAGCTGTTAATTGTGGATATTCACCAATACATTTTGATAAAATTGGATCTATTTTTAGATTACTCAAAATTGTTATTATAAATCTTATAATTTCTGTCTCTTCATTTGTTTTTAATTTATACAGTAAATCTTCTCTACTAGTATCTCTTGCGTTATGTATGCCTTTTTAATTGGCTATCTTTGTAGCCTCTCTCTTTGAATCTATTTTGTTAATCCCTCGCTTCCTTTTTAAATTGATTTAATGCCTAAGGTATTGTCCTTGTTGTATATTTTTAATCAGATTGGGTGTATGGTGACTTTCTGCCCTCAGAAGGGTATTACCTGCCGTTATTTTCCTACGTGTAGCAGTGTTTAATTTGGTTCAATTTTTCATTATTCTTAAGTCTAGAAAACGTATTTCACTGGTACTGTGATTATAGGTAAATTTCAAATTATACTGATTTATGTTTAATTTTTCCATAAAGATTTCCAATTCCTTTACTGATCCCTGCCAAAACACCAGGATATCATCTATATAGCGTATCCAAATGCTAAACAGATTTTCACTTTGCTCATTGCCCAGTATTATATTCCTTTCCAAATGACCTAAGTAGAGACAGGCATAGGTCGGTGAACAACAAGTGCCCATGGCTGTCCCTAAGGTCTGTTCATAATATCTTTTGTTAAATGCAAAATAATTGTGATGCAATAGAAATGTTAGCAATTTTTCTACAAATTCTGTGTGTTTGGTATAATTTGGTCCTCGCTGTTCTAATATTTTTTTCATTATTTGTATGCCTTTCCCATGTGGTATGGAGGAGTATAACCCATCCACGTCAATTGTAACTAAAAGGGTATTTTGATCTATTGATAATCCATCTAATCTTTTGAGCACATCAAGAGAGTCTTTAACAAAGGATGGTAGAGTTGCTAGAAAAGGTCTAAGGCAATAGTCAACATTCTCAGAAATTTTCTCTGTTAAGGATTCTATTCCTGATATAATAGGTCTTCCTGGTGGGGGTAATTTTTCTTTATGAATTTTTGGTATTGTGTAAAAACTACGTATTTTTGGAAATGTTACATATAGATATTCTTTTTCTTTTATGTTTATTACTTTATTGCTCAAGGCCTCCTCTAGCAAGTTGTTTAGTTCATCTTGATATTGTATTGGTGGGTCTTTTGTTAAAGTCCTGTAATGTTTTTTTGTCCATTACTTGTTTTAGACATTCATGTTCATAGTCTTTAGTTTCTAAGACTACAACATGCCCACCCTTGTCTGAACTTGTAATTGCTATTGTATGATTTTCTCTTAATTCTGTAATTGCGTGTCTTAAAGGTTAAAATACCTATAGTAATCTAAACAGTCTTTAATCCTCCAGTCATCCTCACAATTTTTTGAGCAACTCATATTTGACATTATTTCTTATTAATACTCTTTATTAATAAAGGGATAAATACATTATTATTTTTCTTTTTCTCCATAAGTTCTTAATACCATGTACAAGAGTTAGGGGAATTAGAAGTATTATTTATACTTTCTTAGGTAGAAAAAATGAATTGATGAATATATGTTATGATATTTAGAGTGATTAATTGTGAGATGATAAAATAATGCTCACAATAATCTTATGAGAACTAAATGAATCGTTTGAAAACAATGAAATGATGCACAGAGGAAAATAAACGAATTCACCCGCTTCCTAAAACAGCAACATAGTGAAGAGTGAAAAGGGAGGTTCTAAAAATGGAATAAAAGGAAATCCTCCTGATGACACCACAAACTGATTTGCCAAAAGAAGTTCTAAGCCTAAGGAGTGAAACACGTGTAACTTTGGATTCCAATCAATTTTGGGCTTTAATTTTTCTGGGACTATTTGTTTCAATTCTCAGATGAAATCATTTAAGGGGCCCCTGTTACTAAAAAAACATAGTTGTTGTTTTTTGTCAAATACAAATTTTGCTGTTGGTTTATGTAGAAATGATGGCATTCAGCATTAAATTGATGTTCGGTTTGTAGCAATCCTCTGTGTATTAATAATTGTTTATTATCTCATACCTTTAAGTGTATAGGTTATTTAGAGGTTATGATTTAGTGCTAGATAGGGCAAACTTTTCCCATTACCCTCCTTACCCTTATTCTAACTATATATTATTGTCTTTTCTTTTTCTTTCTAACTATTATCCTTATATATATATATATATATATATATATATATATACAGTATATATATATATATATATATATATATATATATACACAGTTGTGCTCAAAAGTTTACATACCCTGGCAGAATTTATCATTTCTCCAACATTGGTGTGTCCGGTCCACGGCGTCATCCTTACTTGTGGGAATATCTCTTCCCCAACAGGAAATGGCAAAGAGTCCCAGCAAAGCTGGCCATATAGTCCCTCCTAGGCTCCGCCCACCCCAGTCATTCTCTTTGCCGTTGCCAGGAGAGGGCCTCGGTGATCTTGATAGCTTGGTATGCAGACCTGGTGAATATGTCATCGGTTCCACCATGGAAGCTACCTTTGAGACAGGACCTTCTTGTTCAGGGTCCATTCGAACATCCAAATCTGGTCTCCCTCCAGCTGACGGCTTGGAGATTGAACGCTTGATTCTATCAAAAGCGTGGGTTTTCAGATTCCGTGATAGATACTCTGGTTCAAGCCAGAAAACCGGTAACTAGAAAGATTTATCATAAAATATGGAAAAGATATATCTGCTGGTGTGAATCCAAGGGATTCCCGTGGAATAAGATAAAGATTCCTAGGATTCTTTCCTTTCTACAAGAAGGTTTGGATAAAGGATTATCTGCGAGTTCTCTAAAGGGACAGATTTCTGCTTTATCTGTCCTACTACACAAACAACTGGCAGTTGTGCCAGATGTTCAAGCATTTGTTCAGGCTTTGGTTAGGATCAAGCCTGTTTACAGACCTTTGACTCCTCCCTGGAGTTTAAATCTAGTTCTTTCAGTTCTTCAAGGGGTTCCGTTTGAACCTTTACATTCCATAGATATTAAGTTGTTATCTTGGAAAGTTTTGTTTTTGGTTGCTATTTCTTCTGCTAGAAGAGTTTCTGAGTTATCTGCTCTACAGTGTACTCCACCCTATCTGGTGTTCCATTCAGATAAGGTTGTTCTGCGTACTAAGCCTGGTTTTCTACCAAAGGTTGTTTCCAACAAAAATATTAATCAGGAGATAGTTGTACCTTCTTTGTGTCCGAATCCAGTTTCAAAGAAGGAACGTTTGCTACACAATTTAGAGGTAGTCTGTGCTCTAAAATTCTACTTAGAAGCTACAAAAGAGTTCAGACAAACTTCTTCTCTGTTTGTCGTCTATTCTGGTAAAAGGAGAGGTCAAAAAGCAACTTCTACCTCTCTTTCCTTTTGGCTTAAAAGCATCATCCGATTGGCTTATGAGACTGCCGGACGGCAGCCTCCTGAAAGAATCACAGCTCACTCCACTAGGGCTGTAGCTTCCACATGGGCCTTCAAGAACGAGGCTTCTGTTGATCAGATATGTAAGGCAGCGACTTGGTCTTCACTGCACACTTTTGCCAAATTTTACAAATTTGATACTTTTGCTTCTTCGGAGGCTATTTTTGGGAGAAAGGTTTTGCAAGCCGTGGTGCCTTCCGTTTAGGTGACCTGATTTGCTCCCTCCCTTCATCCGTGTCCTAAAGCTTTGGTATTGGTTCCCACAAGTAAGGATGACGCCGTGGACCGGACACACCAATGTTGGAGAAAACAGAATTTATGCTTACCTGATAAATTACTTTCTCCAACGGTGTGTCCGGTCCACGGCCCGCCCTGGTTTTTTAATCAGGTCCGATGAATTATTTTCTCTAACTACAGTCACCACGACACCCTATGGTTTCTCCTATATTTTCCTCCTGTCCGTCGGTCGAATGACTGGGGTGGGCGGAGCCTAGGAGGGACTATATGGCCAGCTTTGCTGGGACTCTTTGCCATTTCCTGTTGGGGAAGAGATATTCCCACAAGTAAGGATGACGCCGTGGACCGGACACACAGTTGGAGAAAGTAATTTATCAGGTAAACATAAATTCTGTTTTCTTGGCCATTTTTCAGAGAATATGAATGATAACACAAAAACTTTTCTTTCACTCATGGTTAGTGTTTGGCTGAAGCAATTTATTATCAATCAACTGTATTTACTCTTTTTAAATCATAATGACAACAGAAACTACCCAAATGACCCTGATCAAAAATTTACATACCCTGGTGATTTTGGCCTGATAACATGCACACAAGTTGACACAAAGGGGTTTGAATTGTTATTAAAGGTAACCATCCTCACCTGTGATCTGTTTGCTTGTAATTAGTGTTTGTGTATAAAAGGTCAATGAGTTTCTGGACTCCTGACAGACCCTTGCATCCTTCATCCAGTGCTGCACTGACGTTTCGAGATTCTGAGTCATGGGAAAGAAAAAGAATTGTCAAAAGATCTGTGGGGAAAAAGGTAGTTGAACTGTATAAAACAGGAAGGGGATATAAAAAAGATATCCAAGGAATTGAGAATGAAAATCAGCAGTGTTCAAACTCTAATCAAGAAGTAGAAAATGAGGCGTTCTGTTTGATAACATACTGCATTCATCTTGCCATCAATTCTTACCAAATTACCTGTGCCTTTGTAGCTCACACTTCCCCAAAACATCAGTGATCCACCTCCGTGTTTCACAGTAGGAATGGTGTACCTTTCATCATAGGCCTTGTTGACTCCTCTACAAATGTAGCGTTTATGGTTGTAGCCAAAAAGCTCAATTTTAGTCTCATCACTGCAAATGACTTTGTGCCAGAAGGTTTTAGGCTTGTCTCTGTGCTGTTTGACGTATTGTAAGTTGGATACTTTGTGGCATTTGCATAGTAATGGCTTACTTCTGGCAACTCAACCTTGCACCCCATCTTTCTTCAAGTGCCTCCTTATTGTGAATCTTGAAACAGCCACACCACATGTCCTGTATTTCACCTGAAGTTATTTGTGGGTTTGTCTTTGCATCCCAAACAATTTTCCTGGCAGTTGTGGCTGAAATTTTAGTTGGTCTACCTGACCGTGGTTTGGTTTCAACAGAACCCCTCATTTTCCACTTCTTTATTATAGTTTGAGCACTGCTGATTTGCATTCTCAATTACTTGGATATCTTTTTATATCCCTTTCCTGTTTTATACAGTTCAACTACCTTTACCTGCAGATCCTTTGACAATTCTTTTGCTTTCCTCATTACTCAGAATCCAGAATCGTCAGTGCAGCACTGGATAAAAGATGCAAGGATCTATCAGGAGTCCAGAAACTCATTGACCTTTTATACACACACACTAATTACAAGAAAACAGATCACAGGTGAGAATGGTTGCCTTTAATAGCCATTCAAACCCCTTTGTGTCAACTTGTGTGCATGTTATCAGGCCAAAATCACCAGGGTATGTAAACTTTTAATCAGGGTCATTTGGGTAGTTTCTGTTGTCATTATGATTTAAAAAGAGTAAACACAGTTGACTGATAATAAATGGCTTCAGCCAAACACAAACCATGAGTGAAAGAAAAGTTTTTGTGTTATCATTCATATTCTCTGAAAAATCGCCAAGAAATCATAAATTCTTCCAGGGTATGTAAACTTATGAGCACAACTGTGTGTGCATATATATATATATATATATATATATATATACCATATATATATATTTTTTGTATCTGTGTGTATATATGTATATATATATATATATATATATATATATATATATATATATATATAATATGTGTGTATGTGTGTGTATATACATTTATATAAATACATAGATGATTATCGTAATGAGTTAAAGGAAATTAAAAGGCAAAAGTTTGGCCATGACCAAGATGATTACCTGCAAAATCGGGTTTACCGTTGGTCACGTGATGATCGATCTGGTGACGTCACACGCTGGCGACAAGGGAGAAAACATGGGGCATGGAAAGGCATTCGGCAAGCTCTGAAGGAATCAACACAAGCTGGCTCTGATAATTCTTCTTCGGAAGATTTTTTATACACAAGTTCAGACACAGATACCAGAGGGGCGGCCTCAAGCACAAGTCGAAGTGGAGAACCACCACAAATAGCCCGCACGAGGAGCAAACAGGTATACAGAGGGCGGAGGAAATACAATCCGTAACAATGGTACACAGAATAACGGTATGTAATACTAATCACACTGTGAATGGTGAAAATACAATTGGGACATTTGATATCACAATGCTGGGACAATAACGTGTAGAGAATGTGCCTATCAGTGAGATGAATGATACCAATAAGACTCTGATTATTAATATATCTTAATATGAATTAACAAGCACTAAATTAAGTGTGTTAAGTAAAGGCTTATCTTTTTGTCCTACAGATATGTTTAATCTAGATAAAGATCTTTATCATTTTTTTTGTATACTTAGACTGAAAGCACATTTTTCTGTGATATGTACAAACCTGATGATATTAAAAGTACCACACAAGACAATACTATTCTTGATTTAAAATCTTTTGGCTTAAGAAATAAATCAAAGTTTGTTCCTAGTACAACTAACCCAGGGATAGCAACTTACATTCAATTTGTACAAAGTGATATTAAAACATTGCTTGATAAAACTAAATATGGTTCTATAAGGAATAATCTAACTTATGCAGAAAGATTAGCCATACAGAGTCTGTCTACAAACCATCAGATTGTCATTAAAAATACTGATAAGGGCGGGACAGTAGTTGTGCTCGATAAAGAATACTACACACAAGAAATCTTGGCACAACTATCTGATGGGGGAATATAACAGATTCTTGATAATAATCCACTCAAAGATATACAGATGGAAATCAAGCAAATTGTTGATGAGGCGCTTCAGAGAGTGACTATTACAAAGAATCTGTCAATGTTCCTTATTAAAAAGACCCTATTACACCTGTATTCTAAACTCTCCCAAAAGTTCATAAGAACTTGAAAGAAGCCCCCAGGGCTTTGCAAATATCTCTATTTTTTTGGATAAGGTTTTAAACCCCATAGCTTCAAAACAGCAGTCCTTTTAAAAAAATATGGGGAATTTCCTTAATAAAATGTGTGGCATCTCCTGTGAAGATACTGACATTTAGTTTAGTTTAGATATAGTAAGCCTCTACACATCGATACCACATGAAGCAGGCATACAATCTGTAATCGATCTCGCTAAACAAGAAATTTCCTTTACTAAAGCGCAATTTGAATTGATTGAAAATTTATTAAGACTTGTTCTGTATTTAAATTATTTTTTATTTCAGGACACATACTACCTTCAAAAAAAGGCATGACCATGGGCTCCAATGTGGCCCCTTCATACACCAACATTTTTGTCACACAATTTGAAAAAAAGTTTGTTACATTAACTCGAAATATAAAGAGAACTGTAAAATTTGGCTCCGCTTTATCGATGATATTTTTGACGTGTGGAGGGGCACATTAAAGTCCCTTCAAACATTTGTAGAAGAACTTAATAGTTTGACCAACTGTCTCAAGTTCACTCTGGATTGTTCACTAACAAGGGTTAACTTTTTGGACACAACTGTCTATAAAAAAGATTCTGCATTGATTACTGATATTTATAGTAAACCCACTGACCGTAACACATTGTTGCACTTTCAAAGCTTTCATCCACAAAGGGTTTTTAATTCTATTCCTAAAATCCAGTTTATAAGGACATTACATAATGTAAAGGATACAAAGTTGCAAGATGTAAGATTGAAATAAATGGCTGGAAAATTCTTAGCTAGGGGTTACCCTAAAGACATTGTTACAAAATGTCTACATCTGTTGTACTGTTATCCAATGTGTTATTTCTAATGTTCATTTAACTGCCATGTGATGTTCAATCCTTATCAATACTTGCTATTATTCTAAAATGTATAGCTGTCTTATTCCATAGTTTTAACCTCCCCCAAATTTTATTGTCTGTTTACTTAACATCTCACCCTGACCAGACCAGAATCTAACTTTCCAATTGGCCTTTCCAATTGTCTTTGATTAGCAATCAACTAAATTTAGTGGACTCAGCTGACTGCCCTCCCTGCATATATTTCACACCAGTCTGAGATGTGCATTGCACAGTGATGTGCATTGCTATAACAACATATGTTCACATTTTCAAAGTGAACATTTTATAAGTGATTCACTAGCAATATAGCAATAGAATTATACAAGAATTGAACAAGGATTGGGCAAGGGGCAAGACACAAGGCAAGTACTTTTGTAATATTATGTTTGATATACCTTACTGTTTTCAAATGTGATTGCTACTGTAATACTGTGTCTTATGTGTTTAACTGGTTCCCTCTTTTGTAAAAATGCCTAATATCTTCTTATTCCTTTTTGCTGCCTTTTGTCTCTATAACAAACTACATTATTCAATTACTTCTTCTCCCTCTCCACCTGCACTGTTTATTAGCCCATCTCTCTTAAACTCACATTACTTTTGTACTCATGAACTTTACCTATTCCTAAACACTCTCTCTCCCCCTTGCACCTTGTCTAAAAAGCAGTCTCACTACTGCAAATCTGTATCTCATCTTATGTCACTCTCCGTCTTGCTTCTACTAACTGCTGGCGACATCTCCCCTAATCCTGGTCCCCAACAATTGCCTAGCCATGCACATCCATGTGTACCATCCCACAGACTCAAAAAACAAAACTCTGACAACCTTACTCACATTCCTCTTGCATCAAAAGCCACTTCCCCTTTCACTTGTGCACTTTGGAACTCTCGCTCTGTTTGCAACAAACTTACTTCTATACATTCCCTCTTTATCTCCTGCTCCCTCAACCTTCTGGCCCTAACAGAAACCTGGCTCTCTCCCCTAGACACAGCATCCACTGCTGCTCTGTCACATGGGGGTCTCCACTTCAGCCACACTCCTAGGTCTGGTAATAGACAAGGAGGTGGTGTAGGTATTTTACTTTCCTCTCATTGCACCTTTCAACAAATACATCCCATCTCTTCCCTCACATTTTCCTCATTCGAAAACCACATGATTCGCTTATTCTCTCCTCTTTCTATATGTGTCGCAGTCATATACCGTCCTCCTGGCTCCTCAACTCAATTTCTAGATCACTTGGCTGCATGGCTACCTTATTTCCTTTCCTCAGACACCCCTTCCCTCATTCTTGGTGACTTCAACATCCCTCTTGACAATCCCACTGCCTCCTCTGCAAAACAACTTCTGCAACTCACTTCCTCTTTTGGTTTGTCACAATGGACTGATTCTCCCACTCACAAAGATGGTCACTCCCTTGACCTGATCTTTAGCTATCGATGCACCCTCTCAAACTTCACAAACTCCCCCTTTCCTCTTTCTGACCACCATCTCCTTACTTGCAACATATCATCCCTCCCTACAACTCTCCCTCCTTCTGCTCCTCACACCAAACTTCACAGAAGCATTACGTCATTAGATCAACAACAGCTTTCTAATTCCATCAAACCTCTCCTCTCATCCTTCTCGTCCTTTTCATGCCCTGACCAATCTATCTGCCACTATAATTCCACCCTTACATCCGTCCTTGACAATCTCGCCCCTCTTACCATAGCTTGGAAATCAAACACTCATCCTCAGCCCTGGCATACTCCTCTGACACGATACCTATGCAGATGTTCCCGTACTGCTGAGCGGCACTGGAGAAAATCTAGGAGTTCAGCTGATTTTCAAAACTACAAATTTATCTTGAACTCCTACTACTCTGCCCTTAATTTCCATAAGCAACACTACTTCTCTACTCTTATCTCTAATCTTTCTACAAACCCAAAATGTTTGTTCTCCACTTTCAATACTCTTCTCCGCCCTCCCCCACCTCCTAATACAACTTCTCTGTCAGCTCAAGACTTTGCCAACCACTTCCATAACAAAATCAACTCCATCAGAAATGAAATCAGCTCTCAACATAATTCCATTCTCTCACCCCCTCAAATGCTCTCAATCAACCACAACCCATATAACCTTAAACTTAGCTCATTCTCCCCTGTTACTGAGGAAGAGGTTTCGGCACTTATACTGCGCTCTCACCTCACTACCTGTCCCCTTGACCCTATCCCCTCACAGCTACTCCCCTCCCTCTCTGCCACCCTTACCCCTATACTCACACACACTTTCAACCTCTCCTTCAGCACCGGTATATTTCCCTCATCGCTGAAACATGCACTGGTCACACCTATCCTCAAAAAACCTTCCCTTGATCCTACCTCCCCATCCAACTACCGCCCTATTTCCCTCCTCCCTCTTGCATCAAAGCTTCTCGAAAAACTAGCTTATACACGCCTTTCCCATTTCCTTACAATAAACTCCCTCCTTGACCCATTGCAATCTGGATTTCGTCCCCATCACTCCACAGAAACAGCAATTGTTAAGGTTACCAATGACCTACTTACAGCAAAATCAAAAGGCCACTTCTCTCTGCTTATTCTCCTTGATCTGTCCGCAGCCTTTGACACTGTTGACCACCCTCTCTTGCTCCAAACCCTCCAATCCTTCGGCATATGTGACACAGCCCTCTCGTGGCTCTCTTCCTACCTGTCAAACCATACCTTTAGTGTAGCCTTCTCTGGGGCCTCCTCTGCCCCGTCACCACTTTCTGTCGGAGTACCGCAAGGCTCTGTCCTCGGTCCCCTTCTCTTCTCAATCTACACGTCATCACTAGGTTCCCTAATAAAGTCCCATGGTTTACAATATCATTTGTATGCCGACGACACCCAAATCTACTTCTCTGCACCAGACCTTTCTCCTTCCTTGCTAACCCGTGTCACTAACTGTCTTTCTCACATCTCCAACTGGATGTCCTCTCACTACCTCAAGCTAAATCTCTCCAAAACTGAGCTCCTTATTTTCCCCCCTTTTTCAAAACTCTCCACCCCCAATCTCTCTATAACTGTCGACAACTCCATCATTACCCCTACCCCGCATGCCCGATGTCTCGGGGTCACATTTGACTCAGATCTTTCTTTCACTCCTCACATTCAGGCTTTGGCTAAAGCCTGACGCTTCCACCTTAAAAACATCTCTAAAATTAGACACTTCCTTACACAAGACACAACTAAGATTTTAATCCACTCACTCATCCTCTCCCGCCTCAATTACTGCAACTCTGTCCTCTCTGGTCTCCCCACCTACCGCCTAGCTCCTTTACAATCCTTAATGAATGCTTCTGCCAGACTCATCTTCCTTACAAGTTGCTCTTCATCTGCTGCACCTCTCTGCCAATCTCTTCACTGGCTTCCTCTTGCCTCTAGGATCAAACACAAAATTCTCACTCTGATATACAAAGCCCTCAACTTCACTGCTCCCCCCTATATCTCAGATCTTGTCTCCAAATACTCTCCCTCCCGTCCCCTTCGCTCTGCTCAAGACCTCCTACTCTCCTCCTCTCTTGTCACCTCATCACACTCCCATTTACAGGACTTCTCCAGACTGGCTCCCATCTTGTGGAACTCTCTGCCTCGCTCCACAAGACTCTCTTCTAGTTTTAAAAGCTTCAAGTGCTCCCTAAAGACTCTACTGTTCAGGGATGCATACAACCTACGCTAACCTTACTTTATACCAGTTCCTCTCCTCCATTGCTATCCCCTGAACCCCCCTAGCATGTAAGCTTAAGAGTCCAGCTGTTTGTTGATCACCTTCTCAAGAGCTGACTACAACAGTGCAACTCTTGGCAGGGCCCTCTACCCATTTGATCCCTATAACTGTTTTTTTTTTGTACTCCGCCTTTGTTAATAGCGCTGCGGAATCTGTTGGCGCTCTACAAATAACCGATAATAAAAAATAATAATAATAAAATGTGAGATTGAGGCTAAGGATAAATTGGGTAATGTCACTATGAACAAGGACAAGACCAATAGATTGATTTTTGCAATCGAATATAGTGAACAAAGTGATAAAATTACATCTATTATTAAAAAACATTTTAAATAAATCCTATCCTAATGTGCAGGAATTTACGAGACCTCCTATTCAATCTTTTAGGAGAGTAAAAGATTTGAAAGATAGACTGGTCAGAGCCGATGTTTGTAGTAATATGTCAAACAAAGTCAATTGTTTAACTATACCTAACAAAGGGTCATATCCCTGCTTAAATTGTGCTCAGTGCAATTCAATGATTAAAGGGAAATACATAGCTCAGATAAATGACAACAAGGAAAGGGAAATTAATGGGTTTTATACCTGTGACACTGAATATGTTGTTTATTTATTAAAATGCCTATGTGGGCTGGGCTATGTGGGAGAAACAACACGCCCCCTGAAAGATAGGATTAGTGCTCATAAGTCAAGCATTAGAGGAAAAGATATGACACAGTAAGTGTGAGCTCATTTTGTCATGGCTGGACATACAGTTAGCCAACTCCGTTTTTAGATCATAGATCACATCCCCAAACTAATGAGAGGAGGGGATAGGGAGTTAATGCTAAAAAGGAGAGAAGTCTGGTGGATTCAAAAATTAGGGACTCTACACCCAGTAGGTTTAAATAAAGATTAAGATTTACATTTACTTCCTTAATGTTTTTTTAATCTTTATTAGATTGTTTTAAATGAATTGTTTTTTAATATAAATGTATACGATGAATTTGTATGTAGCAATAGTTGTAAATATAATCTAACAGGTATGACAAATATGTATATAAATGTATGTTAACCACTAGATGGTGCCTCTGTGCAGGCATATACATAGTTTAGCAATGTATTAGTTAACTAATTAACACCGAGATTACGAGTTTTGCGGTAACAGGGGTGCGTTGCTAATGAGCATTTTTTTTTTTAAAGCTCCCTTAAGACAATGCTGGTATTACAGGTTTTTTTAAACCCGGCGTTAGCCGCAAAAAGGTGAATGTAGAGCAAAATTTTTCTCCACATCTCACCTCAATACCCGCCTTGCTTACGGTAGCGGTAAGCTGGCTAAACGTGCTCGTGCACGATCTCCCTATAGGAAACAATGAGGCTGAGCCGGCTGAAAAACCCCCCAGAAAAGCAGCGTTCAGCTTCTAACGCAGCCCCATTGATTCCTATGGGGAAATACTTTTATGTCTACACCTAACACCCTAACATGAACCCAGAGTCTAAACACCCCTAATATTAAACTTATTAACCCCTAATCTGCCGCCCCCGACATCGTCGCCACCTGCATAATATTATTAACCCCTATTCTGCCGCTCCGGACACCGCCGCTACCTACATTATACTAATGAACTCCTAATCTGCTGCCCCCAACATCACCGAAGCCTACATTATATTTATTAACCCCTAATCTGCCCCCCCAACGTTGCCGCAACTATATTAAATGTATTAACCTCTAATCTGCTGCTGCCAACGTTGCTGCCACTATAATAAAGTTATTAACCCCTAAACCTAAGTCTAACCCTAACACCCCCTAATTTAAATATAATTTAAATAAATCTAAATAAAATAACTACAATTAAATTAAATTATTCCTATTTAAAACTAAATACTAATAGTTACATTGTAGCTAGCTTAGGCCTAGATTTAGAGTTGGGCGGTAGCCGTCAAAACCAGCGTTAGAGGCTACTAACGCTGGTTTTGAGCTACCGCCGGTATTTAGAGTCAGTCATTAAAGGGTCTAACGCTCACTTTCCAGCCGCGACTTTGCCATACCCCAGATCCCCTTACGTCAATTGCGTATCCTATCAGTCGTGGCTGAAGTGAGCGTTAGAAATCTAACGACAAAACTCCAGCCGCAGAAAAAAGTCAGTAGTTAAGAGCTTTCTGGGCTAACGCCGGTTTATAAAGCTCCTAACTACTGTGCTCTAAAGTACACTAACACCCATAAACTACCTATGTACCCCTAAACCGAGGTCCCCCCACATCGCCGCCACTCGATTAATTTTTTTTAACCCCTAATCTGCCGACCGCCACCTACGTTATACTTATGTACCCCTAATCTGCTGCCCCTAACACAGCCGACCCCTATATTATATTTATTAACCCCTAATCTGCCCCCCTCAACGTCGCCTCCACCTGCCTACACTTATTAACCCCTAATCTGCCGAGCGGACCGCACCGCTACTATAATAAAGTTATTAACCCCTAATCCGCCTCACTCCCGCCTCAATAACCCTATAATAAATAGTATTAACCCCTAATCTGCCCTCCCTAACATCGCCGACACCTAACTTCAATTATTAACCCCTAGTCTGCCGACCGAATCTCGCCGCTACTGTAATAAATGGATTAACCCCTAAAGCTAAGTCTAACACTAACACCCCCCTAAGTTAACCCCCCTAAGTTAAATATAATTATAATTTAAATCTAACGAAATAAATTAACTCTTATTAAATAAATTATTCCTATTTAAAGCTAAATACTTACCTGTAAAATAAACCCTAATATAGCTACAATATAAATTATAATTATATTATAGCTATTTTAGGATTTATATTTATTTTACAGGTAACGTTGTATTTATTTTAACCAGGTACAATAGCTATTAAATAGTTAAGAACTATTTAATAGCTAAAATAGTTTAAATAATTACAAAATTACCTGTAAAATAAATCCTAACCTAAGTTACAATTAAACCTAACACTACACTATCAATAAATAAATTAAATAAAATACCTCCAATTACCTACAATTAAACCTAACACTACACTATCAATACATTAATTAAATACAATGCCTACAAATAACTACAATTAAATAAACTAACTAAAGTACAAAAAATAAAAAAGAACTAAGTTACCCCCCCCCAACATTACAACCCACCACCCACATACCCCTAATCTAACCCAAACCCCCCTTAAATAAACCTAACACTAAGCCCCTGAAGATCTTCCTACCTTATCTTCACCTCGCCAGGTATCACACTGATCCGTCCTGGCTCCAAAATCTTCATCCAACCCAAGCGGGGGCTGGCGATCCATAATCCTGCGGCTGAAGAGGTCCAGAAGAGGCTCCAAAGTCTTCATCCTATCCGGGAAGAAGAGGTGATCCAGACCGGCAACCATCTTGATCCAAGCGGGATCTTCTATCTTCATCCGATGAGGAACGGCTCAATCGTGAAGACCTCCAGCACGGATCAATCTTCTTCCGACAACGTCCAACTGAAGAATGACGGTTCCTTTATGGGCCTTCATCCAAGATGGCGTCCCTCGAATTCCGATTGGCTGATAGGATTCTATCAGTCAATCGGAATTAAGGTAGGAAAATTCTGATTGGCTGATGGAATCAGCCAATCAGATTGAGCTTACATTCTATTGGCTGTTCCGATCAGCCAATAGAATGCGAGCTCAATCTGATTGGCTGATCGGAACGAAATAAATTAACTCTTATTAAATAAATTATTCCTATTTAAAGCTAAATACTTACCTGTAAAATAAACCCTAATATAGCTACAATATAAATTATAATTATATTATAGCTATTTTAGGATTTATATTTATTTTACAGGTAACGTTGTATTTATTTTAACCAGGTGCAATAGCTATTAAATAGTTAAGAACTATTTAATAGCTAAAATAGTTAAAATAATTACAAAATTACCTGTAAAATAAATCCTAACCTAAGTTACAATTAAACCTAACACTACACTATCAATAAATAAATTAAATAAAATACCTCCAATTACCTACAATTAAACCTAACACTACACTATCAATACATTAATTAAATACAATGCCTACAAATAACTACAATTAAATAAACTAACTAAAGTACAAAAAATAAAAAAGAACTAAGTTACAAAAAATAATAAAATATTTACAAACATTAGAAAAATATTACAACAATTTTAAACTAATTACACCTACTCTAAGCCCCCTAATAAAATAACAAAGACTCCCAAAATAAAAAAATGCCCTACCCTATTCTAAATTAAAAAAGTTCAAAGCTCTTTTACCTTACCAGCCCTGAAAAGGGCCCTTTGCGGGGCATGCCCCAAAGAATTCAGCTCTTTTGCCTGTAAAAAAAACACATACAATACCCCCTCCAACATTACAACCCACCACCCACATACCCCTAATCTAACCCAAACCCCCATTAAATAAACCTAACACTAAGCCCCTGAAGATCTTCCTACCTTATCTTCACCTCGCCAGGTATCACACCGATCCGTCCTGGCTCCAAAATCTTCATCCAACCCAAGCGGGGGCTGGCGATCCATAATCCTGCGGCTGAAGAGGTCCAGAAGAGGCTCCAAAGTCTTCATCCTATCTGGGAAGAAGAGGCGATCCAGACCGGCAACCATCTTGATCCAAGCGGCATCTTCTATCTTCATCCGATGAGGAATGGCTCCATCGTGAAGACCTCCAGCGCGGATCAATCTTCTTCCTCCGACGTCCAACTGAAGAATGACGGTTCCTTTAAGGGACGTCATCCAAGATGGTGTCCCTCGAATTCCGATTGGCTGATAGGATTCTATCAGCCAATCGGAATTAAGGTAGGAAAATTCTGATTGGCTGATGGAATCAGCCAATCAGAATCAAGTTCAATCCGATTGGCTGATCCGATCAGCCAATCAGATTGAGCTCGCATTCTATTGGCTGATCGGAACAGCCAATAGAATGTAAGCTCAATCTGATTGGCTGATTCCATCAGCCAATCAGAATTTTCCTACCTTAATTCCGATTGGCTGATAGAATCCTATCAGCCAATCGGAATTCGAGGGACGCCATCTTGGATGACGTCCCTTAAAGGAACCGTCATTCTTCAGTTGGAAGTCGGAGGAAGAAGATTGATCCGCGCTGGAGGTCTTCACGATGGAGCCATTCCTCATCGGATGAAGATAGAAGATGCTGCTTGGATCAAGATGGTTGCCGGTCTGGATCGCCTCTTCTTCCCAGATAGGATGAAGACTTTGGAGCCTCTTCTGGACCTCTTCAGCCGCAGGATTATGGATCGCCAGCCCCCGCTTGGGTTGGATGAAGATTTTGGAGCCAGGACGGATCGGTGTGATACCTGGCGAGGTGAAGATAAGGTAGGAAGATCTTCAGGGGCTTAGTGTTAGGTTTATTTAATGGGGGTTTGGGTTAGATTAGGGGTATGTGGGTGGTGGGTTGTAATGTTGGGGGGGTATTGTATGTGTTTTTTTTACAGGCAAAAGAGCTGAATTCTTTGGGGCATGCCCCGCAAAGGGCCCTTTTCAGGGCTGGTAAGGTAAAAGAGCTTTGAACTTTTTTAATTTAGAATAGGGTAGGGAATTTTTTTATTTTGGGAGTCTTTGTTATTTTATTAGGGGGCTTAGAGTAGGTGTAATTAGTTTAAAATTGTTGTAATATTTTTCTAATGTTTGTAAATATTTTATTATTTTTTGTAACTTAGTTCTTTTTTATTTTTTGTACTTTAGTTAGTTTATTTAATTGTTGTTATTTGTAGGCATTGTATTTAATTAATGTATTGATAGTGTAGTGTTAGATTTAATTGTAGGTAATTGGAGGTATTTTATTTAATTTATTTATTGATAGTGTAGTGTTAGGTTTAATTGTAACTTAGGTTAGGATTTATTTTACAGGTAATTTTGTAATTATTTTAACTATTTTAGCTATTAAATAGTTCTTAACTATTTAATAGCTATTGCACCTGGTTAAAATAAATACAACGTTACCTGTAAAATAAATATAAATCCTAAAATAGCTATAATATAATTATAATTTATATTGTAGCTATATTAGGGTTTATTTTACAGGTAAGTATTTAGCTTTAAATAGGAATAATTTATTTAATAAGAGTTAATTTATTTCGTTAGATTTAAATTATATTTAATTTAGGGGGGTGTTAGGGTTAAAGTTAGATTTAGCTTTAGGGGTTAATAAATTTATTAGAGTAGCGGTGAGCTCCTGTCGGCAGATTAGGGGTTAATACTTAAAGTTAGGTGTCGGCAATGTTAGGGAGAGCAGATTAGGGGTTAATACTATTTATTATAGGGTTATTGAGGCGGGAGTGAGGCGGATTAGGGGTTAATACATTTATTATAGTAGCGCCCAGGTCCGGTCAGCAGATTAGGGGTTAATAAGTGTAGTTAGGTGGAGGCGACGTTGGGGGCGGCAGATTAGGGATTAATAAATATAATATAGGGGTCAGCGATGTTATGGCAGCAGATTGGGGTACATTGAGATAATGTAGGTGGCGGGGGTGTACGGAGCGGCAGATTAGGGGTTAAAAATAATATAAAGGGGTCAGCGATAGCAGGGGCGGCAGATTAGGGGTTAATAAGTTTAAGGTTAGGGGTGTTTAGACTCGGGGTACATGTTAGAGTGTTAGGTGCAGACGTAGGAAGTGTTTCCCCATAGGAAATAATGGGGCTGCGTTAAGAGCTGAACGCGGCTTTTTTGCAAGTGTTAGGTTTTTTTTCAGCTCAAACAGCCCCATTGTTTCCTAATAGGGAATCGTGCACGAGCACGTTTTTGAAGCTGGCCGCATCCGTAAGCACCGCTGGTATCTAGAGTTGCAGTGGCGTTAAATTATGCTCTACGCTCCCTTTTTGGAGCCTAACGCACTGAAAACCCTGCCATTATGTGAACTCTAAATACCAGCGGTATTTAAAAGGTGCGGGGGAAAAAAAGCATGCGTTAGCTACGTGGGTCGTTACCGACAAAACTCTAAATCTAGGCGTTTGGATTTATTTTTATTTTATAGGCAACTTTGTATTTATTTTAACTAGGTACAATAGTTATTAAATAGTTATTAACTATTTAATAACTACCTAGCTAAAATAAATACAAATTTACCTGTAAAATAAACCCTAACCTAAGTTACAATTACACCTAACACTACACTATCATTAAATAAATTACCTAAACTACCTACAATTAATTACAATTAAATTAAATAAACTAAAGTACGAAAAAAACACACTAAATTACAGAAAATAATAAAATAATTACAAGTTTTTTAAACTAATTACACCTACTCTAATCCCCCTAATAAATTAAAAAATCCCCCCAAAATAATAAAAATCCCTACCCTATACTAAATTACAAATAGCTCTTAAAAGGGCCTATTGAGGGGCATGGACCCAAAGCAATCAGCTCTTCTACCTGTAAAAAAAAATACAATACCACCCAACATTAAAAGCCACCACCCACACACCCAACCCTACTCTAAACCCACCCAATCCCCCCTTAATAAAACCTAACACTACCCCTTTGAAGATCACCCTACCTTGAGACGTCTTCATCCAGCCGGCCACAAAAGGACATCCAGAGGGGCAGAAGTCTTCATCCGATCTGGGCAGAAGAGGACCTCCAGACGGGCAGAAGGATTCATCCAGACGGCATCTTCTATCTTCATCCATCCGCAGCGGAGCGGGTCCATCGTCAATACAGCTGACGCGGAGCATCCTCTTCAAACGAAGTCCAAGCGAAGAATGAAGGTTCCTTTAAATGACGTCATCCAAGATGGCGTCCCTTGAATTCCGATTGGCTGATAGGATTCTATCAGCCAATTGGAATTAAGGTAGGAAAAATCCTATTGGGTGCTAGGTAGTTATTAAATAGTTAATAACTATTTAATAACTATTGTACCTAGTTAAAATAAATACAAAGTTGCCTGTAAAATAAAAATAAACCCTGAGATAGCTACAATGTAACTTATAGTTATATTGTAGCTAGCTTAGGGTTTATTTTACAGGTAAGTATTTAGTTTTAAATAGGAATAATTTATTTAATTGTAGTAATTTTATTTAGATTATTTTAAATTATATTTAAGTTAGAGGGGGGTTAGGGTTAGACTTAGGTTTAGGGGTTAATACCTTTAATATAGTAGTGGCGACGTTGGGGGTGGCAGATTAGGGGTTAATAAATGTAGGTAGGTGTCGGCGATGTTAGGGACGGCAGATTAGGGGTTAATAAAATGTAACTAGTGTTTGCAAGGCGGAAGTGCGGCGGTTTAGGGGTTAATATATTTATTACAGTGGAGGCGATGTCCGGTCGGCAGATTAGGGGTTAAATACTTTATTTAAGTGTTTGCAATGTGGGGGGGGGTGGCTCTGTTTAGGGGTTAATAGGTAGTTTATGGGTGTTAGTGTACTTTTTAGCACTTTAGTTAAGAGTTTTATGTTACGGCGTTAGCCCATAAAACTCTTAACTACTGACTTTTAAATGCGGTAGGAGTCTTGACAGGAGAGAGTCTACTGCTCACTTCTTCCAAGACTCTTAATACCGGCGTTATGCAAGTCCCATTGAAAAGATAGGATACGCAATTTACGTAAAGGGATTTGCGGTAAGCTCGAGTCGCGGAAGAAAAGTGAGCGGTACACCTGTACCTGCCAGACTCGTAATACCAGCGGGCGTTAAAAAGCAGCGCTGGGACCTCTCAACGCTGCTTTTTACGGCTAACGCAAGACTCGTAATCTAGCCGTAAGGTTTTAGGTGCTTTAATAGGAAGTAGTTACCTGTGTACTATAGCATGAGTAAGGGCTATGTAGGCCCAAAACGTTGCTGTGTTTTATCCTCTTCACCTCAATAAAGGATTCATTTTGATAAAACAATATTGAGACTACTTCTATTTTCTTGGATTACATATATGTGTGTGTGAGAAAGAGAGAGTGAGAGAGATGCTGATCAAAGTTGCTGAAGAATCAAAGGGGTCTCCAGTAAGGGTGTGTGATGCTAGTAATGATCCAGTGAGATGTGCCACTTCATATCCTGTTATTATTAGAAGCATTGCCAATAAAGGAGTAAGCTGCTGCATCTAATATGTGCATTTGAGATCAGATGCTGGGTTATACTTATATCTCTACACATCATTTTATATCAATATATTACTGGTAGAATATGAAATTATTTAAATGTTTTTCTTACTTTTCTCTTTAGAGGGGACAGAGAAGCAGTAAAAAGAATTGCCTATGAATTTGTAGAAATGAAAGCTAATGAAGGAGTCGTTTATGCAGAGGTCAGATACAGCCCTCAACTGTTTGCCAACTGCAACGTGGATCCTATGCCATGGGGACAAAATGAGTAAGTGCCTGGAAAATAAAATACTGGTCAATGCATTAGAAGGCTTTTAAATGGATATAAAACTCAATTTAATTTATTCTCAGTATAAATCAGCAATGTATATAATACTACTACAATTCAAAAAAAGTATATAGACAACAGGTAAATAAATATTGTCATTTTGCAGTTCTCTTTTATGATCCTCAACCCTTCTGTTGTGGTGAATTAGGAAAATATATAAATGAGTAATCAAACAATGGCTAATTACAACATAACAGGGGTAAGAAAATGAAGTTTGGAGTCTGCACTTCCAATTCCTGTGGGATTTGGAAAACCCACCATTTTTAGTGTTAAATTACAGAAAAAATAGGCAATATAAATAATGAAAGCCAATTGCAAAGTTGTGTTTAATACACATTATGAAACACTTTATATCACAGCCTGGAAGTGTCTCATGTTCCCTTAAATCAATATGAAACAAATACATTAATCTTATGATGTTGAGACCTTACTTTTGAACATAGAACTGTGCCAGTGAAAGAAAAGTGTTTAGTTATCTATATGAGGAACACTGAATGGGAAAACTAGCACTTTAAAAGTGATTATAGAGGGATAGTGTTTGCCAAACCACTGGTGTGAAACATGGCTTCATTTACTGGCACTATCAATTGGCTGGGCATCATCAAACACCAAAACAGACATATAGGGCTATATTTTCTCGATGTGTTACATTAAAAAGATATTTAACATTTCAGCATGTGCAGAAACAAATATCTGAATGTCTACATGCACAAAGCATCATTTTATAAAACAAGGTTATTGTTAATGTAAAATAACTTCTTCTTAGAGGGTAATTAAAGGGACATGAAGCCCAACATTTGTATTTTGGGATTAAGATAGAGCATGCAATTTTAAACACGTTTCCAATAAACTTTGATCAAATATGCTTTGTTCTCTTTGGTATCCTTTGTTGAAGAAGCAACAATGCACAACTGGGAACTAGCTGACCACACAAGAGGCATATATTTGCAGCCACCAATATTTGCTGCTCCTGAGCCTATCTAGGTATTCTTCTGAACAAAGCAAATTAGATACAGTGGGTATTGAAAAGAATCACCACCCTTGAAATAATCACATTATATTGCTTTGCAGCCTGAAATAAAGAGTTTTTGTTTATCCAGTTGTAATTAATCAGTGCAACTTATAACATTCAAGTGAAAAATATAACACCAACATGTCAGGCAAAAATAAATAAAATTCAAAAACAGAATCACTGAGTTGGAAAACCTCCTTGTGTCAGTATTTTATTGAACCACCTTTTGATTTTATTACAGCCTTTAGTCTGTTGGGATATGTCTCTATTAACATTGCACATCTAGACTGTGCAATATTTGCCCACTTTTCTTTGCAGAACTACTCCACTTCCGATACATTTGATGGTGACCGTTTGTGGACTGCAGTCTTCAAGTCATGCTACAGATATTCAATGGGGTTTAAGTCTGGGCTCTGACTAGGCCATGCAAGGCCATTCACCTTTCTCTCTTTCAACCCCTGTGTGGTCATTTTTGCTGTGTGCTTTGGGTCATTGTCATGTTGGAAGGTAAACCTTCTTCCCATTGACAACTTCCTGAGAGAGGGCAGCAGATTTTCCTCAAGAATTTGACAGTATTTTGCCCCATCCTTTATTCCTTCTATCCTGACAAGTGCTCCAGTGCCTGCTGCAGAGAAACATCCCCATAACAGGCTATTACCACCTCCATGCTTTACTGTAGGTATGGTGTTATTTTGATGGTGAGCTGTATCAAATCAGTGTTGTATGAAACCACCGATCACAGCCGCTCTTACCCTACCACAACGTCAAGTGGGGTGCCTGGACTCACTCCGGACTTCCTCCTAGGCGGGCGATGAGACCCCTCTGTGCGGGTACAGTATGTGTGTCCTCCTTGGCGTGCTTGAGAGCTGTTGGCGTGTATCGTGTGAGACGCAACCTCTGTAGAACTTCCTGTTACGTCACAGATGACGAGGCTAGGCAATGGATGAAGAATGCGGGGGGAGGAGGCTCCTGGTAAGAGAGAGATTCAGCTTGTGTTCAGCGAGTCCAAATGGCGGTATTCCCAACCGCTAATGTAGTAAATTGATAGGAGAAAAGTAGGACACGCTGAAACTTGGAAGTAACCAAAACACAGGGTTTATTGGGTTAGTCCATAGGTGTACATAAACAGGTCACAGTCAGGGAAATCCTGACGCGTTTCACGCATGCGTACATGCACTTCTTCGGAGGCTGATAGGAATCTGGCATCACTGGCTTATATACTAGTAATGAACCAATTCATAATAAATCTAGACTAATCCAATCAGAATGATCCCGTTAACTATGCAGTTCAAGATAGTGTGATGGAGAAATAACCCCAAAACTAGATAAAATAATGCAATGACAAACTTTTATGAACCGCACATAAGGGGGTCATCAAACAGTGAAAAAACATGATACAAAAACAAGATACAAAAACAAATATGCATATGGACAATATAAGAAATGAACAAATTGATAACAAGCATTGCCTATGTACATAGGCAATATAATATACAAACAAGTGCATTGCAGCTGTAAGATCAATATTGAAAACAATGAGCATAATAACAGAAATAAATATACAAAATCTATTGAATAGTTACAAATATATCTAATGATAAATGAAAGCCCATATACATAAACTGTAAATATGTAAAAGCTAAATGTATTAGTAAAAGTAAATAATAATAAAAATAAAAATAAAAATCAAATACATGCCGAATAAACATATGAGTACCAATAATAACAACTGATGGACAAATATATATTAGATGGGACCGATATGATATAGATCATGTTAGACTTATGTAAACCACTAAGTAACCAAAAATTGCATTATCTAAAAAAGGATAAATTGTCTTAGTGGTAACGAAAAAACATGATGTATATTCACAAGAGAAGATCAACACCTCACTGACTAAATTATATTATATTATAATATAGTGTGGTATATTATCAATCAGAATATAAATGAATAAATTCAAATATTATTATAATAGTCAGAAGTTAGTAGGTGTATAAGGGAAGAGATAAGTTAGAGAATGAAAAGAGACATGATCAAGGTGATAATATGGTGTTATATGGTTAGTGTGTAAAGTCTTTTGGATAAGTAAATGGATGGAAAAGCATTTTTAGAAATATAAATCTACATCCAAACGCCTATTGATACCATTCGGGTATCTAGTATTAAGTTTCATTATCCAAAAGACTTCCCTTTTGAGGAGTCTGGAAACCCTATCTCCACCTCTAGCATTTTTTAGTATTTTCTCATATTTGTTTTTGTATCTTGTTTTTGTATCATGTTATTTCATTGTTTGATGACCCCCTTATGTGTGGTTCATAAAGGTTTGTCATTACATTATTTTATCTAGTTTTGTGGTTATTTCTCCATCACACTATCTTGAACTGCATAGTTAATGGGATCATTCTGATTAGATTAGTCTAGATTTATTATGGATTGGTTCGTTACTAGTATATAAACCAGTGATGTCAGATTCCCGTCAGCCTCTGAAGAAGCGCATGTACGCATGTGCAAAACATGTCAGGCTTTCCCTGACTGTGACCTGTTTATGTACACCTATGGACTAACCCAATAAACCCTGTGTTTTGGTTACTTCCAAGTTTCAGTGTGTCCTACTTTTCTCCTATCAATCTTAGTCTCATCTGACATAACACCTTTTTCAATGTCGCCTCAGAATCTCCTAGGTGTGTTATGGCAAAGCTCAGTTATGACTGCATGTGGCCTTTCTTGAGGAGTGGCTTTTTTCTTGCAACCCTCCCATACAAACCACATTTGTGGAGAATTTGTAATATTGTTGTCACATGCAAACATTGACCACTCTTTGTCATAAATTCCTGCAACTGCTTCAGAGTTGCTGTGGGCTTCTTGGTAGCCTCTCTGACCAGTTTCCTCCTGGCTCTTTCATCCAGTTTGCAGTGATGTCCTGATCCAGAGAGGGTCTTTGTTGTACCAAATACCTTCCACTTCTTAATAATAGACTTCACTCTGCTTCTAGGCATTGATAAAGCATTTGATATTTGCTTGTATCCATCTCCTGACTTGTGCCTGTCCACAACATTGTCCCGGAGATCTTTTGACAGTGCCTTGCCACCCATAGTAGATTGTTTGGTTCAGTTGCACTAGCAGGGACTCAGATGCTCCAGGAAAGCTCTTTTCATGCTGAGCTAATCAATATGCCTTCAACTGATCACAGTTGAAAGTCAAATGGCTTTGTGTGCACCGTTGAGAAGGTGATTAGCTACACCTGATTGAGTTTACAAGTAATTTTAGGATGATTCTGTTTTTAAATTGTCTTTATTTTTGGCTTGCATGTTGGTGTTATATCTTTCACTTGGATGTTATAAGTTCCACTAATTATAACTGGATAAACAAAAACTGTGTCTGTTTTTATTTCAGGCTGCAAAGCAACAAAATCTGATTATTTTCGAGGGGGGTATTTTTTTTTTAATACCCACTGTAATAGAAGCAAATTAGAAAGTTATTTAAAACGTCATGTTCTATCTGAATCATGAAAAAAAATAAAGTTTGGGTTTCATATCCCTTTAAATCCCTTTTGTGTAAAGCTTGTTGTTTCAAATGAACTGCCACTGCAAGAACTGTCATAATTCTATGGAGAATTAACACGCTAAAATTAACAAGTTAAAATCCCATTAAAACAGTACTTTACAAGGTAAGGCAAATAATGTACAGATATTACCCAAAATCTCATTCCTTTTACTATTAGTATTGTGTATGTTATTTGCAGTGATGCAAAGTAATTTACCTACATACACTAGTACATAAAAGAATATGTAATACAGAGCCTAAAAATATTGAATCATATTTAATATACTAATGTAAGAAACTCACTTTGTGGTTATTATTTATATTTAACTATAGTTGCTGATGTTCCTGTGAATTCTACTGTTTGTTAAATGAGTAGAATGCACAAACTCAGCTAAAATTACTCACTTTTTTTAACAGAGGTGACCTAACTCCAGATGAGGTGGTCCAACTTGTTAACCAAGGGTTAAAAGAAGGAGAAAGAGATTTCAATATAAAAGTAAAGTCCATCCTCTGCTGTCTACGCCATATGCCAAGTATGTATTTTTTATCTTATTGAAGCACCTATGATCTTTTTGCTTACAGGCTACATTATGAAAATTAAGCAATATAACCCAACATGTGCAATTGTTATAATATATATATATATATATATATATATACACACACAGTATATATATATATATATATATATATACATATATACTGTGTGTGTGTGTGTATATATATATATATATATATATATATGTATATGTGTATGTATATATATATATATATATATATATATATATATATATATGGAACAAAAAGCGAAAAAAGTGGTAGAAGGCGCTGGACTGAGGGGGTGGAAAAGAGATATAGGTGTGAATCTAATCTCAATCTAGAAGGTGGAATCCCCCGGGAGCAAAAAACCAACCCTATAGCAGCTATCCCTTAGTGAGCAGAGAAGCAATTGTGCTGGCCGAGAAAAACTGGGAATCCCCGGCTGGCACAGTGCTTATCCCCCTGTGTAAATATGTTTGTTAAGAGGCCGTGATAAGGGATATAATAGCGCTGGTTGTTAGGAGACAATGTAAAACACAATTATTATGTGTGACTGAATGCCAAATATAATACAGAATACACAGCAAATCAAACACAATGTGAAAAAACACTATAAAATAGAGTGGAGAGCTGAATACAAAATGTCCCATATACTGGAGAACTTATATGTTGTATATATACAGTTGTAGAATTCGAGACTTGGGATGTGGGTGAAATGCAAACTTACAGAAAAGAACCTCAATCGTATGAGGTAAGGCAACAGCACATCAGGAAATCACTCTCAGTAGTTTAAAATTGTATGCTCTTTCTAAATCTTGAAATAAATAATTTGTGTTTCATGTCCCTTTAAGGTGAATTGTAAACGGAATTGAGAAATCGAGGCCAGATATTTTTTTTCCACAAGATCAATATTTTTACTACATTTGGATATAACAAGTAACTTTTCATTGATTAAACACCAAAAAGGGTTATCATTTTTTTTTATTAATTGTATTAACATTAATTAATTGAATTAATGATTTTTAATATCATTTTAATTTAAGTTCAATTATAGATCAACTTGATCAATTATGCCATAGTGAATAACCCCTGTCTTTTACATATAGCGGATATTGAATAATTCCTAAATTAAAGGTGTTTGATCCTCATTCTGAGTGTCTACGTTTTTTGAGATTTACACCGGATTTTCATAAGGTTCTTAGTACATGTTATTTGTTAGTGCACCGGGATGAGGTTCATTGATAGTGTGTGCTGATATTTTTGGATATATATATATGTTTGTTAAGAGGCCGTGATAAGGGATATAATAGCGCTGGTTGTTAGGAGACAATGTAAAACACAATTATTATGTGTGACTGAATGCCAAATATAATACAGAATACACAGCAAATCAAACACAATGTGAAAAAACACTATAAAATAGAGTGGAGAGCTGAATACAAAATGTCCCAAATACTGGAGAACTTATATGTTGTATATATACAGTTGTAGAATTCGAGACGTGGGTGAAATGCAAACTTACAGAAAAGAACCTCAATCGTATGAGGTAAGGCAACAGCACATCAGGAAATCACTCTCAGTAGGCTTGGCCCCTTAGGGTATAGGGGAAACTTCCAAACAACGAGCTTGTCTTTTTCCCTTCTGCTTTCCCGGGTATAGGTGAAACTTCAGGGAGTTGGAGCCCTTTTTCCTCGGCCTCTTTTAGTATGGGTCCTCTCAGGATGGTAGTGTAAACGATATATAAAAGAAAGAAATGCCAAAATAGTGTGATATCGTTTAAAACTCAAACATTTTATTCACATACATACACTCCTAAAAATGCCTGCTTACATCAAGTATGAGGTATTTGTACAGCGATACACAGCAAATGCAGTCCAATATGTGCACTGTGTGATATTTACTGCAGTAGGATGACCACAGATAGTGAAATGGCCACAGGTAGCCAAAAAACAACAAATGTAGCAGCAAGTATCCACAAAATACTACGATCAGTGGATGGGTTAAAAATTCTTATCTGTAAAGTATACTGCACCAGAGATTCTGGTTAGTGAAAACAGTCCGTTCATGTAAGGTGAAGTCTAACGCGTTTCAAAGGTTGTAGTAATAACTCCTTCTTCTTCAGAGACTCATACTAAAAGAGGCTGAGGAAAAAGGGCTCCAACTCCCTGAAGTTTCACCTATACCCGGGAAAGCAGAAGGGAAAAAGACAAGCTCGTTGTTTGGAAGTTTCCCCTATACCCTAAGGGGCCAAGCCTACTGAGAGTGATTTCCTGATGTGCTGTTGCCTTACCTCATACGATTGAGGTTCTTTTCTGTAAGTTTGCATTTCACCCACGTCTCGAATTCTACAACTGTATATATACAACATATAAGTTCTCCAGTATTTGGGACATTTTGTATTCAGCTCTCCACTCTATTTTATAGTGTTTTTTCACATTGTGTTTGATTTGCTGTGTATTCTGTATTATATTTGGCATTCAGTCACACATAATAATTGTGTTTTACATTGTCTCCTAACAACCAGCGCTATTATATCCCTTATCACGGCCTCTTAACAAACATATATATATATCCAAAAATATCAGCACACACTATCAATGAACATCATCCCGGTGCACTAACAAATAACATGTACTAAGAACCTTATGAAAATCCGGTGTAAATCTCAAAAAACGTAGACACTCAGAATGAGGATCAAACACCTTTAATTTAGGAATTATTCAATATCCGCTATATGTAAAAGACAGGGGTTATTCACTATGGCATAATTGATCAAGTTGATCTATAATTGAACTTAAATTAAAATGATATTAAAAATCATTAATTCAATTAATTAATGTTAATACAATTAATAAAAAAAAATGATAACCCTTTTTGGTGTTTAATCAATGAAAAGTTACTTGTTATATCCAAATGTAGTAAAAATATTGATCTTGTGGAAAAAAAATATCTGGCCTCGATTTCTCAATTCCGTTTACAATTCACCTTAAAGGGACATGAAACACAAATTATTTATTTCAAGATTTAGAAAGAGCATACAATTTTAAACTACTTTCTACTTTACTTCTATTATCTAATTTGCTTCATTCTCTTCATGAACTAACACCATCTAGCGGTGAAAAACTGTCAAAATGCATTCTTATAAGAGGCGGCCTTCAAGGTCTAAGAAATTAGCATATGAACCTCCTAGGTTTAGCTTTTAACTAAGAATAACAAGAGAACAAAGCAAAATTGGTGATTAAAGTAAATGGGAAAGTTGTTTAAAATTACATGCCCTATATGAATCATGAAAGTTTTTTTTGGACTTGATTGTCCCTTTAAGACTGCAATCACCAAGACAACAACTAATACATAATACCATTATTAAACCTATTTTCAATGCATTACTAATGCATTACTAATTAAAATCATCTCTCTCCCTATCAGCACTTTTCAGGATCCCTAAGACAGGTATTTATAGTAGTGGAAAGGAGACAGCAGCAACAGGCAGTAGGAGCATCTAGTTAAAGTTAATGGCTACGCACAGCAAATAAGCAGCAGTTATTGCTATAATTAGGACTCTTCAATCTTTAGATTCAGAATCTGAAGACGATGACGATTGCTTGCAACTGGTATGTTTACTTGCTGAAAGGGAAGTTACACAGTTATTAAATGATAAGTTAGAGAAGGTTGTAAATTAAGTTGAGGATGTCGTGCTACGTTACCGTGCAAAGGATTTCCAAGAAAACTTTTGTCTTAGCAGAAAAACATTTGAAGTATTGTTGGCAAAAAGGGCACCATTATTGCTTTCAGATGTTCCTGGACGTCTCATTCTATCTACAGATAAGAGAGTTTTGTGGGGGTTATATATGTTAGCTAACCAAGGATCATTCTGATTGGCTGGGAACCTGTTTAACCCCTTAAGGACCACAGCACTTTTCCATTTTCTGACCATTTGGGATCAGGGCTATTTTTACATTTCTGCAGTGTTTGTGTTTAGCTGTAATTTTCCTCATACTTATTTACTGTACCCACACATATTATATATGTTTTTTCTCGCCATTAAATGGACTTTCTTTTCATTATAACTTATAATTTACTATAAAATATTATGAAAAAAGAAGAACAGCAGCACTGTGGATATAGCATCAAAATCTTATTTATTCCATCAAGGAAGGAACAAAAATAGACCACGTTTCGGGCTATCCGTCCTTATTCATGTCAAGTCAGTTAATACCTTACATACAAACCTTATACCAGGTGATTAATTAGCATATTCATTAGTATTCTTGATTACTAATTCAAATGAAGCTCATGTGCTCTACCACCACCTAGTGGCTCTCATTTAAATAAATGGTAACATAGAAATAAACACCATGTAAAAAATATATTTATAGATATAGATATGTACACATAAAAAAGGAGAAAAACACAGAATAACTACACAATTTCCATTCCATATCTCTATTCATACCTCCAGGGTACATAGAGTCTAATCTATATATCCAAAATGCTTCACGTTTCTTGAGATGCAATTCTCTATTACCTCCCACATTTTCTATTACTTGGAATCTTAGTTGAGAGACAGAATGACCAGTTTCAATAAAATGATGTGCCACTGGGGCATCTTTGTCTTTTCTCCTTTTTTATTTTATTTTTATTTTTTTATTTATAGACACAAATGAGTCAAAGTAACAAAGATGCTGTATACATTTTTGCCGCACAGGACACAGGTACAAATCATTGCATGAACATAGATTACAATATAAAAACCATCACAGTTAATACATATATAATATTGGTCAGCAAAATTCTAGTTCCACAGTACAAAAATGCAACAGAATTAGTACCACAGCATCTTATCAATGTAAAGTGCTAAACTATACATTAATACAAAATATAATACAACAAGACAAACAAACAAACAAACAAACGCAAAAAAAAAAAAGGGAAAAGAAAAGGGGAAAAAAAGACAAAAAAAACCCAAAAAAAAAACGCAGATATCTTTTCATAGGTCATCCTCACTGGTCTCTAACCAAAATTGGGGAAAATGGCCAGCGTGTATATTTAACTGTACAAATACCGAATTAAGTAAAGGTTTAATCAATCTTTTTTGAGATGTAATTGATTGGGACAAAATAAAGTCTTCCCATTTCCTAAAAAATGGTAGTAAATGTTCCTCATAAGGATATGGTAGACATAACTGCTCCACCGTATATTGAGTGATCAAGGAATTTTTAAAATGCAAAATTTTAGGGGCTGCACTCGCTTTCCACGTTTTGAGAATAAGGTTATGACCAATTAATATAATGGTATTTATAAGTTTAATGTTTTTAGGGGTCCCATGAGATTTAGTCAGAAAATAGATCTCACTTGGTTTAAAGTAATAATATAAATGTAAAACAACATTCATCCAATATAGAATCTTTTGCCAAAACTGAAAGATTTTCGGGTATTCCCAGAAACAATGTAATAGATCTGCTTGAGTTGACTTACATCTAGAACAAGGAACTGCAATTTTATACCATTTTGATAAAGTTTCTGGTGTGAGATAACACTTAAGACTAATCTTTATCTGAGATTCCCTCCATGATTTTGACACCCATGGTTGTGCAATTATTTTAAAGCTGTCAGTTATCTGCTGCTCATTGATACCCGGGAATTCCCCTGACCATTTTACCACTATATCATTGATCTGCGCACAAGATGTTTTTTGGTTTAATAATAAGTATAAAGGAGAAATTGCATATAAACCTGATGCATAGCTGGATATTCTATTAAGCAATTCACCCAATGACCAGTCTGGGCCATATTTATGTATCAATTCATACACAAAGTGCCTCACCTGAAGGTATGCATAGAATTCACGTGGTGAAAGATCAAATTTGTTAGATAGTTCTGTAAAAGTTATAGGATAACCATCTGTCCCCTGTATTTGACTAATCCATTTTAAGCCTTTAGTGGCCCAAATTTTAAAAATCATATTTGAGGACCCCGGGCTGAATGTGGGATTACCACAAATGGGGAGAAATTGTGAGATATATGGAGAATATCCTAACTCCGAACACAGTTTCTGCCACGCAACTATAACATTCTTGAACATACTTGCGTAAAAGATACACGAGGGCAAGGATGTTAATGGACAATGTATTAACACCTTTAAACAGAATGGGGCAACCAATCTAGATTCCCATGAAAGCAAAGTAATTTGTTCTTTCTCAGTTATCCAATCTATGGAAAACCTTGCCAAAGCTACCAAATTATACATTTGAATATTTGGCAACGCTAACCCAGCTGCCTTTTTAGAGTTCATAAGCCGATAACTAGAAATCCGGGGTTTGGTTCCTTTCCATAGAAATCTAGAGCAAGCTTTATTATACTTACTAATATCTGATTTATGAATAGGAAGCAGTACATTTTGGAAAATGTAAAATAGTTTTGGAAAAAGAATGGACTTAATCAAAACAACACGAGCTGTTCAAGAGATGGGGAGAGCAATCCAATCCTCTAACTTTTTCTTACAATATTCCAAGCAATATGTATAATTTAGATTATACCATTCATCAGGGTTTTTGGATAGCCTAAGCCCTAAATATGTAATTTGAGATACTTCCAAAAATGGGTGATTAATTGTGGATGACAAATTTCTATGTAACCACATCAATTCAGATTTCAATATATTAATCTTATACCCTGAGACTCGTCCAAAATGAGAAATGATATGCTGTAATTTTGGGAGCATATCTTGAAGGTTAGTCAGAAATAGTAAAAGGTTGTCTGCATAAAGTAGCAAGACCACTTTATTACCTGCCACTAGAATACCCTCAAGTTCCTGACGAAGCAGTATAGCTAAGGGTTCTAAACAAATATTAAATAGTAAAGGAGAAAGGGGGCACCCTTGATGGGTTCCTCTTTGTAAGGTAAAGCGTTGAGAAGACATGTTGTTAATAATAATGGCTGATGTAGGTGCACTATAAATGGATCGTATGAAGTTATTAAAATGACCTACCAAGCCAAATTGTTCCAAGGAAAAGAACATATGGTCCCAACTTATCCGATCAAAAACTTTCTCTGCGTCGACTGTTAAAATAGCTTTATCCGATGACCCAAAAAATCTAGGGTCCCTATGTTTATTCCAAACAGATTCTAGTAGCACTAAGACTTTCCTCATATTCCTAGCCGGATTCCGCCCTGGCATGAACCCAGATTGGTTTTCATGAATTATATCCCCAATATGGGGCTTTAAACGGTTAGCTAAGATTATTAGTTTATAATCCATATTAAGAACAGAAATAGGTCTATACGAACTCGGTGATTCAGGGTCTTTAGCCTTCTTTAATATTAAAGAGATATTAGCTGCCGCAAAATAAGGTGAACATAAGATGTACCCAGAGAAATAAGAATTAAATAGTTTATTTAAAATAGGGGTAATTTATAACTGTAAGATTCTATAAAACTCTATTGGAAGAGCATCCGGCCTAGGAGCTTTATTTAATTTGGCCATCTTAATTGCAGATGTAATATAATCTTCTGTGATCGGGGTGTTAATGTTCCTTCAGTATAGCCTCAGATGACAGTTTAGGTATCTGGATCCTATCCCAAAATTCTTTCAGATTAATAGAATTGTGTGGTTCTGCTTTATATAAGGCACTGAAAAAGTAAAAAAATACTCTCTCAATGTCTGGCTGATTAGTGAATCTATTTGTGCCCTTTTTAATGGCTGGAATAGCATTTCTAAACCTAGATTTAGTCATTCTAGAAAGATATTTAGCAGATCTTCTGGTATATCCCCCATATAAAGCTTTTAATCTAAGAGCTTCTTGGGCACTTTTCTGCTTTAAAAGGATGTCTCGAGTTGATTTCACTTTCACATAGGCATCCTATCTAGCTTTAATAGGATTATTTATGTAGGCTCTATAAGCGTTTTAACTTGATTAGCTAACTGTAATTCAACACAACCATTTTTTCTCTTCTGCTGGGTCATATACGATTTAATCTCACCGCGTAAAACTTCTTTGGCCGTCTCCCAGAACACTTCTATTTTCCCAAGATAGTTTGAATTATGCTTATAGAATTCCAGCCACTTATTCCCCATCCAACTTTGAAAGTTGGTATTGTTGCTTAGATGTTTGGGATGTCTTTTCTCCTAATGGATGACTTTTGCTGTATCATCCTGTCTCTAACCCTCTGGGTAGTTTCACCTAAATAAATTATTCCACACGGACATTTAATTAAGTATATCACATAAGTGGTGTTACACGTGTGGAATCCTGTGATCTTAAACTTCTGTCCTGTTAGGGGATGTAAAAAAGTGTCACTCTTTATCATGCTATTACAATTAGAACATGATAAACAGGGAAAACAGCCACTCCTTTTGGATGTAATGTAACCAATACCATCTTTCTTGCAAGAACCCACATCAGCCCTAACAAGTCTGTCCCTAATATTCTTTGATCTTTTAAAGGCCATAATGGGGGATCCCTAAAAGCCTCCTGTTGCGGATGACACTCTCTAAGCATATACCAGTATTTCTTTATAATTCCAGAAATTTGTTTACTCAGCATATTATATTCAGTAACGCATGCCATTCTAGTAGATTTCTTCTCCTTCCCTTTATTTCCTTTGTGTCCTAAGACCTCTGATCAGGGAATCTGATACACTCTCTTAATGGCATAGTCTATACTCTCCTTAGGATAACCTCTATTAACAAATTTCTGACCCATCTCCGTGAGTCTGGTATGTACAAGACTGTCATCTTCGACTATCCTCCTTGCTCTCAACAATTGGCTATATGGGAAAGATTTTAATAGGGCCTCAGGATGTGCACTAGTGTAATGCAAAAGACTATTACAGTCAGTCTGTTTGGTATATAGATCAGTTTTTAAACAATTGTCATCTTTATACACTAATGTGTCCAAGAAAGGCACAGATATCTCACTATGTGTCAGTGTAAATTTTATCTGTGTTTTATCTCTCCTCAAATTGATTCATGTATATATTGGCATATGTTGGGGCGACATTGGATCCCATGGCTGTTCCCTGTTTCTGCATAAAAAGTCATCTTGAAATAAAAAGTAATTATAATAGAGAACAATCTCCAATAATTTTACAATAAATTCTTGTTGCATTTCGGAAAAAACATGTGAACTGGCCAGGGTTTTCTTGATGGCACTTAGACCACTAGAATGGGTGATGGATGTATACAGGCTTACTACATCCAATGTGTAAAGAATGCATTTATTTGGCAATATATCTAAATGTTCTAGTTTCAACAAAAAATCACTGGTGTCTTTAATATAAGACACAGATTTCACTACATAAGGCTGTAACAGTTTATCCAAATACAGTGAGGCCTCGGTTTACGAATTTAATTCGTTCTCCGGGTCGTTTCGTATTGCGAAAAATTCGTAAACCGAAACACGTTTTCCCATAGGAATGCATTGAAAATCAATTAATGCGTTCCGGAGGTCCGAAAAAATTCAAATAAAGTGTCCAAAAAATGCTCCAAAAGGCTCCAAAAGGCTTAACAACTTGCTGCAAATGGCTCCAATGTCTCCAAAAGGCTCCACAACTTGCTGCAAATGGCTCCAAAAGGCTTAACAACTTGCTGCAAATGACTCCAAAAGGCTCAACAACTTGCTGCAAAATGGCTCCAAAACCTCTCCAACACCTCCACACTGGTACCCAAACTTCATTAATTCAATCATACTTGAGTATGCAGGGGGCACAGGGGCCACTGGTTTCGTATTGCGAAAAATATTCGTAAACCGAGGGGGGCAAACCGGCATTTTGTTTCGTATTGCGAAAAAAATTCGTAAACCGAGTCAATTTTTCTTCAAATTTCGATTTCGTAAACCGAAATTTCGTATACCGAGTCGTGCGTAAACCGGGGCCTCACTGTATATAGAAATATTGGAAAAAATAGAATTCGTACTAGCCACTATAGGCCTCCCAGGAGGTGAGGACCTATTTTTATGTATCTTGGGGAGTGTGTAGAAAACTGGGATGATCACATCCTTAACCGATAAAAATTTCTTTGTTGCTGCATCAATTATGCTCAATTTCTCTGCTCTCTCAACACACCGAAAGATTTCCTTTTGGATCATAGTAGTGGGGTCTCTCTCCAATTTTTGATATACATTTGAATTGCTTAACTGTACCAATATTTCATTAGCATAATATCCTCTGTCTAAAATAACAGTGTCTCCACCATTATCAGCCTGCTTACAAATAATACTCCTGTTGTTTTTTAATTTATCTAATGCCACATATTCAGATTTAGACATGTTCTTATTAAGCCTGAGAGTGTTCTGTTTAAGCTTAAAGGGACAGTCAAGTCCAAATTTTTTTTTTCATGATTCAGATAGGGAATGTAATTTTAAACAACTTTCCAATTTACTTTTATCACCAATTTTGCTTTGTTCTTTTGGTATTCTTAGTTGAAAGCTAAACCTAAGTAGGCTCATATGCTAATTTCTTAGACCTTGAAGGCCGCCTCTAATCTAAATGCATTTTGATAGTTTTTCACCACTAGAGGGCATTAGTTCATGTGTTTCATATAGATAACATTGAGCTCATGCACGTGAATTTACCATGGAGACAGCTCTGATTGGCTAAACTGCAAGTCTGTCAAAAGAACTGAAATAAGGGGGCAGTCTGCTGAGGCTTAGATACAAGGTAATTACAGAGGTAAAATGTGTATAATTATAACTGTGTTGGTTATGCAAAACTGGGAAATTGGTAATTAAGGGATTATCTATCTTTTTAAACAACAAAAATTCTGGTGTTGACTGTCCCTTTAAGCACTTCAACATCTTTATTTAATAGGGCCATAAATGTATCAATACTATGATGGTAATTGCTAGGTATAAACCTGCTCTTATTTCTTAAACCAACTTTTTTAATATTCAAGCAATCCCACCATTAACAGTATCCACACCCCTAGTGTCCAATTGTGATTGAAGTCCAAAAAAAAATTTAAGCTTAAGATTCCTATAAAATCTTTGTAAATCTTGTTCAAGGCCAAAGAAATTACATTTAAAGTTATCACAAAATGTCAAACCTCGTTCTAGAAGGGAATGTTCATCATTTCCTATCCCTTGCGAGGTAATGTCTACTACCAGCGTTTGTTCCCCCGGCATGTGCTCCTCTTGTTGGTCACTTTCTTGTTGTCTCCAGCGGTACCTCCTGTGTTTTCTCCCACCTCTGCGCCACTTGTGCCTGAGTCCCCCGAAGAGCTTGTGCCGGGAGGAGTATAGGAGCCATCCTGCTCCCTGTTGGTGCGCCGGGACCGTCTCCATGCCGGACCGGAAGTGTATCTCTTCTCCCTTCCGGTTGGGTCCTGAGTCCACCGATAGACAGTTCCGGATTGGTAGTCCTGTTCCACGGAGTTCTTCTCCTTTGTTGTGGTAAGCAGACTATTGACCTTGGTACTGTCTTAATTGCTCTTTAGATCTTCCTCCAATTTTTTGACCACTTTTTTCTGGCTCTCTATTGCTTGTTGCAAAAATTCCATAGTCAAAACAATTAGATCAAACGAGCATATATATAATATAAACTCGAATTTGCGACAGTACTTCTCAGTGTCAGCCAGTAGAGTGGGGCGGGTATTCATCCTTAAGCCCCTTGGAATGCGTTGCACTCGATAATATTCAACCAATGTGGTTGCATGTAATTCATAGGACATCTGTTTTCTGGATATTTTCTAATAATCTTTAACACTGATGTCAGTTTGTGGAATCTTTAAAGATCCCTTGACCCCCTCACAAGGGTAGTTATTCTTGCTGCCTCCATATCAGTATAACTAAACACTTTCCTTCCTTCTGTATCCATTGTATTTATTCACATGAGTGCCTATGACAGTCAGCAGAAAAGTTAGCACAAAAAATCAAACACTGTCCAGCACTTCCAATGTGATCCTGTGCAAGCGCTGGTAGTAGACATTACCTTGCAAGGGATAGGAAATGATGAACATTCCCTTCTAGAACGAGGCTTGACATTTTGTGATAAAGTTAAATGTAATTTCTTTGGCCTTGAACAAGATTTAGAAAGATTTTATAGAAATCTGAAGCTTAAATCTTTTTTTGGACTTCAATCACAATTAGACACGAGGGGTGTGGATACTGTTAATGGTGGGGATTGCTTGAATATTAAAAAAGTTGGTTTAAGAAATTAGAGAAGGTTTATACCTAGTAATTACCATCATAGTATTGATACATTTATGGCCCTAGTAAATAAAGATGTTGAAGTGCTTAAGCCTAAACAGAACACTCTCAGGCTTAATAAGAACATGTCTAAATCTGAATATGTGGCAATAGATAAATTAAAAAACAACAGGAGTATTATTTGTAAGCAGACTGATAAGGGTGGAGCCACTGCTATTTTAGGCAGAGGATATTATGTTAATGAAATATTGGTACAGTTAAACAATTCAAATGTATATAAAAAATTGGAGAGAGACCCCACTGCTATGATCCAAAAGGAAATATTTGGGTGTGTTGAGAGAGCAGAGAAATTTGGCATAATTGATGCAGCAACAAAGACATTTTTATTGGTTGAGGATGTGATCATCCCAGTTTTCTACACACTCCCCAAGATACATAAAAATAGGTCCTCACCTCCTGGGAGGCCTATAGTGGCTAGTACGAATTCTATTTTTGCCGATATTTCTATATATTTGGATAAACTGTTACAGCCTTATGTGGTGAAATCTGTGTCTTATATTAAAAATACACCAGTGATTTTTTGTTTAAACTAGAACATTTAGATATATTTCTAAATAAATGCATTCTTTACACATTGGATGTAGTAAGCCTGTATACATCCATCACCCATTCTAGTGGTCTAAGTGCCATCAAGAAAACCCTGGCCAGTTCACATGTTTTTTTTCCGAAATGCAAGAAGAATTTATTGTAAAATTGCTGGAGATTGTTCTTTATTATAATTACTTTTTATTTCAAGATGACTTTTTTTATGCAGAAACAGGGAACAGCCATGGGATCCAATGTCGCCCCAACATATGCCAATATATACATGAATCAATTTGAGGAGAGATTTGTATTTGAAAATACTTTATTTTAAAAGTATGGCGCCACCTGGTGGTGCTATATGGATGATGTATTTGGCATGTGATGGGGTGACATTGGATCCCTGGAACAGTTTGTGGCAGATTTAAATACCGTAACAACACAGATAAAATTTACACTGACATAGTGAGATATCTGTGCCTTTCTTGGACACATTAGTGTATAAAGATGGCAATTGTTTAAAAACTGATCTATAAACCTAACAGACTGACTGTAATAGTCTTTTGCATTACACTAGTGCACATCCTGAGGCCCTATTAAAATCTCTCCCATATAGCTAATTGTTGAGAGTGAGGAGGATAGTCCAAGATGACAGTCTTGTATATACCAGACTCACAGAGATGGGTCAGAAATTTGTTATTAGAGGTTATCCTAAGGAGAGTATAGACGGTGCCATTAAGAGAGTGTATCAGATTCCCTGATTAGAGGTCTTAGGACACAAAGGAAATAAAGGGAAGGAGAAGAAATCTACTAGAATGGCATGCGTTACTGAATATAATATGCTGAGTAAACAAATTTCTGGAATTATAAAGAAATACTGGTATATGCTTAGGGAGTGTCATCTGCAACAGGAGGCTTTTAGGGATACCCCCCTTATGGCCTTTAAAAGATCTAAGAATATTAGGGACAGACTTGTTAGGGCTGATGTGGGTTCTTGCAAGAAAGATAGTATTGGTTACATTACATCCAAAAGGAGTGGCTGTTTTCCCTGTTTATCATGTTCTAATTGTAATAACATGATAAAGAGTGACACTTTTTTACATCCCCTAACAGGATAGAAGTTTAAGATCACAGGATTCCACAAGTGTAACACCACTTATGTGATATACTTAATTAAATGTCTGTGTGGAATAATTTATGTAGGTGAAACTACCCAGAAGGTTAGAGACAGGATGATACAGCATAAGTCATCCATTAGGAGAAAAGACAAAGATGTCCCAGTGGCACCTCATTTTATTGAAGCTGGTCATTCTGTCTCTCAACTAAGATTCCAAGTAATAGAACATGTGGCCCCTTTAAGAAGGGGAGGTAATAGAGAATTGCATCTCAAGAAACGTGAACCATTTTGGATATATAGATTAGACTCTATGTACCCTAGAGGTATGAATAGAGATATGGAATGGAAATTGTGTAGTTATTCTGTGTTTTTCTCCTTTTTTTACATGGTGTATATTTCTATGTTACCATTTATTTAAATGAGAGCCACTAGGTGGTGTTAGAGCACACAAGCTTCATTTGAATTAGTAATCAAGAATACTAATGAATATGCTAATGAATCACCTGGTGGAGTGTATAAAGGTGTGTATGTAAGGTATTAACTGACATGTCATGAATAAGGGCGGTTGGCCCAAAATGTGGTCTATTTTTGTTCCTTACTTGATGGAATAAATAAGATTTTGATGCTATATCCACAGTGCTGCTGTTCTTCTTTTTTTCATATCTATATTGGGGATTGCAGGTCCCTTCAGCTTGCACGGGATCACTTTGGAAGTGCTGGACAGTGTTTGATTTTTTGTGCTATAAAAAAATTATAAAATATGATGAAAACATTTAAAAAAACACACACTTTTTCTAACTTTGACCCCAAAAATCAATGTTTACATGTTCTTTGCTTTTTTGCAAGTTATAGGGCAATAAGTAGAAGTAGCACTTTGCTATTTCCAAATAAAATGTTTTTCAAAATTAGCGATAGTTACATTGTAACACTGATATCTGTCAGGAATCCCTGAATAATTCTTCACATGTATATATTTTGTTTTAGTAGACAACCCAAAGTATTGATCTAGGCCCATTTTGGTATATTTCATGCCACCATTTCACCGCTAAATGTGATCAAATAAAACAAATCGTTAACTTTTTCACAAACTTTAGTTTTCTCACTGAAATTATTTATAAACAACTTGTGCAATTATGGCACAAATGGTTGTAAATTCTTCTCTGGGATCCCCATTGTTTAGAAATAGCAGACATTTATGGCTTTGGCATTACTTTTTGGTAATTAGAAGACCACTAAATGCCGCTGTGCACCACACTTGTATTATGCCCAACAGTGAAGGGGTTAATTAAGTAGCTTGTAGGGTTAATTTTAGCTTTAGTATAGTGTAGTAGACAACCCAAAGTATTGATCTAGGCCCATTTTGATATATTTCATGCCACCATTTCACCGCCAAATGCGATCAAATAAAAAAAATAGTTTTTTACTAACTTTAGATTTCTCACTGCAATTATTTACAAACAGCTTGTGCAATTATGGCAAAAATGGTTGTAAATGCTTCTCTGGGATCCCCTTTGGTCAGAAATAGCAGACATATATGGCTTTGGCATTGCTTTTTGGTAATTAGAAGGCCGATAAATGCGGCTGCGCATCACACTTGTATTTATGCCCAGCAGTGACGGGGTTAATTAGGTAGCTTGTAGGGAGCTTGAAGGGTTACTTTTAGCTTTAGTGTAGAGATCATCCTCCCACCTGACACATCCCACCCCTTGATCCCTCCCTGACCACTCTCAAACAGCTCTCTTCCCTCCCCCAACTCACTATTATCACCGCCATCTTTAGTACTGGCAAAAAGTCTGCCAGTATAAAAATAAAAAGGTTTTGTTTGTTTTCTTATTTTCAAGTATATATTACCACCCAACCTCCCTGAGCCCCCCAAATAGCTCTCTAACCCTCCCCCCTCTCCCTATTTGCTGCCATTTTGGGTACTGGCAGCTGTCTGCCAGTACCCACTTTTCAATAAAATGTGGCCATTTTTATATATTATATATATTTTTCTTTAGTAAAGCTGACCCCCCTCAATACCCAACCCCCCTTCCAGATTCTGTTCCCAACATTATTTCCCCCCTCCCTCTCCCACCACCCTTTCCCACCACCCTCTCGCCCCACTTCAAATGGGCACATATGTGCAGATTGCAGACGCGCACCCACATGTGTTTTAACTCTGCTGGCTGGAAGTTCACCAGCGATGGGCCGCCCTCCCGCCTCCCTGCAATGACTCCCACCCACGAATGATCGGCACCATCGCTGGCCTATGCAGAGAGGGCCACAGAGTGGCTCTCTCTGAATCAGTGTGCAAAAAAAGTATTTCAGTGATGCCTCAATATCGAAGCATCAAGGCAATAACTTGAAAGCGGGGGTAGAAATCAGCATCACTTCTACCGCTTGAAACCCCTGAGGATGTACAGGGTACGTCCTTGGTTGTTAACTGACCTTTTTTTGTAGGACGTACCCTGTACGTCCTTGGTCCTTAAGGGGTTAATGTATCCAAAAGTACAGCATGGGATATTCTAAATGAATTTACTAATGCACTTCTGAAACTAAATGTAAACAAAAAGTCATTTCATGGCCAACATTGCAAGAGGCAAATAAAACAATTGAGTTTTAAAATAATAAATATTCCTTTCCTGGTGTTATCGGTAGCATTGATGGCAAGCACATGTCTATAAAGGCACCAGAAGAAGAAAGTAAATCTTATTTCAATAGAAATAAGCTTTACTTCATTGTCCTACAAGGAGTGTGCAACCACAAACTTCTTTTTTTGGACTGCTATGTTGGAGAAGCAGGATCTGCTCATGATGCCACTGTGTACCGACGGTCCCATGTGTATCCAAGAGTATTAAGAAGCATTGGTTTTTCTGAAGGTAACCACATGCTTGGAGATGCTGAATATCCAACATCAGATGGTAGCCATTTGCTTGGAGATGCTGCATATCCATCAACAGCAGTCTTTTGACACCATACAGAGATTGTGGAAGCAATAGTGTGGAAACGTACTTCAACACGAAGCTGAGCAAATGTCGTAGCAATATAGAGCAAGCTTTTGGTCTTCTTTTTGGACGGTTTCGTTGTTTAAAGTATATAGTTGGATATGTCCGTCAAGATTTGATGGTGCGACAGATCATGGCTGTATTCTTTATGATGATAACACAAATGTTCAGTTAGAAATTATCCCTGGAATAGAGGAACAGGAACCTGGTCCAGAACTTGATCATGAAACAGCCAAGAAACTAGGTCAGAATAAGAGAATTCAAATTGCCAATGCTATATTTGTAATCAGATGTCAAAACAGGTGTTCAGCAGAGTAAGAGTATCTAAAAATCTTCTACAGTTAAAATTATTCTAAGTGTTAATTAGGGATGCACCATAACCACTAATTTAAGACAGATTACAAGTACCAATATTTTTTTTACAAGTATTCACCAATAATAAAATGTTTGAGCTTGTTCATGCGAGACATATATATCATTGTGCTTTTGCTTGTGGATTCTAACAACACAGCAGTAAATGTCTTACATTCAAGTCAACAGATAAGATAAGGTAATCACAGTGTTAAAAATTATATTAATATATCCATGTTTTATGTCCAAAACTGGGGAATGGGTAATATAGGGATTATATCGGGTAGATTACGAGTCTTGCGTCATGAGCTGTGCGGTGCTAACGTGCAGTTTTTTTCTCACCGCTCACTTACCTGCAGCGCAGGTATTACGGGTTTTTACAAACCTGGCGTTAAAAGGCAAGAAGTGAGCGTAGAGCAAAATTGTGCTCCATACCGCACTCCAATACCAGTGCTGCTTAAGTGAGTGGTGAGCTGGTTATATGTGCTCGTGCACGATTTCCCCATAGACATCAATGGGGAGAGCCGGCTGAGAAAAAGTCTAACACCTGCCAAAAAGCAGCGTAAAGCTCAGTAACGCAGCCCCATTGATTCCTAAGGGGAAACACATTTTATGAACATGAACCCCGAGTCTAAACACCCCTAATCTTACACTTATTAACCCCTAATCTGCCGCCCCAGATATCGCAGACACCTGCATTATACTTATTAACCCATAATCTGCCGCTCCGGACATCGTCGCCACCTACATTATACTTTTTTACCCCTAATCTGCTGCCCCAACATCGCCGACACCTACATTATATTTATTAACCCCTAATCTGCTGCCCCCAACATCGCCGACATCTACATTACATTTATTAACCCCTAATCTCCCTACCCCAATGTCGCTGCAAACTAACTACATTTATTAACCCCTAATCTATTGCCCCCAACATTCTAAATGTATTAACCCCTAAACCTAAGTCTAACCCTAACACCCCCTAACTTAAATATAATTTAAATAAATCTAAATTAAATTACTATCATTAACTAAATTATTCCTATTTAAAACTAAATACTTACCTGTAAAATAAACCCTAAGCTAGCTACAATATAACTAATAGTTACATTGTAGCTATCTTAGGGTTTATTTTTATTTTACAGGCAAGTTTGTATTTATTTTAACTAGGTAGAATAGTTACTAAATAGTTATTAACTATTTACTAACTAAATTATATTTAAGTTAGGGGTGTTAGGGTTGAATGGTTAATACATTTAGAATAGTGGTGGCGATGTTGGGGATGGCAGATTAGGGGTTAATAAATGTAGGTAGGTGGCGGCGATGTTGGGGGCAGCAGATTAGGGGTTAATAAATATAATGTAGGTTGCGGCGATATCCGGAACGGAAGATTAGGGGTTATTAATATTTAACTAGTGTTTGCAAGGCGGGAGTGCGGCGGTTTAGGGGTTAATATGTTTATTCTAGTGGCGGCGATGTCTGGAGCGGCAGATTAGGGGTTAAAAATTTAATTATAGTGTTTGCGATGTGGGAGGGCCTCGGTTTAGGGGTTAATAGGTAGTTTATGGGTGTTAGTGTACTTTTTAGCACTACTCATAACTACTGACTTTAAAATGCGTTAGGAATCTTGGTGGTAGAGGGTGTACCGCTCACTTTTTGGCCTCCCAGGACAAATTCGTCATACCAGCGCTATGGAAGTCCCATAGAAAAAAGGCTTAATGAACTTTACGTAAGTCGTTTTGTGGGAAGGCCAAACAAGTGTGTGGTGCACCTATACCTGCAAGACTCGTAATACCAGCTGGCGTAAAAAAGCAGCATTAGGACCTGTTAACGCTGCTTTTTCACCTTACAGCAAAACTCGTAATCTAGGCGTATGTCTTTTTAAACAATACACTTTTTTTTATTTGATTGTCCCTTGAAGTGTAATTATATTTAAGTTGGCTAAATTATAAATAAAAATATATTATATATTATATACATTATGTCATAACTGTAACAACAATGTACCCATAGTTTTAAAAAATGTTGTGCCAAGGTTCTCCATCACTGATATATATGGATAATTAATTACGATTAGAATTAGAAAATCATGTTATCTTTTGTAAATACATACACGTAAAATCCAATGTAACCTTTGATAAGCAACGTATTAATGAGGAACAAATTAATAATTGTAATTAAGTGTAACATTTATGCATTTTGAAAAAAAAAAACAACTAAATATAACTTCTTTAAAGATATGTCGAACTATTTCACACTTAAAGGGACACTGAACCCAAATTTTTTCTTTCTCAATTCAGATAGAGCGTGCAATTTTAAGCAACTTTCTAATTTACTCCTATTATCAACATTTCTTCATTCTCTTGGTATCTTTATTTTAAAAGCAAGAATGCAAGTTTAGATGCCGGCCCATTTTTGGTGAACAACCTGGGTTGTCCTTGTTGATTAGACAGCACCAATAAACAAGTGCTGTCCAGGGTTCTCACCCAAAATGTGTCTGGCTCCTTAGCTTAGATGTCTTCTTTTTCAAATAAAGATAGCAAGAGAACGAAGAAAAATTGATAATAGGAGTAAGTTAGAAAGTTGCTTAAAATTGCATGCTCTATCTGAATTGGGTTTAGTGTCCCTTTAAGCTTAAATGAAATCAGATATATTGCCCCAATTTCTCTTTTAATTTTTCTAACAAAGAAAATAACTTTTTTCTTTCCTCCCTTCTGAACCGTATAACTTCCCTAAATTCGGAAAGGACCTCTGAAATGAGTTCAACACTCCTTTTATATCTTCTTCTCCGTGTTTAAAGAGGAGTACGTTCAACAGGTGGAGAGGTTGTTGAAACTGTAAAAATGCCCTGAAATGCCCTGAAAGAAGAGGCTGCCTTCAAGGACTTAGAAATTAGCATATGAGCCTCCTAGGTTTAGCTTAAACTTGTTAAACTTGTATTTTTATAACCATGTTGGTTATTCAAAACTTGGGACTGGGTAATAAAGGAATTCTCTTTATTTTCGAACAACCAAAATTCTGTAGTAGACTGTCCCTTTAATAGCCAGGCTGGATGAGAATGATAGCAGTGGGATTGCTACACTCTCATCTTTTACACATTCTGGGTTCAGTGTTCCCAGCATTTCTAATGTTTGTAAGGGCTGCACGCACATGATAGGGGTCTTCTTAATGGATTAGTTGTTGAAGACCAAAAGCAGATAAATGTTAAATGGATAAGAAAGTCCAAATTAAACTTGCATGATTCCGATAGAGCATTTCTTTTTAAGACACTTTTAAATTCACTTCTATTTTCAAATGTGGTTCATTCTATTAGTATCCCTTGTTAAAAAATAATACGCACATATCATACACCGGTGGGAGCTGCTGATAATTGGTGCCTGCCTTTGATTGGCTAACTAGATGTGTTCAGCTTCCTGCCAGTAGTGCAATGCTATAATTAGCAATGGATAACAAGAGAATGAAGCAAATTTGATAATAGAAGTACATTGGAGATTTTTTTAAATTGTATGTTCTATCTGAATCATAAAATTAAATTTTGGGGTTTAAAATATTAGACATTATAATTATATACATACTTCAATGTGTACAGCCCTGAATGTATGTTACTTACCATATAAGGCCAAAGGCTTTTAACCCTTTCAAAATACCAGTTGCTTATATAGAAAATGTAAAATATATGAAGTAGCAAAGTTGGCACCAGTTTGTTTGTTTGTCATAAAAACCGTTGGGCCAGTCAGACATCATGTGGATTGTATGAAGGGACTCACGCCCTGTATTTATCCACACATAAATGAGTGGCCCAAAGGATTTTAACCCTTTCAATATACAAGTAACTTATTCAAAACATAACCAATATTGTGCCATGTTGACCATCTGTTTATTTTAATATTACATGTATGTTTATAAAATGTATTTTTTTTTTAGATTTTCTCTCTCTCTCTCTCTCTCTCTCTCTCTCTCTCTCTCTCTCTCCTTTGTTTCTGCAATCAGCTGTGCTGCCGGGTCCTCGCGCTGCTGTCGGGTGGGTGCGCGTGCGATCAGCTGCAAGAGTTTGTCTGAACTGCGCATGACGGCTTCAGACAAACTCTTGTCTTTTATAATATAGGATAAAAATAATAGTAGATATTTTGTTTAAAAAGATTTTCTTTCCTAAGCTATGGTGAGTTCACGGCTTCATCAATTACTGTTGGGTATATCACTCCTGTTCAGCAGGAGGTGGCAAAGAGCACCACAGCAAAGCTGTTAAGTATCACTTCCCTTCCCACAATCCCCAGTCATTCTCTTTTGCCTTCGGTGCAAGGAGGAGGTGAAGTTTTGGTGTCTGAGGAAGATTGGATTTATTTCACTTTAATCAAGATTTTATTTTTTGAAAGCCAGAGTAGGTTTGCTCTGATATTTCCTCTCAAGATTGGGTCTAGCCGTATTCCACGTTAGTCTCTTCATTAGGGCAGTGGTGGCTTTTAAGCAGTTAGGAACTTGTGAAGTGGCATTCGCTGCATTTTCCTAACATGTTGCTGCCCTGGTTTAGAAAGCCAGAGTAGGTTTACACTGTTCTTTCTGCTTTCCACAGGTCTCTGTAAGGAGTGGCATCCTTCCATACCGTGTGAGATGTCCTCCTGCCTCCATGTGCAGTTAAGTTGTCTTCTGGGGCTAGGAGGCTGGCACTGTAGGGGTCAAGGATCCTGCAATTGATATGGGACACAAAATCCTTAATAAGGGTTATATTGGCAGTGGGCAGGCACTACATAGCATGTGAAATTAGAGACTTAAGTGTTACTCTTCTTTAAGAGAGGAAGGAGTTAACTCTCATTGAGGGCTAAGCCTTAACCTTAGTCATAAACCTAGCACTCCGTTTATGGTTATTTAGAGGTTAATCCCCAATTCCATTACTGCTCGCTATGTTGTCGGTATGGTTCATTTTTATTTAAATATGAATGGCAGATATGGCAGACTTTTTTGTTTACACTTCTAAGTGTACTTTATAAGGCTCAGACTAATACAAATGTTGCATTGTTAGGACATCTGAAATGAACGGTGTCTCAGCTATGCGGGTTTGAGAGGGATCAGTACGGAAATGAGTGAGTGAAATGATTCATGTCTTTTTCACATAACTGCATGGCAGCGGTTGTTATTAGGCACTGTGCTCTCTCAGACCGCGGTTGTACTTTTTTTCCCCCTTTCCGCTCTAAGTCTTGAGCGGTTGGGTCTTGGAATTTAGGCTGTTTGATTTATTGCATAAATCCATGCTGTTTGTTATTTGTGCAAGTGTATTTCAGGCACCATTTTAACTCCGCCTTTCGTCTGAAACTAGATCGGAGTGGCACCATTTTCAGCAGCTTGCTGATTTCTGGTCTTGTGTCACCGCTTCTTCTCCATCTGTCAGATTGGACAAATGTAATCAGTGGAGTCCCCCAGGGATCAGTACTGGGCCCTGTTCTTTTTAATATTTTTATAAATGACTTGGAGCAAGGATTAAATAGTGACATCTCTATTTTTGCAGATGATACTAAGTTAAAGGACCAGTCAACATTGTAGATTTGCATAATTAACAAATGCATGATAAGAAGACAATGCAATAGCACTTAGTCTGAACTTCAAATGAGTAGTAGATTTTTGTTAAATAAATTGCAAAGTTATGTGTCTTTCCCCTCCTCCTGTATCATGTGACAGCCATCAGCCAATCACAAATGCATATACGTATATGCTGTGAATTCTTGCACATGCTCAGTAGGAGCTGGTGACTCAAAAAGTGTAAATATAAAAAGACTGTGCACATTTTGTTAATGGAAGTAAATTGGAAAGTTGTTTAAAATTGCATGCTGTATCTGAATCATGAAGTTTAATTTTGACTTGAGTGTCCCTTTAAGTAAGGTCATTAGGTCAGAGCAGGATGAACTTTTATTACAAAGGGATCTGCAAAAATTAGAAGTATGGGCAAGCAAATGGAAAATGAGATTTAATACGGGAAAATACAAGGTTCTACATTTTGGAAGTAAAAATAAGCAGGCAACGTATTTTTTAAATGGGACAAGAGGAGGAAAGGAATTTGGGAGTAGTAATAGATAACAAGCTAAAGATGGATGTACAATGCAGGGCAGCGGCTTCAAAGGCTAATAAGATACTAACATGTATTAAAAGAGGCATTGATTCAAGGGAGTAAAGCATAATTCTGTCACTATATAAAGCCCTGGTAAGACCTCACCTTGAGTATGGAGTGCAGTTCTGGGGACCGATCGCAAAAAAAGATATTGCAGAACTAGAAAAAGTTCAGAGAAGGGCCACAAAGCTAATAAGGGGATTGGAGAATTTAACCTATGAGGAGAGAATTGTTTGACAAGGGGTCACAATTTAAGGCTGGAGGAAAGGAGATTTAATCTCCTGCAATGGAAACTTTTTTTCACTGTAAGAGCAATAAAATTGTGGAACTCATTACCAAAGGCCAATACCCTAGATGCATTTAAAAATAGTCTGGATGCATTTCTGTATAAACAAAATTCATGGATATGATTGCTAGTATTAAATGGGTCACCTTTTAGTGGGCCTATTTAAGTTTAACTGGAGCTTTTTGTAAGTATTTTAGATTTGTATAGGTTGAACTTGATGGACTTTGGTCTTTTTTCAACCTTATCTACTATGTTACTATGTTACTATGTGTTTATGACTGTTGCCCCTTAATTTCATGTCCGAGTATATGTTTTTTCCATGGAGGTCTGGAGAATAATCAGTGTGCAATTACGATGAACTATATGTCAGTCAAGCCCTACAGACACTATTGCTTTTCATATCATTAAACCATTCTTAAAGTAACAGTACTTATACTAATGGGAGCTATTAAAGTGACAGCACAAAAGCCCTTATTATATCCTATGGGCATTTTTTCTCATATTTGAAACAGGTTTTTGTTTCTATATTTTCTATTTAAATTTTAAAGGGTTTCATTTTGTTCACGGAGCTAGAGCTCTGCTCCTAGGAACATACATCTGCTCTGCCTTGATTTATAAAAGTTCCTCTGCCGGTGGTATAGTGGACATTCCTTCCATATTGATTTATAAAATATTTAATTGAATATTTTTATTTTAAAGGAAAATTCTCTCTTTTCTTTTTGAACCTCATGTCTCTCAGGATGATGCTGTTCAGGCAATGCCACAGCTTTCTCCTTAGGCGTCCCAAGCCTTCATGGTGTCACATGCAGTGCCCTGCGGGTCCTCTCAATCTCCTAGAGGAGTGTATTTGGCTGCAGATTTTACAGCTCAGGTATTCTCTGTGGTATCTGTAGATTTATCTGCTTTTCCTTTCCCACAGTGGAAACGCAAGAGGACATTTTAAAGAATCAGATAGTGAGGTTTCTGCTCCCCTTTCTGATACACAGGTTACTCTCTCTCCTAAGTTTGGTGAGGAGGATTTGCCAGTAGTTTCTAAGGGTGAAATCTCAGATTCAGACAATATAATTCCTTAATCTGATGATAAAGTAGCCTCCTTCAGATGTTTGCTTGCACACCTCGTGTACTTTTAAAGGAGGTACCCCTGTCGTTGTTAACCCTTGGAAGTGTTGTAAACTTTATCATTTCTATGATGTTCCTTCCTATGAGGAAGTGTTTTTCTAACGTGCCTTGTATACTTTCACAGGAATAGGAGAGGGATACCTTTCTCCCTGTCTCCCGTCTTTTAAAGGACTTTTCTGTCGCTGTCTCTATTAAAATGAATGATGCCTTGAATAGAATGGAGATCTTCTATTATGGCTCAAAGAACTTCGATCCCTATAGGAATAATTACTCCTTTACGGATCCATGGATAAGAAGCTGGAGGTTTAATTGTTCATTTAGAGCAATGCCTTGTCTTATTTGACTTGCGGTGCTAGCCTGCCGGGCATTGTGGAGCCTACCTGTGGCATAGTGGCTGAAATCTTGGTCAGCTGAGAAGCCTACCTGTGGCTTAGTGGTACAGCCTAGGCTTTATAGTTCTGCTGTTGCAGGTTCAATATTTTATGTTCCTCTATAGCCACGCTTCTGGCGTTGCCTTTCAAAGATGAGACCTTGTTTGGACTTGGTCTGGCAGAATTATCCTCTGATTTTACGGGCACGTCTAGAGAGTAAGACTAAAGGATAGTTTTCCTTTTCCTTTCTGCAGGGTCAGTCATGACTTTGGAGTCCAATCTAAGATTTCCTTGCAGGGTCAGATTTTGCCTTCTAGAGTATCTGCAATCCAGGTATGATAAGGACATTCCATAAACTGGGCTCAGGACCTTCCTCTCCGGGATTGATAGCTTCAGTCCCAGTCTGGGAACGGAGGTATTTAACTCAAGTTTCTCAGGTTCTGACCTTCAAAGAAGTATCCATTCTCCTTGGGTTCAAGAGAACCTATTCATAATGAACATAGATCTGAAATATGTATTTATTGTTCCCATGATTCGGGATCTTTTCAAGTCATCCATGAAAGACTTTTAGGTCTTGGGGTATTGCAAGGGTGCTTTCCTGGACAATATATGGTTCAGGTGTCATCCTTTTTTCGAGCAAAATCTCTTTCAAGGGATCTTGTCTAATCTTTTTTTCCCATGGTTGGGAAATGAATCTGGAGAAGAGTTCCCTTGTTCCATCTTCATGGGACCTTAATAGATTCTCTATCTAGGAGAAGTTTTCTAACAGAGGTCATATAATCAAGGATTTATTCCTTTTCCTCTCTCTGCAGTCTACTGTCCGGCCAACAGTGAACTCTAGTGGTCCGGTAGATAGGTTATCCATCTTGCAATCAGAAGGTTGGGAGTTAGCTGCAGTTGATTTTTCCTTTTTCAGTGACCCTATGTATGGAAGGAATTGGTCTGATGGTTCTAGGGACATCATCCCCTTTGCTATTTTCCATAATATGGAGCACATTCATTCAGAGGATAGATCTAGATCAGTCAACAAGAGACTATCTCCCGTAGTGGTTTTTAAGGAGTATCTGTCTCAGGGTGCGTGCTTCTGGAGACATTGCTGGGTGATTGGAAGTGTCTGCTCTCCTCTTTAACATCTTGGAGTTGAGAGCGATTTACAATGCTCTGATGGCTTGGCCTCAGTTGTCCTTAGCTTGGTTCCAGTTGGACAATATCACCTCAATGGACTTACATTAACCACCTGGGAGGAACTCTGAGTTTCTTAGCCATGTAGGAGGTGACTTGGATTTGTTCAGTGAGTGGAAGCTCATGATTGCTGTCTGTCATCCTCTTTCCAGGGGTGGTCAATTGAGAACAGACCTCTGAACAGACAGATATTTCATCCCGGGGAATGGGCTCTTTTTGCGGAGGTGTTCTCCAGGTAAACCCTCAAATGGGGGGTTCCGGAGTTGGCTTCTGAGGGCGATTCAGCCGAACACCAAGCTTCCAAGGTTTGGTTCATGGTCAAGTGATCCTTAGACCGCCCTGATAGATGTTCTGGTGTTTTTTTTTTCTTGGGATTTCAGTCTGGCATGCCTTTTTCCTCTAGTTAACAGGGTTTTTGTCTAGGATCCTGGTTTCAGCAGCACTTAGAAAACCCACTATTGTTACACCTCTCTCCAAACGGAAGTAACCAATATATACAAGCAAAAAGGGGAGATTGTGGGAGGCGCTCAAAGAGCAGTCTGCTCCTAAATATGTCCTTATATATATATATATATATATATATATATATATATATATATATTAAAATATATATTAAAAAAAAAAATCATCAGAAATCCCTTATTAAAATCTGTGTGCTGATAATTAAAAGTTCCTTTAGAAAGTTACTCACAGATTATAAAGAAAACCTCACTCAAATTCCAAACACATCTATAATTTTATTAAACACTCTAAAATTAACACAATCAATTCCTATATTCCTAGGACACCGGTGTCTCAATTTACATATAATATTCCATATAAGAATTCCTAAATAGATTGCTTTTAATTAAAAATATATAAAACAATTTTTACAGTTAGTAACTTGGTTAATATAAATTGCTCAGTTGATACAAATCACTCAATTGATACAAATTATCTCAAATAATTTCAATAAGCAAGCATATACTTTGTCTTTAAATGTTCCGTGTAAAAAACAGAGAATGAAGCAAAAAAAAAAAAAAAAAAAAAAAAAAGAAGAAAAAAAGAAAAACAGAGAATGAAGCCAAGAAAAAAAAAAAAAAAAAAGGTTATTAACCCCTTAATGACCACAGCACTTTTCCATTTTCTGTCCGTTTGGGACCAAGGCTATTTTCACATTTTTGCGGTGTTTGTGTTTAGCTGTAATTTTCATCTTACTCATTTACTGTACCCACACATATTATATATCGTTTTTCTCGCCATTAAATGGACTTTCTAAAGATACCATTATTTTCATCATATCTTATAATTTACTATAAAAATTTTTATAAAATATGAGGAAAAAATTGAAAAAAACACACTTTTTCTAACTTTGACCCCCAAAATCTGTTACACATCTACAACCACCAAAAAACACCCATGCTAAATAGTTTCTAAATATTGTCCTGAGTTTAGAAATACCCAATGTTTACATCTTCTTTGCTTTTTTTGTAAGTTATAGGGCCATAAATACAAGTAGCACTTTGCTATTTCCAAACCATTATTTTTCAAAATTAGCGCTAGTTACATTAGAACACTAATATCTTTCAGGAATCTCTGAATATCCATTGACATGTATATATTTTTTTTTAGAAGACAACCCAAAGTATTGATTTATGCCCATTTTGGTATATTTCATGCCACCATTTCACCGCCAAATGCGATTAAATACAAAAAATCGTTCACTTTTTTACAAATTTTTTCACAAACTTTTCGTTTCTCACTGAAATTATTTACAAACAGCTTGTGCAATTATGGCTTAAATGGTTGTAAATTCTTCTCTGGGATCCCCTTTGTTCAGAAATAGCAGACATATATGGCTTTGGCGTTGCTTTTTAGTAATTAGAAGGCTGCTAAATGCCACTGCGCACTACACGTGTATTATGCCCAGCAGTGAAGGGGTTAATTATGGAGCATGTAGGGAGCTTCTAGGGTTAATTTTAGCTTTAGTGTAGTGTAGTAGACAACCCCAAGTATTGATCTAGGCCCATTTTGGTATATTTCATGCCACCATTTCACCGCCAAATGCGATCAAATTAAAAAAAACGTTAAATTTTTCACAATTTTAGGTTTCTCACTGAAATCATTTACAAACAGCTTGTGCAATTATGGCACAAATGGTTGTAAATGCTTCTCTGGGATCCCCTTTGTTCAGAAATAGCAGACATATATGGCTTTGGCGTTGCTTTTTGGTAATTAGAAGGCCGCCAAATGCCGCTGCATTTCACACGTGTATTATGGCTAGCAGTGAAGGGGTTAATTATGTAGCTTGTAGGGAGCTTGCAGGGTTAATTTTAGCTTTAGTGTAGAGCTCAGCCTCCCACCTGAAACATGAGACCCCCTGATCCCTCCCAAACAGCTCTCTTCCCTCCCCCACCCCCCAATTTTCCCCGCCATCTTAAGTACTGGCAGAAACTCTGCCAGTACTAAAATAAAAGCTATATTTGGGCTTTTTTGGTGGGTTTTTTTTTAGCATATTTACATATGCTGCTGTGTAGGATCCCCCCTTAGCCCCCAGCCTTACTGATACCCCACCAAAGAGCTCTCTAACCCTCCCCCTCTGCCTTAATGGGCGCCATCTTGGGTACTGGCAGCTGTCTGCCAGTACCCAGTTTAGTGAAAAAATTTGCCTTTTTTTTAAAAAAAAAAACCTTTTCTGTAGTGTAGCTTCCCCCCCCCCCCCCAAGATCAACCCCCCACCCCTTCCACATCTCTTAGCTGTTTATTTACAACTTATTTTGTTGTACTTTTGAAAGTTTTTTTTTCTGTAGTGTAGCGGTTCCCTCCCGCTCCCGCCCCGTGCACGCGCCCGCCGCCCCCCGTGCACGCGCGCGCTCCCGTGCGCGCTCCCGCCCCTCCCACCCCCGATCCCGCCCCCCTCCACTTCACTGGGCACATCGATGGCAGCCCACCCGCCTCCCAGACTTGCTCCCACCCACCAACGATACCGGCCACCGATGTCCGGTGCAGAGAGGGCCACAGAGTGGCTCTCTCTGCATCGGATGGCCAAGGGGGGTTATTGCAGGATGCCTCCATATCGAGGCATCACTGCAATAACCGGAAAGCAGCTGGAAGCGAGCAGGATCGCTTCCAGCTGCTTTCCAGAACAAGGACGTACGCCACACGTCCTCGGTCATTAACTGTATTTTTTTTGAGGACGTGTGGCGTACGTCCTTGGTCCTTAAGGGGTTAAATTTGATGATTACACTAAGCACTTTTTATCGTGTATTCAATCATATGCACTTTGCCCAAAAGTTTTTTGACTTTCAATTGTCTTTCGTCAGGATCTTGACAAAGGCTCACAGAGAGCCGACACGCGTTGATCAAACACTTGAGCTCCAAAGAATACAGATGAAAAAAACAAACTATTGGAGAATTTGTCTGTTTGTTTCTATCTGACGAAAGACAATTGAAAGTGTTTCCCTGGCTGCTCCCATAACCGCAAATACAACTTCACACACTAAGGAAAGAAACAACTGTATGGAGAAACTGCGGTAGGAGCTTAAAGCACCGGATACAAACAGTGCGCGCACTACACAACCTTAAAGCTGATTGGTGAGTAACGGCTCCTGGTAGCCAAACACTCAACAGCTTGTGACCAAGTGAACTGCTGAGAAGCAATATTTGAAAATTGAGTGAGGAACTCTCTATTATCAGGAGACAACAGGTGTTGTAAACCTTATTTTTCAACTAAGAGGCTTGGACTCTGCATGTAATATTTATCTTTGCAAAAAGGAATTCATTAATATATCCATTAAACCTACTTTTAACAAAGGAACTACACAGATACTGAGAGTGTTAAATCTGTGGATATGGAAATTTGGCCTTGATATAAGACACAGAAAGTCAAAAAACTTGTGGGCAAAGTGCATATGATTGAATACACGATAAAAAGTGCTTAGTGTAATCATCAAATTTAATAACCTTCTTTTCTTTTTTTTCTTGGCTTCATTCTCTGTTTTTCTTTTTTTTCTTCTTTTTTTCTTCTTTTTTTTGCTTCATTCTCTGTTTTTTACACGGAACATTTAAAGACAAAGTATATGCTTGCTTATTGAAATTGTTTGAGATAATTTGTATCAATTGAGTGATTTGTATCAACTGAGCAACTTATATTAACCAAGTTACTAACTGTAAAAATTGTTTTATATATTTTTAATTAAAAGCAATCTATTTAGGAATTTTTATATGGAATATTATATGTAAATTGAGACACCGGTGTCTTAGGAATATAGGAATTGATTGTGTTAATGTGTTTGGAATTTGAGTGAGGTTTTCTTTATAATCTGTGAGTAACTTTCTAAAGGAACTTTTAATTATCATCACACAGATTTTAATAAGGGATTTCTGATGATTTGTTTTTTTAATATATATTTTAATATATATATATATATATATATATAAGGACATATTTAGGAGCAGACTGCTCTTTGAGCGCCTCCCACAATCTCCCCTTTTTTCATGCCTTTTTCCTCTGTTTGCTCTCCTTCCACGAGTCATTGATTGTATCAAGCAGGAGAGAACGTTGGTGATTCTATTAGCCGCTGCGTGGTCTCGCAGGATCTGGTATGCAGACCTAGTGGACATGTTGTCTCTCTCATCTTGGAGACTGTCCCTCAAAAAGGACCTTCTGATTCAGGGTTCCTTCCTTCATCCAAATCTCATTTCTCTGAAGCTGACTGCTTGGAGATTGAATGCTTAGATTTGTCTAAGTGTGTTGTTTTCTGAGTCGGTCATTGAGACCATGATTCAGGCTTGCATGCCAGTTTCTAGGAAGATTTTCCTTAAAGGGACATTGAACCCAAATTTTTTCTTTTGTAATTCAGAAAGAGCATGCAATTTTAACCAACTTTCTAATTTGCTCCTATTATCAATTTTTCTTCATTCTCTTGCTATCTTTATTTAAAAAAGAAGGCATCTAAGCTTTTTTTGGTTTCAGTACTCTGGACAGCACTTTTTTTATTGGTGGATGAATTTATCCACCAATCAGCAAGGACAACCCAGGTTGTTCACAAAAAATGGGCCGGCATCTAAACTTACATTTGTGCATTTCAAATAAAGATACCAAGAGAATGAAGAAAATTTGATAATAGGAGTAAATTAGAAAGTTGCTTAAAATTTCATGCTCAATCTGAATCACAAAAGAAAAAATTTGAGTACAGTGTCCCTTTAAGATATGACGCAAATATCTTTATTGCTGTGAATCCAAGGAATACTCTTGGAGTAGGGTCAGGATTCCTAGAATTTGTCTTTTCTCCAGGAAGGTCTGGAGAAGGGTTGTCAGTCAGTACCCTGAAGGGTCTGATTTCTGCATTTTCTTTTTTGCTACATAAGCGTCTGGCGGCTGTGCCAGATGTACAATTTTCTTATGAGACTGCTGGACAGTAGTCTTCTGAGGGAATTACAGCTCCTTCCACTAGGGCAGTCTCCTTTTTTTTGGGCTTTCAAGAATAAAGTTTCTGTAGAACATATTTGCAAGGCTGCAACCTGGTTCTATTTATATTCTATTTTCACATTTTGCATATTTGATACTTTTTGCCTCGGCTGAGGCTTCTTTTGAAAGAAAGGTTATTCAAGGGGTGGTGCCTTCTGTTTAGGTCTGCCTGTCTTGTCCCTCCCTAGTCATCTGTGTCCTCTAGCTTGGGTATTGATTCCCAACAGTAATTGATGAAGCCGTGGACTCACCTTATTTTAGGAAAGAAAAGTAAATGTATGCTTATGAGTCCGTGGCCCCGCCCTTTATTTCAAGACAGTTATTCTTGTTTAAATCTCAGGCACCGCTACACCTTGTGTTACTCCTTTTTTAATAGGTTTAATACTTTATTTTAATATGTTTAATACTTCTACATTAAGGTAGCCAGTTGAACTAAATTTTTTAGCGCTGTTATATGTTGGGCTCATGCGCAACACATAAGTAACTTGTAATTTGAGTGATGTTTAGACTGGTTGCACTATCCAGAAAAAGTATGGGGTGCACTATAGAGATGTTGGCTGCGCTAAGTATTCTCTGATAATTATTTTTAACAATTTACTTGTATTAGCATATTGTGTGCTATTCCTGCACTATTAATAGCACTGCATTTGTAATCTAGGTCATAGCAATCCTTTCCATAAAGTTGGATTCATGAGAATGTTTATTTAATTATATTATTTTGTAATGCCGATCAATATGTTTCCAATTTAATTTAACTCCATTACCCAACTGTGTTTCTAACAGGTTGGTCACCGGCAGTAGCTGAGCTATGCAAGAAGTACAAAAATGATACTGTTGTAGGCATTGACCTGGCCGGAGATGAAGCACTGAAGAGTGAAACGTTTCCAGGACATGTTAAGGCTTATAAGGTTTGACAATTAAATATTTCCCTGATATTAACTAAGGCCCAGATTATGAGTTTTGCGTTAGAGGCTATGCGGTGCTAACGAGCAGTTTTGTCTCACTGCTCACCAGGGCCGGATTGGCCTACCAGGATACCAGGAGATTTCCCAGTGGGCTGCAGCAGCTAGGGCTGGAAAGCTACAATTTAAAGGGGTGATTAATGGTTGCAATTGGGTTGTAGCTTTGCTATATAACATCAATCTGACATTTTTATTTAATACAAAGTAATATAATTTAGTTCTGAAAAAATATTGGGGAAGGAGTGTCCCAGTAATCCCCTTTGAGAAAAATGGGGCATATGCATTCTACCGACTCAACGGAATATAGAGCTGGTCTTCATATTTTTCTAGGGCTGCTTTTTATTCCCAGTCCGGCACTGCTGCTCACTTACCTGCAGCGCTGGTATTATGAGTTTTCAGAAACCCGTCGTTAAAAGGCAAGAAGTGTAAGAAGAGCGTTGAGCAAAATTTTGCTCATTACCGCACTCCAATACCAGCACTGCTTAAGTCAGCGGTGAGCTGGTGTAACGTGCTCGTGCACAATTTCCCCATAGGAATCAACGGGGAGAGCCGGCTGAAAAAAAAGTCTAACACCTGCAAAAAAGCAGCATAAAACTCCTTAACGCAGCCCCATTGATTCCTATGGGGAAATAAAATGTATGTCTACACCTAACACCCTAACATGAACCCCCGAGTCTAAACACCCCTATTCTTACACTTATTAACCCCTAATATGCCGCCCCCGACATCACCGACACCTACATTATAATTATTAACCCCTAATCTGCCGCTCCGGACACCACCGCCACCTACATTATACTTATGAACCCCTAATCTGGTGCCCCCAACATCGCCGACACCTACATTATATTTATTAACCCCTAATCTGCTGCCCCCAATGTCGCCGCCACCTACCTACACTTATTAACCCCTAATCTGCCGCCCCCAACGTTGCCGCCATTATAATAAACATATTAACCCCTAAACCGCCGCACTCCTGCCTCGCAAACATTAGTTAAATATTATTAACCCCTAATCTGCCATCCCTAACATCGCTGCCACCTACCTACATTTATTAACCCCTAATCTGCCGCCCCCAACATCGCCGTCACTATATTAAAGTTATTAACCCCTAAACCTAAGTCTAACCCTAAACCTAACACCCCCTAACTTAAATATAATTTAAATAAATCTAAATAAAGATTCCTATCATTAACTAAATTATTCCTATTTAAAACTAAATACTTACCTGTAAAATAAACCCTAAGATAGCTACAATATTACTAATAGTTACATTGTAGCTATCTTAGGGTTTATTTTTATTTTACAGGCAAGTTTGTATTTATTTTAAGTAGGTAGAATAGTTATTAAATAGTTATTAAATATTTAATAACTACCTAGCTAAATATAAATACAAAAGTACCTGTAAAATAAAACCTAACCTAAGTTACACTAACACCTAACACTACACTATAATTCAATACATTAACTAAATTAAATACAATTAAATAAATTAAATTAGCTAAATTACAAAAAAACAAACACTAAATTACAGAAAATAATAAACAAATTACAGAAATTTAAACTAATTACACCTAATCTATTAGCCCTATTAAAATAAAAAACCCCCCCCCCCCCCCAATAAAAAAAACCCTAGCCTAAACTAAAATACCAATAGCCCTTAAAAGGGCCTTTTGCGGGGAATTGCCCCAAAGTAATCAGCTCTTTTACCTGTAAAAAAATACAAACAACCCCCCCCCCAACAGTAAAACCCACCACCCACACAACCAACCCCCCAAATAAAATACTAGCTAAAAAAAACATAAGCTCCCCATTGCCCTGAAAAGGGCATTTGGATGGGCATTGCCCTTAAAAGGGCAGTTAGCTCTTTTGCAAGCCCAAACCCCTAATCTAAAAAATGAACCCACCCAATATACCCTTAAAAAAACCTAAGGGAGACTTACCGGGAGATGTCTTCATCCAAGCCGGGCGAAGTGGTCCTCCAGATGGGCAGAAGTCTTCATCCAGACGGCATCTTCTATCTTCATCCATCCGGCGCCGAGCGGCTCCATCTTCAAGACATCCGACGCAGAGCATCCTCTTCTTCCGACGACTGAAACAGAATGAAGGTACCTTTAAGTGACGTCATCCAAGATGGCGTCCCTTAGATTCCGATTGGCTGATAGAATTCTATCAGCCAATTGGAATTAAGGTAGAAAAAATCCTATTGGCTGATGCAATCAGCCAATAGGATTGAAGTTAAATCCTATTGGCTGATCCAATCAGCATATAGGATTGAGCTCACATTCTATTGGCTGTCCCAATCAGCCAATAGAATGCAAGCTTAATCCTATTGGCTGGAGGACCACTTCTGCCCAGCTTGGATGAAGACTTCTGCCCGTCTGGAGGACCACTTCGCCCGGCTTGGATGAAGATGTCTCCCGGTAAGTCGATCTTCAGGGGGTTAGTGTTAGGTTTTTTAAGGGTGTATTGGGTGGGTTTATTTTTTAGATTAGGGGTTTGGGCTTGCAAAAGAGCTAACTGCCCTTTTAAGGGCAATGCCCATCCAAATGCCCTTTCAGGGCAATGGGGAGCTTAGTTTTTTTTAGCTAGTATTTTATTTGGGGGGTTGGTTGTGTGGGTGGTGAGTTTTACTGTTGGGGGGGGGGTTGTTTGTATTTTTTTTACAGGTAAAAGAGCTGATTACTTTGGGGCAATGTCCCGCAAAAGGCCCTTTTAAGGGCTATTGGTATTTTTGTTTAGGCTAGGGTTTTTTTATTGGGGGGGGGGGTTATTTTAATAGGGCTATTAGATTAGGTGTAATTAGTTTAAATTTCTGTAATTTGTTTATTATTTTCTGTAATTTAGTGGGGTTTTTTTGTACTTTAGCTAATTTAATTTAATTTATTTAATTGTAGTGTAGTGTTAGGTGTTAGTATAACTTAGGTTAGGTTTTATTTTACAGGTAAATTTGAATTTATTTTAGCTAGGTAGTTATTAAATAGTTAATAACTATTTAATAACTCTTCTACCTAGTTAAAATAAATACAAACTTGCCTATAAAATAAAAATAAACCCTAAGCTAGCTACAATGTAACTATTAGTTATATTGTAGCTAGCTTAGGGTTTATTTTACAGGTAAGTATTTAGTTTTAAATAGGAATAATTTAGTTAATGATAGGAATATTTATTTAGATTTATTTAAATTATATTTAAGTTAGTGGGTGTTAGGTTTAGGGTTAGACTTTAGGGGGTTAATAACTTTAATATAGTGGCGGCGACGTTGGGGGCGGCAGATTAGGGGTTAATAAATGTAGGTAGGTGGCAGCGATGTTAGGGACAGCAGATTAGGGGTTAATAATATTTAACTAATGTTTGCGAGGTGGGATTGTGGCGGTTTAGGGGTTAATATGTTTATTATAGTGGCGGCGACGTTGGGGGCGTCAGATTAGGGGTTAATAAGTTTAGGTAGGTGGCGACGATATTGGGGGCGGCAGATTAGGGGCTAATAAATATAATGTAGGTGTCGGCGATGTTGGGGTCAGCAGATTAGGGGTCCATACATATAATGTAGGTGGCGGCAGTGTCCAGAGCGGCAGATTAGGGGTTCAAATTTTTATTTTAGTATTTGCGATGCGGGAGGGCCTCGGTTTAGGGGTTAATAGGTAGTTGGTAGTATGGGTGTTAGTGTACTTTTTAGCACTTTAGTTATGAGTTTTATGCTACGGCGTTGTACCATAAAACTCATAACTACTGACTTTTAAATGCGTTAGGACTCTTGACAGGATAGGGTGTACTGCTCACTTTTTGGCCTCCCAGGACAAACTCGTAATATCAGTGCTATGGATGTCCCATAGAAAAAAGACTTTACGAAGTTTACGTAAGTCGTTTTGCGGTAAGGCCAAAGAAGTGTGCGGTGACCCTAAACCTGCAAGACTTGTAATAGCAGCAGGCGTAAAAAAATCAGCGTTAGGACCTCTTAGCGCTGCTTTTTTACCTTAATGCACAACTCGTAATCTAACGCACAACTCGTAAGAATTTGAAAAATGAATGAAAGAGACAAAGCTCTCTAGTTCCTCTTTTGTTGATGCACAAAACCTAAGAAATATCTCTGCAAATCTTTGTTAATGAGCCTATAAGATAACATATTAACAGGAGATGATTTTCTGTCTTGAAAATGTTTAATTAATACCAGGGTGCTGTGTTCACACATATGGTTCACATACTAAAAATGTCTGTACAAGTGTATATGCAATGGAAAACTCCATGTTTATGATGTACAGGAGTAAATTACAATACACTGATGTCTAATGTACATTTATCAATCAGGGTTACTGTGCTGCAGTGGAACCAGTATCTTCTGCATGGTGTTTCGATAAAATAATTTGCTTGATGCTCACGATTGGTCTCATTAATATACTATAGCGCTGAGTACATATGAGGAGAGCACATATGTAAATATAATAAAAAGTGTTTGCGCCTAGATAAAAAAAAAAAAAAATTAAATTAAATGGTACTGTTAATTTCTGCATTCATGTATTGGATTAGCACATGAAACCACCAGTAACACACATTTTTAAAACCTATTAAGCCACAAGCAAACATGGGCTCCATTTATGAGTCCCATCGTTTCAGGCTCACTTTGAATGGAAGTTAAAGGGACAGTCAAGTCCAAAAAAAACTTTCATGATTCAAATAGGGCATGTAATTTTAAACAATTATCCAATTTACTTTTATCACCAATTTTTCTTTGTTCTATTGGTATTCTTAGTTGAAAGCTAAACCTAGGAGGTTCATATGCTTATTTCTTAGAGCTTTAAGGCCGCCTCTAATATAAATGCATTTTGACAGTTTTTCATCACAACAGGGCATTAGTTCATGTGTTTCATATAGATAACATTGAGCTCATGCACGTGAATTTACCGAGGAGTGAGCACTGATTGGCTAAAATGCAAGTCTGTCAAAATAACTGAAATAAGGGGGCAGTCTGTAGAGGCTTAGATACAAGGTAATCACAGATGTAAAACTTGTATAATTATAACTGTGTTGGTTATGCAAAACTGGGGAATGGGTAATTAAGGGATTATCTATCTTTATAAACAATAAAAATTCTGGTTTTGACTGTCCCTTTAAGAAGCAGCGGTCATAAGGTAATCACAGAGGTAAAAAGTGTATTTCTATAACAGTGTTGGTTATGCAAAACTGGGGAATGGGTAATAAAGGGATTATCTATCTTTTTAAACAACAAAAATTCTGGTGTTGACTTTCCCTTCAAATTAAGTGCCCCTAGGGCACCTAATTTATAATTTCCACTTGTTGCCAGCGGTTTAGACATTAATGGCTGTGTGTTGAGTATTTTTGAGGGTACAGCACAGTTACACTGTTATACAGGCTGTACACTCACTATTTTACATTGTAGCAAAGTGTAATTTCTTCAGTGTTGTCACATGAAATGATATAATAAAATATTTACAAAAATGTGAGGGGTGTACTCACTTTTGAGAGATACTGTATATATAGGCTATAAATTCCTCTCATTTGTATATAATTACCCCATCCTGGGATAACACTGAAGCAACTATCTATTTTTCATAGAGTGCTAATATACTGTATTTACTTGCTTGCATTACTATAGGAAGCTGTCGATGGTGGAGTCCACCGAACAGTACATGCGGGTGAAGCTGGACCATCCTCAGTAGTCAAGGAGGTAGGTCTTAATTTTTTTTATATCACAGATTTTAAACATAACCATTTAAGAGCTAGTTTTCAAGCTGAGTGGTAAACAATATCGCTACTAACTAACTTGCATATTACAAATTGAAAGTAAACGGTTACACTCTAGCGCAAACAAAATTTGTGCTAAACAGATTAGCGTGCCTGAAGACCTAGGGGCCGATTTATCAATGTACGGGTGGACATGATCCGATGTAGCGGATCATGTCCGCCCCACATTGATAAATGTAAACAGCATACACTGTCTGCATTTATCATTGCGTTCTTATGACCGCTGCTTCTTAACTCCTGATTTGCGCGGAATAAGCAGCATTGACTGCTTGATAAATCGCCCCCCCCAAGAGTAAAACATAAGGGTTATAAAAAAAAATGTTCCCCAAACACATCAAAAACTCATATAACTATTACACTTGTGTGTGTATATATGTATACAGTGGGGCAAAAAAAGTATTTAGTCAGCCACCAATTGTGCAAGTTCTCCCACTTAAAAAGATGAGAGGGGCCTGTAATTTTCATCATAGGTATACCTCAACTATGAGAGACAAAATGTGGAAACAAATCCAGACAATCACATTGTCTGATTTGGAAAGAATTTATTTGCATATTATGGTGGAAAATAAGTATTTGGTCAATATCAAAAGTTTATCTCAATACTTTGTTATATATCCTTTGTTGGCCATGACAGAGGTCAAACGTTTTCTGTAAGTCTTCAAAAGGTTGTCACACACTGTTGCTGGTATGTTGGCCCATTCCTGCATGCAGATCTCCTCTAGAGCAGTGATGTTTTGGGGCTGTCGCTGGGCAACACAGACTTTCAACTCCCTCCAAAGGTTTTCTATGGGGTTGAGATCTGGAGACTGGCTAGGCCACTCCAGGACCTTGAAATGCTTCTTACGAAGCCACTCCTTCATTGACCGGGCAGTGTGTTTGGGATCATTGTCATGCTGAAAGACCCAGCCACGTTTCATCTTCAATGCCGTTGCTGATGGAAGGAGGTTTGCACTCAAAATCTCACGATACATGGCCCCATTCATTCTTTCATGTACACGGATCAGTCGTCCTGTTCCCTTTGCAGAGAAACAGCCCCAAAGCATGATGTTGCCACTCCCATGCTTCACAGTAGGTATAATGTGTTCTTTGGTTGCAACTCAGCATTCTCTCTCCTCAAAACACGACGAGTTGTGTTTCTACCAAACAGTTCTACTTTGGTTTCATCTGACCATATGACATTCTCCCAATCCGCTTCTGGATCATTCAAATGCTCTCTAGCATACTTCAGACAGGCCCGGACATGTACTGGCTTAAACAGGGGGACACGTCTGGCACTGCAGGATCTGAGTCCCTGGCGGCGTAGTGTGTTACTGATGGTAGCCTTTGTTACGTTGGTCCCAGCTCTTTGCAGGTCATTCACTAGGTCCCCCCCGTGTGGTTCTGGGATGTTTGCTCACCGTTCTTGTGATCATTTTGACCCCACGGGGTGAGATCTTGTGTGGAGCCCCAGATCGAGGGAGATTATCAGTGTTCTTGTATGTCTTCCATTTTCTAATTATTGCTCCCTTTCTACAATTTTGTTTCTGGTGTCCTTCGACAGCTCTTTGGTCTTCACCATAGTGGAGTTTGGAGTGTGACTGTTTGAGGTTGTGGACAGGTGTCTTTTATACTGATAACAAGTTTAAACAGGTGCCATTAATACAGGTAATGAGTGGAGGACAGAGGAGCCTCTTAAAGAAGAAGATACAGGTCTGTGAGAGCCAGAAATCTTGCTTGTTTGTAGGTGACCAAATACTTATTTTCCACCATAATGTGCAAATAAATTCTTTCCAAATCAGACAATGTGATTGTCTGGATTTGTTTCCACATTTTGTCTCTCATAGTTGAGGTATACCTATGATGAAAATTACAGGCCTCTCTCATCTTCTTAAGTGGGAGAACTTGCACAATTGGTGGCTGACTATATACTTTTTTGCCCCACTGTGTATATATATACAGGGAGTGCAGAATTATTAGGCAAGTTGTATTTTTGAGGATTAATTTTATTATTGAACAACAACCATGTTCTCAATGAACCCAAAAAAACTCATTAATATCAAAGCTGAATAGTTTTGGAAGTAGTTTTTAGTTTGTTTTTAGTTATAGCTATTTTAGGGGGATATCTGTGTGTGCAGGTGACTATTACTGTGCATAATTTTTAGGCAACTTAACAAAAAACAAATATATACCCATTTCAATTATTTATTTTTACCAGTGAAACCAATATAACATCTCAACATTCACAAATATACATTTCTGACATTCAAAAACAAAACAAAAACAAATCAGTGACCAATATAGCCACCTTTCTTTGCAAGGACACTCAAAAACCTGCCATCCATGGATTCTGTCAGTGTTTTGATCTGTTCACCATCAACATTGCGTGCAGCAGCAACCACAGCCTCCCAGACACAGTTCAGAGAGGTGTACTGTTTTCCCTCCTTGTAAATCTCACATTTGATGATGGACCACAGGTTCTCAATGGGGTTCAGATCAGGTGAACAAGGAGGCCAAGTCATTAGATTTTCTTCTTTCATACCCTTTCTTGCCAGCCATGCTGTGGAGTACTTGGACGCGTGTGATGGAGCATTGTCCTGCATGAAAATCATGTTTTTCTTGAAGGATGCAGACTTCTTCCTGTACCACTGCTTGAACAAGGTGTCTTCCAGAAACTGGCAGTAGGACTGGTAGTTGAGCTTGACTCCATCCTCAACCCAAAAAGGCCCCACAAGCTCATCTTTGATGATACGAGCCCAAACCAGTACTCCACCTCCACCTTGCTGGCGTCTGAGTCGGACTGGAGCTCTCTGCCCTTTACCAATCCAGCCATGGGCCCATCCATCTGGCCCATCAAGACTCACTCTCATTTCATCAGTCCATAAAACCTTAGAAAAATCAGTCTTGAGATATTTCTTGGCCCAGCCTTGATGTTTCAGCTTGTGTGTCTTGTTCAGTGGTGGTCGTCTTTCAGCCTTTGTTACCTTGGCCATGTCTCTGAGTATTGCACACCTTGTGCTTTTGGGCACTCCAGTGATGTTGCAGCTCTGAAATATGGCCAAACTGGTGGCAAGTGGCATCTTGGCAGCTGCACGCTTGACTTTTCTCAGTTCATGGGCAGTTATTTTGCGCCTTGGTTTTTCCACACGCTTCTTGCGACCCTGTTGACTATTTTGAATGAAACGCTTGATTGTTCGATGATCACGCTTCAGAAGCTTTGCAATTTTAAGAGTGCTGCATCCCTCTGCAAGATATCTCACTATTTTTGACTTTTCTGAGCCTGTCAAGTCCTTCTTTTGACCCATTTTGCCAAAGGAAAGGAAGTTGCCTAATAATTATGCACACCTGATATAGGGTGTTGATGTCATTAGACCACACCCCTTCTCATTACAGAGATGCACATCACCTAATATGCTTAATTGGTAGTAGGCTTTCGAGCCTATACAGCTTGGAGTAAGACAACATACATAAAGAGGATGATGTGGTCAAAATACTCATTTGCCTAATAATTCTGCACTCCCTGTATATATATATATATATATATATATATATATATATATATACATATATATACACACACACTTTCTGATAAAAATATTTCATATAAATATTAATAATTTTTTATAAGGGTTAAATGGAATATGGTATATGGCAAGGTATTTGGAAAGGGGTATGATGTATGTCAATGATATATATATATATAAAGCCTCTGAAGAAGCGGAACCTCCGTGAAACGCATTAGGCCACGCTCACCTTACATCACGTTACGTTGACGCTTGTCGTCTGGCGGTTTCTTTCAACAGCTGTGTTTACAGGGACTTAGTAAATATACCGATTAGGCACACACTGGAAACACACTATACTACCAACGAAGGTGTGGTGAATCCGGTAAGCCTAGGTATTAGACCATTATGTGCACGGCCATTACGATAGAATTTTGATCTTATCACTTTGCAAGCTTGAGGGGGACAAATTGTGGACAGCAACAAGCCTGAGGAATTTGCACCTTTAAATCTGCAATACCGGGCCTGTACCTTACCTCATTTGATTGAGGGTATCTTTGTGAGTACCCACCTGTATGGGAATTTTTATTGTGTATATATACATCTTTTGTAATAAAATGTATTGCACTAGGAGAAGGGCTTTTGTGCGCTTGATCTTTTAGATTACAATCACTACTGGACTTGGATTTAATACCTGAGGGGTTCTTTGTCAAGAAGCCAGTACTTCTCGTGGAACATCATTTTAAACAAGAGGAAAACACTCTACTTTTGGGCTTGACTGTTGTTTCAGATAAGTTAATCATCTTATCCCAGTGATTTTATAATCTTTAATATTTTTGTTGTTTTTATTGTGAAGTATGCGCAGCTATTATCGGTGGGGAACTTAGTTCTCCTACCGGTTGTATTTATATATATATATACATATATATATATATATATATATATATATATATATATATATATATATATACTGTACATGTCTAAATATAGGTGTATGTGAAGAATGTAAAATATCCCTAACTAGCTTCGGCTCTAGCCCTGTTTTTCTAATACGGTTTCAGGTTAGCGAGCAAGCGATAGGTGACAAGTTTTTTTGTGAACAGTGCACCACATTGAAGTCTATGGGAAAGAAGTTAACATGGTTGTGATATACGAAGTCCTGAAGTTAGCGCACATTGGACTTTCAATCGCATGCTATTTAATTTTAAGTTGTAATACCCGCAGCAACCGGCCTACATAAAAAATTTACTTTGAGCTCAGTTAGTGAGCCCACAATGATTGCTTGCAATGGTGCAATTTTTGTAACATTGGACTTCTTTTTTCTTACTATGGGGTGAATATTTAGGCATTGCATTTTCTATATATGAGTCTCTGAAACCTATTTTGACATAATGGGCTAGATTATAAGAAATAAATAATGAATATTAGCAATTTAGTGCGCTAACACTGGCAAAATGAATCCAACAGCAATTTTTTGTTGTTGCACATTATCAGTTGAAAGTAATATTTTAACACTGGAGCGTAAGACTAGGGAGCGCTAACATCTGGATGTCAGATTGCGCAGGTGCACTAACTCTCTTACTTAATAGACATCTACAGGGCGTGCTGAGTCACGTCAGCTATTGTTTGAGCACTGAGCTAAAGTGTGCTAAACTGAAGGAGTTCTAAGCCAAAGGTCAAACAATGAAGCTCTTCACTAACTTTTAAACTATGATTTTGTTCTGAAATATATATTAAAAATACTGCACACATACATACACATATATATATTTATATATACACCTACACCCACATGTATGTATGTATATATATATATATATATATATATATGTAGCAGAGATGTGCACTCTCACTCCAGGGTGCTAGTAAAAACACAATATGCAGATACAAAAGACTTGCACACACTGGGATTTTTAGTTACCAATTTTACTTGTAAAACATGTGACGTTTCGAGGATAATATATCCCCTTCCTCAGACAGCAAGTGATTCAAACAAACAGTGCATATATAGACAATAGATTAGCAAACCCCTCCCCCTAATTAGAGCAAAAAAACGCCAAACTAGTTGCTATGGTGACATATGTGTCACAATGTAAACACCATAGTGATAATACCAATAATCATGTACGTAGATGAGCCATCACAGCCTTTAATATGCAATTGAATATAAGTGTGATAACACAGGAGGACTGTGAGAACACAGCATACTGATATAGAGCATTTACGACCCTCAAAACTTATTAAAACGACACGGAGTGTAACCACAATCATATAATACAACAAACACAGAGTTTGAGACTTACAGGAGGAACAGGAGATGTCATCCACCATGGATCGCAATGAACCGATCACCCAGGCACCGGCAAATAGCGCCGCAACACAAAAACCCAGAAAAACACAGGCATATCAGGTGGGAGGTTATCAACCTGTCGCCAGCACCATGTAAGGTTGCTATGGTGATCGGCTACAACAAGCCAGGAAGGAGACCAATACCATATCTAATGCATCCACACGGAGGAAGAAGGATAGCAAATCACCTGAAACTGACCAGGGTTTGACACCTGTAGAGCGATCCGAGAAGGTCCCCATAGAGCCGGTACACAAGTAGAATGTGTCACGTAACCCGAAAGACACGGGCGCATCACGTGAGGCCAGTAGCCAATCGCTAACGATGTGTACGTTAACCATGGAGACCACTCGCAGAGATGTAGAAAGACTCAAGCTAAGCCCATAGGGACACCAGAGTGAAATATGTAGTCTAATCAAAATATACATTCTCATACTCACACTACAGACAGACAGTGGCAGTCAACAGAAACACGACCTGTCACAAAAAACACACTCACCAACAATTATACAAATAGTGTTATAGTAGAGCGTTAACTACTAGATACAACCGCTGTACCAAGCGGCTATCATCATATCCCAGCACTTTGCGCATGTGCAGGCAGCACATTACCTGAGAATAGCCATCTCATCACTTAAGCACATAAAGAAAGACAACACCGGTCTAGAACTGGGACCAAATAGCCAACCGTAAATCTGCTTGACTAGTACCATGGAGACTCATTACCAGCCTGTAGGCATAGTAACGTACACAAGTATGGAATACCACAGTCATACACACTCACCCCCCATATATACTGATAAAATCCAATCATACAGCACAGTCACACAAAGAACCAACCAACCAAATATGGCCAAGGGTAGTTATTCAAAGAATAGAATCGAAGAGCAGGCGGAGCTATCAAAAGGAGTATTAGGAGAGTCAAATAAGGTGTCATCCACACAGCCTCACAGAAAATTAGCAATAAAAGATTAAGTACACTGCCAAAAGGGTATAGGCATGGGCAGCTTAAAGGAACCAGGGAAAATAGTGGATATAACATAGATTAGATCATGGACTCGCATATTTCAGACCAAAAAAAGGGGGGTCAGCAGCAAAAAAACACATTACTGCCAAAAAAATGACATTACTGCCAAAAAATGGCACTAATTACAAAAAACAGTGCCAGTCAAACATGGTATTCAGCCCATGGGGTTGGAGAGTGTTCAATCGAAAAAGCCACTTTGCCTCTATCTGTAGGAGAAGTTTATACCTATCCCCTCCTTGTCTAAGAGGGGGGACATGGTCGATCAGTGTAAATCTCAGATCATGGACCCCATGTCCCTTCTCCAAAAAGTGCCGGGCCACAGGCTAGTCACTGGAACCTTTTTTAAGGGATGTCCTGATGGATGATCTGTGGTTGGCTAGACGAGTTCTAGCATCATTGGTGGTTTTGCCCATGTAGAATCGGCCACAGCTACAGTTCAGTAGATACACCACGTGTGTGGTAGTGCAGGTCAGAACATGCCTAATCTTGTAGCGTTGTTTTTGGTGGGGGTGTCCAAATGTAGCCCCTGGAATCATAGAATTGCAGGTGGTACACCTCAAACACCTGTAGCATCCCAGTTTCTTTCTTTGTGAGAGCCACGTGTCTGGTGTATAACAGTGGATGGGGTCAGTCATCATAAGGAGATCCTTCAAACTCTTATCGCGTTTAAACCCCACTCTTGGGTTTTGCCAGAGATTGAATAGGAGTGAAAAGTCACCTTGTACTATATGCCAATGTTGTCTTAATGCCTTTCCCAGTGACCTCATTGCTGGACTGTAAGTAGTCGTGAAGGTCATTCTTGGCCCACCATCCATCGTAGGGTTATTCGGCACAATAGTCATGTTCTCCGCCGCAGATCTACTTTGGTGTATCAAACGAGGATTGTATCCTCTTTGCATGAAACGTTGTTCCATTTCACTCAGCTGTTGATCCCTTGTTGTCATATCACTATTGTTCCTAATAGCACGGCACAGTTGGGCTTTTGGGATCACCTTGAGTAGTGCTGTTGGGTGGTTACTGGTAGCATGCAAAATCGAATTTCTGTCGGTAGGCTTTCTAAACAATGATGTTCCCAATTGACCATTCTCCATCTTGAAGATGTTAAGATCCAAAAACTTGATGCTGGATGGGTCATGTTTTAGCTTAAACTTTACTGGATTCTCAAGGGAGTTTAGATCTGCAAACCATGCTTCAAGTTCTGCTCCTGTACCTCTCCAGATGATCAGGAGGTCATCTTTATAACGTCTGTAGAAAAGAATCTCAGGTTTATGGTATATCTGCATCACAGAAATTTCATAGTCTTCCATGTAGATGTTAGCTAGCGAAGGGGACACATTCCCTATGTGGGCCCACCCAGGGATTTCCTTATTCAACTTCTAGACTTGAGCCTATGATTGAATTATTTCAGGTTCGAGGGTAGGTACTACCAACAGATCTCTGGCATGGCCATGGGATCGAATGTGGCCCCCTCGCTAGCTAACATCTACATGGAAGACTATGAAATTTCCGTGATGCAGATATACCATAAACCTGAGATTCTTTTCTACAGCCTGATGAAACGGCTCTGTGTAGCCGAGAAACGCGTTGCTTGATTTTAAAAACATTTTAATAAATTTGTTTTATGTTTATCCTGCTGGAGTCTGATCTCCCCTCTTTCCTACACTGATATACACTATTTTTGAGTGACTGCAGTGTGTACCCCTGCCTACTGTTACTTTACTTCCTTTTGCAAGTATTTAAAATTTTGGAGCACAGAGAGGAAGGTGTGTAATCAAACTAGGATTCGGATTGGTCACACCAAGTACGTTCCTGTTTGGGATTCGCTGCTGCCATTGTTGGTCTTCCGGGCGACTTTGAGGTCCCGGTCCGCTCTTCCAGGCACGCTATAGTGCTGCCCCGCTTGTGAGTATTGCTCTCATCTTCTCAGCACACCAATTGTTTGTGGCGATATCACCCTATTGGCGCCTTCTTGTCTCCCGCTATAGATCTTTCCATAATCCTTTTACATTTTGGAAGAGCTGCCTCACATCAGACATTTTGGATTTCTTTTTTTCTTCCCTGAGCGCACCTCATTAAGGAGCTTCAACCCTGAACTTGTTTATCTACTTGTGTACCGGCTCTATGGGGACCTTCTTGGATCGCTCTACAGGTGTCAAACCCTGGTCAGTTTCAGGTGATTTGCTATCCTTCTTCCTCCGTGTGGATGCATTAGATATGGTATTGGTCTCCTTCCTGGCTTGTTGTAGCCGATCACCATAGCAACCTTACATAGTGCTGCCAATAGGTTGATAACCTCCCACGTGATATGCCTGTGTTTTTCCGGGTTTTTGTGTTGCAGCGCTATTTGCTGGTGCCTGGGTGATCGGTTCATTGCGATCCATGGTGGATGACATCGCCTGTTCCTCCTGTAAGTCTCAACCTCTGTGTTTGTTGTATTATATGACTGCGGTTAAACTCCGTGTCGTTTTAATAAGTTTTGAGGGTCGTAAGTGCTCTATATCAGTATGCTTTGTTCTCACAGTCCTCCTGTGTTATCACTCTTATATTCACTTGCATATTAAGGGCTGTGATGGCTCATCTACGTACATGATTATTGGTATTATCACTATGGTGTTTACATTGTGACACATATGTCACCATAGCAACTAGTTTTTTTGCTCTAATTAGGGGGAGGGGTTTGCTAATCTATTGTCTAAAACGTTACACTTATTTTGTCAGTATTTAACAGCTATTGAAAGTTTATAAAATACAGCTACATGTTATTCTCAGACTAATCTTTTCTTTGAATGCATCATTTTATCTAGCATTTATTTAGTGTTTAATGTACCTTTAAGCCCCTCCCAGTCAAACACTTGTTATATGCCATATGCCCAATATATATATATATATATACACAGTATCTCACAAAATTGAGTACAACCGCCACATTTTTGTAAATATTTCATTATATCTTTTCATGTGACAACACTGAAGAAATGACACTTTGCTACAATGTAAAGTAGTGAGCGTACAGCCTGTATAACAGTGTAAATGTGCTGTCCCCTCAAAATAACTCAACACACAGCCATTAATGTCTAAACCGTTGGATGGATAGAGAGATGTTACTCAAACAGAGAGAGATGTGGTGGATCAATAAATTGAACACATTACTAGTACTGAAGGGGTTAAATAAAGATTATAACCTCACAGTCACCTAGATTACAAGTTTTGCGTTCATGTTTTAGCGCTGAAAAAATGGTAATTTGAGCGTTAAAACAGCACCGCAGCCATTACAAGTCTTGTCTGTATAGCTGTACCGCAAGCCTTTTAGCTTGTAACGCAACGTCCCACACACGTAAAAATGACATTTTTTCATGGGACTTCAATAGCGCAGCCATTACAAGTTTTGCGGCAAGGTTAAAAAGCTTGCTTTGCAGCCTATACCGACACGATTCACTTCGCAATCTGAGAGCAGTAGTTATGAGTTTTACGCTACAAAACTGTTACATAAAACTCATAACTAAACTGTCACAAAGTGCACTAAACACCCATAAACTACCTATTAACCCCTAAACCGAGGCCCTCTTGCATCGCAAACACTATATTAAACTTATTAACCTCTAATCTGCCGCTCCCGACATCGCCACCACTAATAACATTTATTAACCACTATTCCGCCATTCCCCGACATTGCCGCCACTATGCTATATAAGTTATTAACCCCTATTCCCCCTTACCCCAACATCTCCTACACTATAATAAATCTATTAACCCCTATTCCGCCACTCTGACACCGCCGCAACTATAATAAACATATTAACCCCTAAACCTCTGGCCTCCCACATCACTACCACTAAATAAACCTATTAACCCCTAAACCAACAGCCCCCCACATCGCAAAAACCTAAATTAAACTATTAACCCCTAAACCTAACACCCCCTAACTTTAACATAATTAAAATACAGCTAAATTAAAGTTACAATTATTAACTAAATAATACCTTAAAACTAAATAGCTAGAGCGATAAATAACGCTCCATTTGTTATCTAGCCCACTTGTAATATGAATGTAGAAATAAATGGAATTTGACAACAACATTTTCTGTTTAACATCTCTATACAGCATGAACATTACTAGTAGATTATAAAATCAACATATTATATTCAACACATTTCACCTTTAGTGTTAAAGTATTATAATGTTTTTACTTTATTTAGAGGTCGCTTCTTAACTATCACATGGGCTGGAAGGACTTCACTGGCTCCATCTATGACATAGCCTGATGCCGCCCAACCTGCCTATGCCACACCCAACCGCCTATAACATGCAGAAAACTCCTCCCTACAAGTCCCCTCTCCTACCTGTTCTAGAAACCTCCCATTATCTTGGGACATATGTATTAAATAGCCTTATACTAGGGTAAAATAAAGGTATCTTAATAGGACTTTAATCTCCTTGTGCTTTTGTGATAACATTGTGATTGTTCCACACTCCCTCGGAGGCCAAAAAGCAAAATTCTGTGACCTGCAAATGCTGCTAGTTTAGGTGATCTGCATCATTTTAAAAAACCTAGGTCACAGATTTAGCTTTTTACCCTCTTTATGGTTGGTGGGGCTAAGCACCATATTTACACAAAAGCGATATGTTGTGTAATCCCTTAAAATACATCATAAAAATAAGACATATTAATACAGAAAAAGTATGTGGTTTTTCATGTAAGAAGAGAAAAATATATCAAGATTGCAGACGGATACATTCTCAAGTAGAAACCTTTCCACCTGCAATCTCTTGTTCTCTTGTACACACTGCTCTTGCGCAACCAACTGCATGAGAGCAGGGGATGTCAATGACCCAGAACAAGTGAGTGTGGGGGTAATTTATCTTGCAAACATCTGAGGTGGCAAATAAGCAGTTACTGCTTTTTAAATATATGGTTGCAGGATCACTCATGCAACCCCTTACCTCAAAGCCTCAAAATCTTCCCATGCAGCCTAATACATTTTCCCCCTAAACCTTTTAGGTAGACAAGTGATACAATTCTCTAAATAAGTAAGTTTTGAAATACCTTTATCAGCTTTATGTTTTGTGAGTGAACAATTGAGATGAACAGATTAGGCACAGCATAGACAAATCTTGTAGGTTAGAATGAGAAGAGGTGATTGGTAGTGATGTCGCAAACCTAAAAATTTCGGTTCGCGAACGGCGGACTCGAACTTCCGCAACTGTTCGCGAACCGGGCGAACTGCCATTGACTTCAATAGACAGGCGAACTTTAAAACCAACAGGGACTCTTTCTGGCCACAATAGTGATGGAAAAGTTGTTTCAAGGGGACTAACACCTGCACTATGGCATGCCGGTGGGGGATCCATGGCAAAACTCACACAGAAAATTACATAGTTGATGCAGAGTCTGGTTTTAATCCATAAAGGGCATAAATCACCTAACATTCCTAAATTGTTTGGAATAACGTGCTTTAAAACATCAGGTATGATGTGGTATTGATCAGGTAGTGTAAGGGTTACGCCCGCTTCACAGTGACAGACCAAACTCCTCGTGTAACGCACCGCAAACAACCGCAAACAGTCCATTTGCACAACCACGAGATAGATAGATTTGATAGATAGATACATAGATTACATAGATCAATAGATGCAATATACATTTGATAGATACAAATTACATAGATCAATAGATGCAATATACATTTGATAGATACGAATTACATAGATCAATAGATGCAATATACATTTGATAGATACGAATTACAAAGATCAATAGATGCAATATACATTTGATAGATACGAATTACATAGATCAATAGATGCAATATACATTTGATAGATACGAATTACAAAGATCAATAGATGCAATATACATTTGATAGATACGAATAACATAGATCAATAGATGCAATAAACATTTGATAGATACGAATTACATGGACCAATAGATGCAATATACATTTGATAGATACGATTGATAGTTAGATAGATTTTATAGATAAATAGATAGATTTGATAGATATATAATTTCCCAGACAGAGAATTACAAGACGTGCGGTCTGTGACCCATGGTAAGGTTCCCAGAGGCAGTTGCGGCGCCAGGAGACGTGTTTATGGTATGGATTTTAGGAACCGGGAGATGGAAAAAGATGCTTGGTCGGTCCTCCTGCTTCAAATTTGGGGCACTGCGGGTGCAATCTATTGTGCCACCAGATATGAGTGGTGTGTTAAGTAGTACTATTCTGATCAGTTTAATACCTGTTACTCCCCCTATCGGGGGAGGTGTATATGGCATGGATTTTAGGAACCGGGAGATGGAAAAAGATGCTTGGTCGGTCCTCCTACTTCAAATTTGGCCGAAACACAAGTGGCTGTCACAAAACAGCCCGGCCACGAGATAGATAGATACATAGATTACATAGATCAATAGATGCAATATACATTTGATAGATACGAATTACATAGATCAATAAATGCAATATACATTTGATAGATACGAATTACATAGATCAATAAATGCAATATACATTTGATAGATATGAATTACATAGATCAATAGATGCAATATACATTTGATAGATACGAATTACATAGATCAATAAATGCAATATACATTTGATAGATACGAATTACATAGATCAATAGATGCAATATACATTTGATAGATACGAATTACATAGATCAATAGATGCAATATACATTTGATAGATACGAATTACATAGATCAATAGATGCAATATACATTTGATAGATACAAATTACATAGATCAATAGATGCAATATACATTTGATAGATACGATTGATAGTTAGATAGATTTGATAGATAAATAGATAGATTTGATAGATATATAATTTCCCAGACAGAGAATTACAAGACGTGCGGTCTGGGACCCATGGTAAGGTTACTTCCTTTTGCACAATCGAGTACAGGTTGGGGATTGCCTTTTGTGCAAAGAAATTGTGGCCGGGTACCTTCCACTGCGATGTCCCCTATCAGGGGACGTGTATATGGCATGGATTTTAGGAACCGGGAGATGGAAAAAGATGCTTGGACACCCAATACAGGTCGTTCTCCTTCAGCCTTTTTATACAAGGGTCCCCGACCCTCAACAGGCACGACAGCATGAAAGACCCCATATGCCATGACTTCCTTTTGCACAATCGAGTACAGGTATGGCATCGATTTTAGGAACCCGGAGATAATTTTTAGGAACCGGGAGTTGGAAAAACATGCTTGGACACCCAGTACAGGTCGTTCTCCTTCAGCCTTTTTATACGAGGGTCCCCGACCCTCAACAGGCACGACAGCATGAAAGACCCCATATGCCATTACTTCCTTTTGCACAATAGAGTACAGGTATGACATCGATTTTAGGAACCCAGAGATAATTTTTAGGAACCCGGAGATGGAAAAAGATGCTTGGACACCCAGTACAGGTCGTTCTCCTTCAGCCTTTTTATACGAGGGTCCCCGACCCTCAACAGGCACGACAGCATGAAAGACCCCATATGCCATTACTTCCTTTTGCACAATATAGTACAGGTATGACATCGATTTTAGGAACCCGGAGATAATTTTTAGGAACCGGGAGATGGAAAAAGATGCTTGGACACCCAGTACAGGTCGTTCTCCTTCAGCCTTTTTATACGAGGGTCCCCGACCCTCAACAGGCACGACAGCATGAAAGACCCCATATGCCATGACTTCCTTTTGCACAATTGAGTACAGGTATGGCATCGATTTTAGGAACCTGGAGATACTTTTTAGGAACCGGGAGATGGAAAAAGATGCTTGGACACCCAGTACAGGTCGTTCTCCTTCAGCCTTTTTATACGAGGGTCCCCGACCCTCAACAGGCACAACAGCATGAAAGACCCCATATGCCATTACTTCCTTTTGCACAATAGAGTACAGGTATGACATCGATTTTAGGAACCCGGAGATAATTTTTAGGAACCGGGAGATGGAAAAAGATGCTTGGACACCCAGTACAGGTCGTTCTCCTTCAGCCTTTTTATACGAGGGTCCCCGACCCTCAACAGGCACGACAGCATGAAAGACCCCATATGCCATGACTTCCTTTTGCACAATTGAGTACAGGTATGGCATCGATTTTAGGAACCTGGAGATAATTTTTAGGAACCGGGAGATGGAAAAAGATGCTTGGACACCCAGTACAGGTCGTTCTCCTTCAGCCTTTTTATACGAGGGTCCCCGACCCTCAACAGGCACGACAGCATGAAAGACCCCATGTGCCATTACTTCCTTTTGCACAATAGAGTACAGGTATGACATCGATTTTAGGAACCCGGAGATAATTTTTAGGAACCGGGAGATGGAAAAAGATGCTTGGACACCCAGTACAGGTCGTTCTCCTTCAGCCTTTTTATACGAGGGTCCCCGACCCTCAACAGGCCAGACAGTTTGAAAGACCCCATATGCCATGACTTCCTTTTGCACAATTGAGTACAGGTATGGCATCGATTTTAGGAACCCGGAGATGATTTTAGGAACCGGGAGATGGAAAAAGATGCTTGGTCGGTCGGTCAGATTTGGGGCACTGCGCATGCAATCTACTGTGCTACCAGATATGAGTGGTGTGTTAATAAGTAGTACTATTCTTAGCAGTTCCCCGTTATGTGCCTTTTTTTTGGTTTGGGTTTTGAAGCCACAGTGCAGCACCAGAGGCCAGAAAAATTAGGCATGTACACATGCCTGAAAAATTAGGTATTGTTGCAGCCGCTGCTGTAGCAGCGGCCATAAAAATTGATGTTTGTTTGACAGTTAGAAAGTGCCCTAAAACATTGCGGCTTGAACCCTAGTTGTTGGCGGATAAGTCACGCAAGTCATCCGGCATTCGAAGATAAAATATAGCAGCGTGTGGACCATTTTTAGCCCAAGGCAGCTCATCTCATCAGGCCTTTTTTACTCGAATGTATCAGCCAATGTCAGTCCCTTCAGGATCCATCCCTCATTCATTTTAATAAAGGTGAGGTAATCAAGACTTTTTTGACCTAGGCGACTTCTCTTCTCAGTGACAATACCTCCTGCTGCACTGAAGGTCCTTTCTGACAAGACACTTGAAGCGGGGCAGGCCAGAAGTTCGATTGCAAATTGGGATAGTTCAGGCCACAGGTCAACCCTGCACACCCAGTAGTCAAGGGGTTCATCGCTCCTCAGAGTGTCGAGATCTGCAGTTAATGCAAGGTAGTCTGCTACCTGTCGGTTGAGTCGTTCTCTGAGGCTGGATCCCGAAGGGCTGTGGCGATGCATAGGAGTTAAAAAGGTCCGCATGTCCTCCATCAACAACACATCTGGAAAGCGTCCTGTCCTTGCCGGCGTGGTCGTGGGAGGAGGAGTACTACTTTCACCTCTTCCCCTGTTAGATTCCCGTTGTGCTGTGACATCACCCTTATACGCTGTGTAAAGCATACTTTTTAATTTATTTTTGAACTGCTCCATCCTTTCCAACTTGTGGGAATTCAGTAACATTTCAGTCACTTTATGCTTATACCGGGGGTCTAGTAGCGTGGACACCCAGTACAGTTCGTTCTCCTTCAGCTTTTTTATACAAGTGTCCCTCAACAGGCACGACAGCATGAAAGACCCCATTTGCACAAGATTGGATGCCGAGCTACTCATGTCCCGTTCCTCGTCCTCACTGATCTCACTGAAGGTATCTTCTTCCCCCCAGCCATGTACAACACCACGGGTACCAGATAGGTGACAACGAGCACCCTGGAATGCATGTTGTGCTTGGTCTTCCTCCTCCTCCTCAAAGCCACATTCCTCCTTTGATTCCTATTCCTCACAATCCTCTTCCTGCGTTGACGCTGGTCCAGCAAGCGATGCTGATAAGGCTGTTTCTGGTGGTGATGGTGACCACAACTCATCCTCTTCCTCTTCACACTCATCTACGGCCTGATCCAGCACTCTTCGCAGGGCACGCTCCAGGAAGAAAACAAATGGTATGATGTCGCTGATGGTGCCTTCTGTTCGACTGACTAGGTTTGTCACCTCCTCAAAAGGACGCATGAGCCTACAGGCATTGAGCATGAGCGTCCAGTAACATGGCAAAAAAATTCCCAGCTCCCCAGAGGCTGTCCTAGCACCCCGGTCATACAAATACTCGTTAACGTCTTTTTCTTGTTGGAGCTGACGGTCGAACATTAGGAGTGTTGAATTCCAACGTGTCGGGCTTTCGCAAATCAAGCGCCTCACTGGCAGGTTGTTTCGCCACTGGATATCTGACAAGTGCGCCATGGCCGTGTAGGAATGCCTGAAATGGCCACACACCTTCCTGGCCTGCTTCAGGACGTCCTGTAAGCCTGGGTACTTATGCACAAAGCGTTGTACAATCAGATTACACACATGTGCCATGCACGGCACATGTGTCAACTTGCCCAATTTCAATGCAGCCACCAAATTACTTCAGTTGTCAGAAACCACTTTGCCGATCTCCAGTTGGGGCAGAGTCAGCCACTGATCCACCTGTGCATTCAGGGCGGACAGGAGTGCTGCTGCGGTGTGACTCTCTGCTTTCAGGCAAGTCAACCCCAAGACGGCGTGACACTGCCGTATCCGGGATGTGGAGTAGTACCTGGGGAGCTGGGGGGGTGCCGTTGATGTGGAGCAAGACGCAGCAGCAGAAGAGGACTCAGCCGAGGAGGTTATGGAAGAGGATGGAGTAGGAGGAGTAGAGGAGGTGGCAGCAGGCCTGCCTGCAAGTCGTGGCGGTGTCACCAACTCATCCTCTGCAGAACCAGGCATTCCATGCTTGGCAGCCATCAGCAGGTTTACCCAATGCGCAGTGTAGGTGATATACCTGCCCTGACCATGCTTTGCAGACCAGCTTTCAGTGGTCAGATGGACCCTTGCCCCAACACTGTGTGCCAGACATGCCATTACTTCCTTTCGCACAATCGAGTACAGGTTGGGGATTGCCTTATGACACCTGACAGACACCTGACTGTGGGCAGATGAGCAGGAACTGCTCCGGAAGAGAGACGGATTGGCGGATGGTTGAGAGGGGGCAAGGAGCACAGCAGTGGTTGACATGGCTGAAGATGCTGGACCAGGAGGAGGATGGCGGCTTTGAGTTTGTGTGCTGCTTATCCTCATGTGTTCATCCCATAGGCGTTTGTGATGTGAGATCATGTGCCTTCGCAAAGCAGTTGTACCTAGGTGGGTGTTGGACTTCCCACGACTCAGTTTCTTTTGGCACAGGTTGCAAATGGCATTGCTGTTGTCAGAGGCAGACACATAAAAAAAATGCCACACTGCTGAGCTCTGCGATGACGGCATTCTGGTGGTGGCAACAGCATGTGTTGATTGGCGTGCTGTCTGGCTGACCCCGGGTGCCGATGCATGCTGTTTGACTGTGCCACTAGCTCCTTGCGACGACCCCCCCCTGCTTCCAACTCATCTCCTCCTCCTGCTCCTCTCTGTCTCCCCATCTGAACTTTCCCCCTGTTCTTCTTCTCTTCTACCGGGCGCCCACGTGACATCCACGGCCGCATCGTCATCATCAACCCCTTCACTTGTATCTGACAACTCAACAACGGAAGCAACGGCGGGTACAACATCATCATCATCATCACACAGTGCGTCGTCCATGTCTGTAATGCTGCCTGACTGAGACATATCACAGTTATCTACATCCTCTGTCAATGATGGTTGCGCATCACTCATTTCTTCACACTGAGGTGTACATAACTCCTCTGACAGATCACGTGACGCGGCTGTGGTGCTAGTGTCGGTGGTGGTGGCAGGCGGGCGAGTGGTAAGTTGAGAGGTGCCTGAAGCTAAGCTAGAGGAGGAGGATGGTGCGTCAAGGTTATGAGCGGAAGCTGTAGAAGATTGGGTGTCCTGTGTTATAAAGTCAACTATTTCATCAGAACTTTTCATGTTCATGGTACGTGGCCTAGCACTGGGCATTATTCTATGGCCAAAGGGAATCACAGCACCACAACGGCCCCTGCGGGTTGGCCTGCCTCTGCCTGTCATTTTTTTTTCAATTAGTGCTACTATGCGTGCAAGCTACTGTGAGTGGGCACAGTATACGCTGTGAGCCTGACACAAAAAACCAGACTGATGTTTCACAGTCAAAATAGTTTTTTTATTTTTAAAATGTACACTTACATTACTATTATTAAACAAGATAATGTGAGTGGTGGCACTGGACAAGTGGGCACAGTATACGCTGTGAGCCTGACACAAAAAAGCAGACTGATGTTAAACAGTCAAAATATTTTTTTGATTTTTAAATGTACTCTTACACTACTATTAAACAAGATATGAGTGGTGGCACTGGGCAAGTGGGCACAGTATATGCTGTGAGCCTGACACAAAAAAGCAGACTGATTTTTCAAAGTCAAAATAGTTTTTTTATTTTTAAAATGTACACTTACACTACTATTATTAAACAAGATAATGTGAGTGGTGGCACTGGACAAGTGGGCACAGTATACGCTGTGAGCCTGACACAAAAAAGCAGGCTGATGTTTCACATTCAAAATATTTTTTTTATTTTTAAATGTACACTTACACTACTATTAAACAAGATATGAGTGGTGGCACTGGGCAAGTGGGCACAGTATATGCTGTGAGCCTGACACAAAAAAGCAGACTGATTTTTCAAAGTCAAAATAGTTTTTTTATTTTTAAAATGTACACTTACACTACTATTATTAAACAAGATAATGTGAGTGGTGGCACTGGGCAAGTGGGCACAGTATACGCTGTGAGCCTGACACACACGCTGGCAGTGGCAGGCTGGCCTGGCAACTAAAATTAGATTACACTAGCAGACTGATGTAAAAGTTTTTTTTTTTTTTAATTTACACTACTGTTACACCAGATATGACTGGTGGTGGCACTGAGAAAGAAGGAACAGTATATGCTGTGAGCCTGACACACAGGCTGGCAGCGGCAGGCTGGCCTGGCAACTGAAATTAGATTACACTAGCAGACTGATGTAAAAGTTTTTTTTTTTTTAAATTTACACTAATGTTACACCAGATATGAGTGGTGGCACTGAGCAAGTAGGCACAGTATATGCTGTGAGCCAGACACACTGGCAGTGGCAGGCAGGCAGGCAGGCAACTGCTATTAGATTACACTAGCAGACTGATGTAAAAGTTTTTAAAAAAAAAAAAATTACACTGCTGTTACAACAGATATGACTGGTGGTGGCACTGAGCAAGTAGGCACAGTATATGCTGTGAGCCTGACACGCAGGCTGGCAGTGGCAGGCTGGCCTGCTGGCAACTGAAATTAGATTACACTAGCAGACTGATGTAAAAGTTTTTTTTTTAAATTTACACTAATTTTACACAAGATATGAGTGGTGGCACTGAGCAAGTAGGCACAGTATATGCTGTGAGCCTGACACACAGGCTGGCAGTGGCAGGCAGGCAACTGCTATTAGATTACACTAGCAGACTGATGTAAAAGTTTTTTTTAAAAAAAAATTACGCTACTGTTACACCAGATATGACTGGTGGTGGCAACGAGCAAGTAGGCACAGTATATGCTGTGAGCCTGACACACAGGCTGGCAGTGGCAGACTGGCTTGGCAACTGAAATTAGATTACACTAGCAGACTGATGTAAAAGTTTTTTTTAAAAAATATTACACTAATGTTACACCAGATATGAGTGGTGGCACTGAGCAAGTAGGCACAGTATATGCTTTGAGCCAGACACACAGGCTGGCAGTGGAAGGCAGGCAACTGCTATTAAATTACACTAGCAGACTGATGTAAAAGTTTTTTTAAAAAAAATTACACTACTGTTACAACAGATATGACTGGTGGTGGCACTGAGCAAGTAGGCACAGTATATGCTGTGAGCCTGACACACAGGCTGGCAGTGGCAGGCAGGCAACTGCTATTAGATTACACTAGCAGACTGATGTAAAAGTTTTTTTAAAAAAAATTACGCTACTCTTACACCAGATATGACTGGTGGTGGCACTGAGCAAGTAGGCACACAGACAGGCAGACAGGCCAGACAGACAGGCTGGCAGTGGAAGGCAGGCAACTGCTATTAAATTACACTAGCAGACTGATGTAAAAGTTTTTTTAAAAAAAAATTACACTACTGTTACAACATATATGACTGGTGGTGGCACTGAGCAAGTAGGCACAGTATATGCTGTGAGCCTGACACATAGGCTGGCAGTGGCAGGCTGGCCTGCTGGCAACTGAAATTAGATTACACTAGCAGACTGATGTAAAAGTTTTTTTTTTTTAAATTTACACTAATGATAGACAAGATATGAGTAGTGGCACTGAGCAAGATGGCACAGTATATGCTGTGAGCCTGACACACAGGCTGGCAGTGGCAGGCAGGCAACTGCTATTAGATTACACTAGCAGACTGATGTAAAAGTTTTTTTTTTTAAATTTACACTACTGTTACAACAGATATGACTGGTGGTGGCACTGAGCAAGTAGGCACAGTATATGCTGTGAGCCTGACACGCAGGCTGGCCTGCTGGCAACTGAAATTAGATTACACTAGCAGACTGATGTAAAAGTTTTTTTTAAAAAAATTTACACTAATGTTACACCAGATATGAGTGGTGGTGGCACTGAGCAAGTAGGCACAGTATATGCTGTGAGCCTGACACACAGGCTGGCAGTGGCAGGCTGGCCTGGCAACTGAAATTAGATTACACTAGCAGACTGATGTAAAAGTTTTTTTTTAAATTTACACTAATGTTACACAAGATATGAGTGGTGGCACTGAGCAAGAAGGCACAGTATATGCTGTGAGCCTGACACACAGGCTGGCAGTGGCAGGCAGGCAGGCAACTGCTATTAGATTACACTAGCAGACTGATGTAAAAGTTTTTTTTAAAAAATTACACTACTGTTACAACAGATATGACTGGTGGTGGCACTGAGCAAGTAGGCACAGTATATGCTGTGAGCCTGACGCACAGGCTGGCAGTGGCAGGCTGTCCTGGCAACTGAAATTAGATTACACTAGCAGACTGATGTAAAAGTTTTTTTTTTTAAAAATTACACTAATGTTACACCAGATATGAGTGGTGGCACTGAGCAAGTAGGTACAGTATATGCTGTGAGCCTGACACACGCTGACAGGCAGGCAAATGCAATTAGATTACAAAGAAAAAAAAAAAAGAGTGATGTTCTAGCCCTAAAAAGGGCTTTTTGGGGTGCTGTCCTTAGAGCAGAGATCAGATGAGTCCTTCAGGACTGTAGTGGAGACTGAATACACTAGCCTAGCTATTAATTTGCCTATCAAAGCAGCAGCACTAGCAGCACTATCCCTCCTCTCACTAAGAATGCAGGATCAGAATGAATCTAAAATGGCTGCTGCCCAGGAGCTGGGAGGGTCTGGGAGGGAGGGTCTGCTGCTGATTGGCTGAAATGTGTCTGCAGACTGTGAGATACAGGGTCAAAGTTTACTCAATGATGACGAATAGGGGGCGGATCGAACATCACATATGTTCGTCCGCCATGGCGAACGCGAACAAGCTATGTTCGCCGGGAACTGTTTTCCGGCGAACTGTTCGCGACATCACTAGTGATTGGAAGACTTGAGTAGACATGAGAAATTTCATGTTTAAAAAGCAGAACTCTAAGCTTTATATATTTTTACATTAATACATCTAAATATCTCTATATGTCTGTTTATTTATCTAACACAAAATGAGTATTTATGTAATGTGGGATATGATTATTCTTTTAGGCTATTGAAATATTAAAAGCTGAGAGAATCGGTCATGGCTATAAGACCATACAAGACCCAGAACTTTATAACAAGTTATTACAGATGAAAATGCATTTTGAGGTATGTAATCATGTTCACCTTTTATTTAATATTCATTAACAAAAAATATACACACCAGATCCACAAATAAAAATGTCTCAAAAACCTCACGTAGTAGTTAAAAAAAAATATAGAAAAGAATGGTAAAGTTCAATGGTTAGGAAAACCTATACCCCCATTCAGCAGAAAATGACAACCAATAATAATAATTTGCATTCTAAACAGTAAGGATTGATTCAAAATATTTTTATAATTTTTGTTCTCATATATCTAAAACAGCCGATCAAAGAATAATATCCAAATGTATAATATAACTTGAATTCCAAACTAATTTTCATGTATATGAAGTTTTCAATAATAGAAAATTAAATCTGAATGAATACATATACAGAATATATGATGATTATGACTTATGTTATTCATTTTGTCATATGTTATGTAATGTGTGATGTCACTGACACAGGTGATATTTGTGATGTCAGAACTGATGCCATTTATGGTGCTATTGGTGTTATATGTTGCAAGGGGAGGTGTAATAATATGTTTATTTATACATAATGAAACAATGTTGCACTATATTATTATTATTTATGTTGCCTCTAAACATTGAGCAATTTATTATTTTCAGAACTGAAATGCTCCCTGATGACATACCCTGGCTAACACTGCTACATATATATATCCCTAATTGGCTTTATCAGATAGCTGCAAAACAATTCATTTTATACTAACTTTGTGACAGTGAATAGCCTTCTTGTTTGTGGACTAAAGCCATGATTGGCTCCTCCAAATAAGACAAATAGTGGGTGGAGGTTATATATTAAAGACTAATTCCAATAAAAAGGATATTGATTTGTTTTAAAAATTTTAAGCCTGGGCCCATATGTTTTTCTGTTTCAACACAAAAGAAATGTTTTATAATTATAAGATGTTTACTGTCCCTATAATGTAACCTCCTCCTTATGGGTTTGTAACTGGCTTTCTTAGAAAGAAAAGAAAAAAATTAATATATGATAAAAAAAACTTAACCACAATGCATTTAGATGTGGTAATAACATATTTTAAAGCAAAATGCTAGCTTTTGTACACATCACATCCAAGAATATTCCAATCAAGAAGAAACCCTCGCTTTTATGTGACCTTCAATTGGTCTTGATTTTGCACTGTCTTTATTCAGTACGTACTTCTTAGAACCTATCATCACCAATGTTATTACATTGTTCCAATCCATCAGTAAACAGTCGCCTAGATTACGAGTCTTGCGTTGAGGTTAAAAAGCAGCGTTGGCCGGTCCCAACGCTGCTTTTTTAGGCTCACTGCTCACTTTTTTGACCAGACTCGGAAATACTGCAAATCCACTTACGTCAATTGCGTATCCTATATTTTCAATGGGACTTGCATAGCGCCGGTATTACGAGTCTGACCAAAAGTGAGCGGTAGACCCTCTCCTGTCAAGCCTGGTACCGCATTTAAAAGTCAGTAGTTAAGAGTTTTACACTACAACGCTGTAGCATAAAACTCTTAACTAAAGTGCTAAAAAGTACACTAACACCCATAAACTACCTATTAACCCCTAAACCGAGGCCCCCCCACATCGCAAACACTATAATAAATATTTTAACCCCTAATCTGCCGAACCAGACATCGCCGCCACTAAAATAAATATATTATACCCATAAACCGCTGCACTCCCACAACGCATACAATAGTTAAATATTACTAACCCCTAATCTGCCGGCCCTAACATCACCGCCACCTACCTACATTTATTAACCCCTAATCTGCCGACCCCAACGTCACCGCCACTATATTAAAGTCATTAACCCCTAAATCTAACCCTAACCCTAACACCCCCTAACTTAAATATAATTACAATAAGTCTAAATAAAATTACTACAATTCACTAAATAATTCCTATTTAAAACTAAATACTTACCTATAAAATAAACCCTAAGATAGCTACAATATAACTAATAGTTACATTGTATCTAGCTTAGGGTTTATTTTTATTTTACATGCAACTTTGTATTTATTTTAACTAGGTACAATAGGTAGTAAATAGTTATTAACTATTTAATAACTACCTAGTTAAAATAAAGACAAATTTACCTGTAAAATAAAACCTAACATAAGTTACAATTATACCTAACACTATACTACAATTAAATTAATTACCTAAACTAAATACAATTAATTACAATTAAATAAAATTATCTAAAGTACGAAAACCCCCCCAACTAAATTACAGAAAATAATAAAATAATTACAAGATTTTTAAACTAATTACACCTACTATAATCCCCCTAACAAAATAAAAAAGCCCCAAAAATAAAAAAAAATCCCTACCCTACACTAAATTACAAATAGCCCTTAAAAGGGCCTTTTGCAGGGCATTGCCCCAAAGTAATCAGCTCTTTTACCTGAAAAAAAAAATACAAATACCCCCCCCCAACATTAAAACCCACCACCCACACAACCAACCCTACTCTAAAACCCACCCAATCCCCCCTTAAAAAACCTAACACTAACCCCTTGAAGATCACCCTACCGTGAGACGTCTTCACCCAACCGGGCAGAAGTGGTCCTCCAGACGGGCAGAAGTCTTCATCCAAGCCGGACAGAAGAGGTCCTCCAGATGGGCAGAAGTCTTCATCCAAGCCGGGCAGAAGAGGTCCTCCAGACGGGCAGAAATCTTCATCCAAGCCAGGCAGAAGAGGTCCTCCAGACGGGCAGAAGTCTTCATCCAGACGGCATCTTCTATCTTCATCCATCCGGCGCGGAGCGGGTCCATCTTCAAGACATCCGACGCGGAGTATCCTTCTCGGCTGACGTCTACCCAATGAATGAAGGTTCCTTTAAGTGACGTCATCCAAGATGGCGTCCCTTCAATTCTGATTGGCTGATTGAATTCTATCAGCCAATCGGAATTATAGTAGGAAAAAGCCAGTAGAATGCAAGCTCAATCCTATTGGCTGATTGCTTCAGCCAATAGGATTTTTCCTACCTTAATTCCGATTGGCTGATAGAATTCTATCAGCGAATCTGAATTGAAGGGACGCCATCTTGGATGACGTCACTTAAAGGAACCTTCATTCGTCGGGTAGTCATCGGCCGAGAAGGATACTCCGTGTCGGATGTCTTGAAGATGGACCCACTCCATGCCGGATAGATGAAGATAGAGGATGCCGTCTGGATGAAGACTTCTGCCTGTCTGGAGGACCTCTTCTGCCCATCTTGGATGAAGACTTCTGCCCATCTGGAGGACCACTTCTGCCCAGTTTGGTGAAGACGTCTCACGGTAGGGTGATCTTCAAGGGGTTAGTGTTAGGCTTTTTAAGGGGGGATTGGGTGGGTTTTAGAGTAGGGTTGGTTGTGTGGGTGGTGGATTTTAATGTTGGGGGGGTATTTGTATTTTTTTTTCAGGTAAAAGAGCTGATTACTTTGGGGCAATGCCCCGCAAAAAGCCCTTTTAAGGGCTATTTGTAATTTAGTGTAGGGTAGGGCTTTTCTATTTTGGGGGGATTTTTATTTTGTTAGGGGGATTAGAGTAGGTGTAATTAGTTTAAAAATCTTGTAATTATTTTATTATTTTCTGTCATTTAGTGTGGGGGGGGGGTTTCCTTACTTTAGATAATTTTATTTAATTGTAATTAATTGTATTTAGTTTAGGTAATTAATTTAATTGTAGTGTAGTGTTAGGTGTAATTGTAACTTATGCTAGGTTTTATTTTACAGGTAAATTTGTCTTTATTTTAACTAGGTTGTTATTAAATAGTTAATAACTATTTAATAACTATTGTACCTAGTTAAAATAAATACAAAGTTGCCTGTAAAATAAAAATAAACCCTAAGTTAGATACAATGTAACTACTAGTTATATTGTAGCTAGCTTAGGGTTTATTTTATAGATAAGTATTTAGTTTTAAATAGGAATAATTTAGTTAATTGTAGTAATTTTATTTAGATTTATTTTAATTATATTTAAGTTAGGGGGCGTTAGGGTTAGACTTAGGTTTAGGGGTTAATAACTTTATTATAGTGGTGGCGACGTTGGGGGCGGCAGATTAGGGGTTAATAAATGTAGTTAGGTTGCGGCGACATTGGGGGCAGCAGATTAGGGGTTAATAAATGTAATGTAGGTGTCGGCGATGTTGGGGGCAGCAGATTAGGGGTTCATAAGTATAATGTAGGTGGCGGCGGTGTCCGGAGTGGCAGATTAGGGGTTAATAATATAATTTAGGTGTCGGTGATGTCGGGGGCAGCAGATTACGGGTTAAAAAGTGTAAGATTAGGGGTGTTTAGACTCAGGGTTCATGTTAGGGGGTTAGGTGTAGACATAAAAGTATTTCCCCATAGGAATCAATGGGGCTGCGTTAGCAGCTTTACGCTGCTTTTTTGCAGGTGTTAGGTTTTTTTTCAGCCGGCTCTCCCCCATTGATTCCTATGGGGAAATCGTGCACAAGCATGTTTTACCAGCTCACCGCTAACATAAGCAGCGCTGGTATTGAGGTGAGATGTGGAGCTAAATTTTGCTCTTCGCTCACTTTTTTGCGGCTAGCGCCGGGTTTGTAAAAACCCGTAATACCAGCGCTGTATGTAAGTGAACGGTGAGGGAAAACTGCTCGTTAGCACCGCACCCCTCCTAACACAAAACTCGTAATCTAGGTGAGTGTTTTTTTCTCTTAAATATCTCAAAAGATTTAATTATCAAATGTTCCAGTTTTGTCATGATTACCAAGCCAAGCACACACCAAAACCATCAATATTCTGAGACATATAAGTACATTTGGGAAATTACTGGGTTTAACATTTTGCTTTATGGAATCAAAATAAATGTTTATATGTGAATAACTCTTCTAAAATGCAATGCATAATAACTCATATTCAGATAGAGCAGGCAATTTTAAGCAACTTTCTAATTTACTCCTTTTATCAATTTTCTTCATTCTCTTGCTATCTTTATTTGAAAAAGCAAGAATGAAAGCATAGAAGCCGGCCCATTTTTGGTTCAGAACCTGGGTAGCACTTTCTGATTGGTGTCTAAATGTAGACACCAATCAGCAAGCGCTACTCAGGTGCTGAACCAAAATGGGCCGGCTTCTAAGCGTACTTTAAAATAAAGATACCAAGAGAATGAAGAATAATTTATAATAGGATTAAATTAGAAAGTAGCTTAAAATTAGATGCTCTATCTGAATCATGAAAGTTTAATTTTAACTTTAACCCTTTGGCCAGATTACTGCAGTTATAAACAAAAGATATGTCATGTACACTAACCCTTGTGGAACATTTAGGAAATTTTAATATCATGTCTACTGCACTTTGATAAATCGGCCCCTTAGCCTCAAATATGAAATTAATTTTAGATTCAATAACTTTTACAACTACAAATTTAAAATAAGATTTTTTTGAATAATAAAAAAAAACATTTAAGTTTCTTATAATTTCATGTGAAATAAAAATAAAAACAACATATGCTGTGCATACCTCCATCCAAAAAACACAATGATTTGGTTAAAACTCTTTGCTGACCATGCTGGTCAAACATTATTTTTATAATTGAAATGCTCTAAAAGAACAAAACAACGTATTGTCTACTACTTTCTCAGAAAAACTAGTGAGCATTCTATCTCCGTTAAATAAAAATATCACTCCCTTCTGTCATTTGGGTAAAAAGAGCTAATTGTTACATTCAAAGAAATATTGGAAAACAGCATGGTTTCACCTAAAATATCTCAAAATAGCTATAATTATTTTACATAAAAATTATTTTTTTTTTTTTTTTTTTTAATTTACATAATATTTTCCACTTTTAATATTGACGTTCCAATATAATAGCTGTTTTTCACACACATTATTTTGGACCATCTTACTTAAATATTAAGTAGTTGGCCTTTTATATGAAAAAAATAAAAATAATTTATCTTTTTTGTATTGATTACAGATGTGTCCATTCTCTAGTTACATCACTGGAGCCTGTGACCCCGATTTCACAAGTCACCCCTTGATCCAGTAAGAGCTGTATATCTGTTTGTCTGTCTTTACTATATACCCTGTTCAGTTGGTGAGGTCACTATAAGACCAGATATAGAAAAAGCTATTTTAAATTTGAATCATCATGTACTTTATTAAGCAGCATCAGTTCTCAAATTGAGAGCATTAAAGGGTCTGTTTGAACTAGCAGTGGCAGAACTAATAAATTATGGGACCTAATCTATTCTTTGTCCCCCACAATACATAGTGATCAATAGTAACTAACAACAGTAATAGAAATTTAAACATTAATTTATAAATTAATATATGGAGAGGAATATTTAATTGCTCACCAAAATATACACCAAGTGAAACCACAGATGCCAGATATATACCCAGTCAAATGTATGACCCCTGAAGTCATTATTCCAAGTTCATATTAAACCAACGCCATTAATCAAATGCATGATTCCTGTATCCATCATTATGCTAACTATACCCCCAAGCAAGAGAATAAATCAAATCCATGCAACCTATATCATGTTAGCCATATCCTCAAGAGAGATGCTTTTCTCCTCTAGCCTCTATTTCTCCATCTTCTGCTAATGGTTTTGTGGATGTTGACAGTGGAATGGGGCAGCACAAACTAAAACTCTAGTTGTGAGTCCCAGTGCTTCTGTATCTGCTGCACTCCGTATTGTTTCACTCTGAAAGTCAAGTATTTAATGTTTCTTTGTCTTTGATTAAACAACCCATGCTCATTAGCACAGCTGTAAAATAATGCTTGTTGATAGTCCTTGAGTACTGGTGGTCTATTCCTACAAAATAATTCCTTTCGAGAAGCTTCTGTCTTTCTGATTTTAAATGTTAATATGATTAAAACATGGATATATCCACAATAACGATAAGAATAAGAAAAACATTCTAAAGTTATGCATTTCTATAATATAAAAATATTTGTTATGTCATGTTTAAAACTCACATTTTAGTCTAAATCAAGATTCCAAAATCCATGTCAGACACTTAATAATTCCAATAAATGTAAGCCTGAGAGTTTTACAGTACAGCCACCAGTAATGTACAGGCTACATTGTACATTCATTTTTTTTTTTTAGAGACTTATAACCTCTATTCCCAGTAGATTTGCATTTATTTGGCATCTAGATTTTGGATTTATATGGCGCCATTAAAAGACAGGCGCCTAGATTACGAGTTTTGTGTTATAGAGGGTGCGAAACGAACGCAACAAAAGTTGCGTTATATAACCCTCCATAGCACTGTCATTACAAGTTTCTGAAAAGCCTCCTTGTGCATGCGATATGGTTGCGATAAGCTCCATACCGCTCAAAATCCAAGTGCTGTTTTGACCTGCTCGTGCACGCTTTCCCCATAGACATCAATGGGGAGGGAGTGTTAGAAAAAAAACTAACACCTGAAGCGCGGAATGAAAAGCTCCGTAACACAAACCCATTGATGTCTATGGAGACAAAAAAGTTAAGTTTAAACCTAACACCCTAACATAAACCCCAAGTCTGAACACCCCTAATCTGCTGCCATCAACATAAACCTATTAACCCCTAAACCGCCAGCCCCCACATCACAAAAAACTAAATTGAACTATTAACCCCTAAACCTATTACCCCCTAACTTTAAATTAAAATTACAATATCCCTATCTTAAAATAAATAAAAACTTACCTGTGAAATAAAAAAACCCTAAGTTTAAACTATAAATTAACCTAACATAACTATTATACTAAAATTAAAATAACTACCAATTAAAAAAACTAAATTACACATAAAAAAAAACTAACACTACTAAAAAAATGTAAGTCTAAAATTACAAAAAATAAAAAATCTTAAATTACGAAAAATAACAAACTAAATTATAAAAAATAAAAACAATTACACCTAATCTAATAGCCCTATAAAAAAGCCCCCCCCCCCAAAAAAAATAAATAAAAACACCCCCTAGCCTAAAATAAACTACCAATAGCCCTTAAAAGGGCCCTATTGTAGGGCATTGCCCTAAAGAAACCAGCTGTTTTACCTGAACAAAAAAAATGCAAAGACCCCCCCAACAGTAAAACCCTGAAAAGGGCATTTGTATGGGCATTGCCCTTAAAAGGCATTCAGCTCTTTTACATTGCCCTGAAAAGGGTATTCAGCTCTTTTACATAAAGCCCAAACCCTAATCTAAAAATAAAAACACCCAAAAAGATTTTTAAAAAAAACCCCTAACACTAACCCCAGAAGATCCAGCGTTAAAACCGTAACGCACAACTCGTAATCTAGCCGTTTGTGATCTAAAACCTATGTATTTACACATATGCCAATGGGAAATATTTCACTACATACTGATACAATGTATGTGCTTATTTCCAACTTTGATTGAGAATTTTAACAGTGGAATACAATGTTTAGGAGCTGTTTGATGGTTAGTTACTTGTTCACTGTTTAGTGAGCAGGAAACCATTAAAATATAACAAATAGTTGCCAAAATGCATACATTCATCCAAAAACCAAGTATGAAACACACTAATTAATCATGTATATACAATGGGGTCCATTAAACATCTCTGAACCTGGTTACCTGGCATTGTGGCTAGCGGACAGCAATAGGCTGCCCACATTTATCATTACACAAGCCGATGATTGTGTAACGCCACCCCCTACTCATGCGAGCAGTGGCTGTTAATCACCCCATGGTCGGACAAGTCCGGGGGGATTGAAAACCATCAGCTCAGAGCTGACATATAGGTTAGAAAGCAACAGTCTGATGAGCGAGCCTACAGCCAAAGTCACGCCACATTGCTTCACAGCTTCTTAAATGGATTCCTATATATTTCTTACTTTCAGAAAAAATCATATTTTTTATTAGAATAGTGCCTGACAATAGTGTGACTATGTAAGTTTTCAGGAGCATAAAATGAGGATTGAAGATCTTTGTGGATCAATTGAATAAAAAAAGACAGCCTGATTCCTTTTATCTAATCTTTTGGTTTGATATATTATATTTTTGTGCACGGTGTGTAATTTAGTAACACTTTTTATTACTTTATTGCTTTTAATTGGGAATTTATTTTCTCAATTTTGTGCTTTTACAAATGTCATACAACTGTTTTATTTTTGTATTTACATCTACAAGATACTTGATTGATAAGATATGTGGTAATAGTTGTATTCTACAAGATCCACACTAATAATTTAGGGCAATATATTTCACAATCTTAAAAGGAACAAGATGGTCCAAAACAACACTTTTTCTTTTATTAAAGTGAAAGTTAATCCTAGCATTTCACAAACGCTCGGATTTACTATGAAACACATAAAGGGGACTTTCATTCATGAAGTATAAAATACTTCATGTAGAAAGCTCCTTTATTTGTGTCAACCGATCGGCGATTTGAGCTGCTAACAAATGCCATGGCAAAAAATTTTTTTCCTAAGAGGTGACGTTTTTACTTCTTAGGCAGTAGCAGTGTGGCTAATGTCACTCCCATGGGTGCCAAGCCGGATTTACCGCACTGCTATTGGCTAAGAGGTGAAAACCTCACCTTTTGGCAAATTTTTTTTTAGCCATGGGCTTTGTTAGAAGCTCAAATTGCCGATCGGTTGAGACAAATAAAGGAGATTTCTACATGAAGTATCTTATACTTCATGAATGAAAGTCCCCTTTATTTGTTTCAATAGTCAATCCTAGCGTTTGTGAAACGCTAGGATTAACTTTCACTTTAACTTTAGAGTATTATGTGTCCAGAACATATATATCAGCTTACAACACACAGTAATAGCATTTGCTGAACAAGAGCTTCCCAAGATGGACTGACTGCAATAGTCAGAGCAGACTGTAACTTCAGAGCCTGTTAGAACAAGACTGCAGCAATAAAGATGGGAGAGAGAAATACAGGGGCATATTTATCAAGCTCCGTATGGAGCTTGAAGCGCCGTGTTTCTGGCGAGCCTTCAGTCTAAAGACAGCTGCTCCATAACCTGTCCACATGCACTGAGGCGTCGGACAGACATTGCCAAAAATCAACCCGATCCATTACGATCAGGTTGACCAATTGGCCGCGAATCTGCAGGGGGCGGCGTTGCACCAGCAATTCACAAGAACTGCTGATGCAATGATAAATGCTGAGAGCGTATGCTGTCGGCATTTATCGATGTGCGCAATATTGGATCATGTCTGCTCACACATTAATAAATAGGCCTCACAATTGTCTACTCACCCCCTCAATATCATTCAAGTGACATCTATTCACCAAGGTGACCGTACAGATCTACTCATTGTCCATCAACTGAAGAAACTATAAAGAGAGGAAAAAAAGATATCACATATATCGTTAAGATGACACATAAAGGGAAACAACGTGCAAAAAGAAAATGCCAATGACAAGAGGCATGAGGCATGTGTGTAGCCACCAATCACCAGCTAGCTCCTAGTAGTACATTGTTACTCCTGAAACTATCTTGTATGCTTTTCAACAACAAATTGGCTTTTCATTGAGAATAAAAGAAATTTGATAATAGATTAGAAAAATGCTGATTTCTATAACTTTCTTGAGAGAATTTTATAAGACGATGAGAACCTAAATCTAAAAAAAGCCATAGAAAATTATTAATAATATATTACACCCTGTTTTATACTTACATCAAATTGTATCTGAATTGCAGGCTCAAAAAAGATAAAGCAAACTTCTCATTGAACACAGATGGCACTACAATTCCTATTACTACTGTGCTGAACAAGGAATACGCCATTACAAAGACTTACATGGGGTTTAGTGATGAAGATTTCATGCAGGTGGTAAGTGTCTTCTAAAAAGTCAAAACAAATATTGCAAAAATCCATACACACAATGCCAAAACGTCGGTTATGGATTTTATGTTTATTATAATGGAAACATACTGCTAGATTACAAGTCTTGCGTTATGAGTACAAAAGCAGCGTTAAGGCTCATAACACTGCTTTTTTACTACCGCTGCTATTACGAGACTTGCAGATTTAGGGGCACCGCACACTTTTTTGGCCTTACCGCAAATCAACTTACGCAAATTGCGTATAGTCTTTTTTCTATGGGACTTCCATAGCGCCGGTATTACAAGCGTGTCCTGGGAGGCCAAAAAGTGAGCGGTACACCCTATACTGTCAAAATTCGTAACGCATTCTAAATTCAGTAGTTATGAGTTTTACACTACAACGCTGTAGCATAAAACTCATAACTAAAGTGCTAAAAAGTACACTAACACCCATAAACTACCTATTAACCCCTAAACCGATGCCCTCCCACATCACAAACACTATAATAAAATTATTAACCCCTAATCTGCTGCTCCCGACATTGCCGCTACTATAATAAACATATTAACCCCTAAACCGCCGTACTCCCGCCTCACAAACATTAGTTAAATATTATTAACCCCTAATCTGCTGTCCCTAACATCGCCGCCACCTACATTCATTTATTAACCCCTAATCTGCCGCCCCCAACGTCGCCGCCACTATACTATATTTATTAACCCCTAAACCTAAGTCTAACCCTAACACCCCCTAACTTAAATATAATTAAAAGAAATCTAAATAAAACCTACTATTAATAAATAAATAATTTCTATTTAAAACTAAAAACTTACCTGTAAAATAAATCCTAAGCTAGCTACAATATAACTAATTGTTACATTATAGCTAGCTTAGGGTTTATTTTTATTTTACAGGCAAGTTTGTATTTATTATAACTAGGTAGAATAGTTACTAAATAGTTATTAACTATTTACTAACTACCTAGCTAAGATAAATACAAATTTACCTGTAAAATAAAACCTAACCTAAGTTACAATAACACCTAACACTACACTACAATTAAATAAATTACCTAAATTAAATACAATTAAATAAATTAAATACAATTAGCTAAATTACAACCCCCCTCCACTAAATTACACAAAATAAAAAACAAATTACAAGATATTTAAACTAATTACACCTACTTTAATAACCCTATCAAAATAAAACAGCCCACCCAAAATAAAAAAAAACCCTAGCCTAAACTAAACTACCAATAGCCCTTAAAAGGGCCTTTTGGGGGGCATTGCCCCAAAGAAATCAGCTCTTTTACCTGAAAAAAATACAAACAACCCCCTCAACAGTAAAACCCACCACCCACACAACCAACCTCCGAAATAAAACCCTAACTAAAAAAACCTAAGCTCCCCATTGCCCTGAAAAGGGCATTTAGCTCTATTGCGGCCCAAAGCCCTAACCTAAAAATAAAACACACCCAATAAACCCTTAAAAAAACCTAACACTAACCCCTGAAGATCCACTTAAAGTTTTGAAGATCTGACATCCATCCTCAACGAAGCCGGGAGAAGTCCTAATCAAAGCGTTAATAAGTCCTCAACGAAGCTGGGAGAAGTCTTCATCCAAGCCGGGAGAAGTGGTCCTCTAGACGGGCAGAATTCTTCTTTCAGACGGCATCTAATATCTTCATTCATCCGGCGCGGAGCGGCTCCATCTTCAAGACATCCGGCGCGGAGCATCCTCTTCCAACGAAGTCTTCTTCCAGAATGAATATCTCTTTAAGTGACGTCATCCAAGATGGCGTCCCTTAGATTTCAATTGGCTGATAGAATTCTATCAGCCAATCGGAATTAAGGTTGAAAAAATCCTATTGGCTGATGCAATCAGCCAATAGGATTGAACTTCAATCCTATTGGCTGATCCAATCAGCCAATAGGATTGAGCTTGCATTCTATTGGCTGTTCCAATAGGATTGAAGTAGGATTGAAGTTCATCAGCCAATAGGATTTTTTCAACCTTAATTCCGATTGGCTGATAGAATTCTATCATCCAATCGGAATCTAAGGGACGCCATTTTGGATGACGTCATTTAAAGGAATCTTCATTGTAGAAGAAGCCGTCGATTGAAGAGGATGCTCCACGCCGGATGTCTTGAAGATGAAACCACTCCGCATCGGAAGGATGAAGATAGAAGATGCCGTCTGGGTGAAGACTTCTGCCCGTCTGGAGGACCACCGGAGGACCACTTCTGCCGGCTTGGATGAAGACTTCTCCCGGCTTCGTTGAGGACTTCTTGCCCCTTGGATGAAGACTTCTCCCGGTAAGTGGATCTTCGGGGGTTAGTGTTAGGATTTTTTAAGGGTGTATTGGGTGGGTTTTATTTTTAGTTTAGGGCTTTGGGCCGCAATAGAGCTAAATGCCCTTTTAAGAGCAATGCCCATCCAAATGCCATTTTCAGGGCAATGGGGAGCTTAGTTTTTTTAGTTAGGGTTTTATTTGGGGGGTTGGTTGTGTGGTGGTGGGTTTTACTGTTGGGGTGGTTGTTTTTTTTGTAAAAGAGCTGATTTCTTTGGGGCAATGCCCCACAAAAAAGGCCCTTTTAAGGGCTATTGGTAGTTTAGTTTAGGCTAGTGTTTTTTTTATTTTGGGTGGGCTTTTTTTATTTTGATAGGGCTATTAGATTAGGTGTAATTAGTTTAAAGTTCTTGTAATTTGTTTTTTATTTTGTGCAATTTAGTGTTTTTTTGTAATTTAGATAATTGTATTTCATTTATTTAATTGTATTTAATTTAGGGAATTTCTTTAATTGTAGGGTTAGGTTATGTGTTAGTGTAAGACAGGTTAGGTTTTATTTTACAGGTCAATTTGTATTTATTTTAGCTCGGTAGTTACTAAATAGTTAATAACTATTTAGTAACTATTCTACCTAGTTAAAATAAATACAAACTTGCCTGTGAAATAAAAATAAAACCTAAGCTAGATACAATGTAACTATTAGTTATATGTAGCTAGCTTAGGGTTTATTTTACAGGTAAGTATTTAGTTTTAAATAGGAATTATTTAGTTATTAATTGTAGGTTTTCATTAGATTTATTTTAATTATATTTAAGTTAGGGGGGGTAGGGTTAGACTTAGGGTTAGGGGTTAATAACTTTAGTATAGTGGCAGCGATGTTGGGGCGGCAGATTAGGGGTTAATAAATGTAGGTAGGTGGTGGCGATGTTAGGGGCGGCAGATTATGGGTTAATAATATTTAACTAGTTTTTGCGATGCGGGAGTGTGGCAGTTTAGGGGTTAATATGTTTATTATAGTGGCAGCAATGTCCGAAGCGGCAGATTAGGGGTTAATAAGTATAATGTAGGTGTCAGCGATGTCGGGGCAGCAGATTAGGGGTTAATAAATATGATGTAGGTGTCGGCGATGTCGGGGGCAGCAGATTAGGGGTTAATAAGTGTAAGATTAGGGGTGTTTAGACTCGGGGTTCATGTTAGGGTGTTAGGTGTAAACATAAAATTTGTTTCCCCATAGGAATCAATGGGGCTGCGTTACTGAGCTTTACGCTGCTTTTTTGCAGGTGTTAGACTTTTTCTCAGCTGGCTCTCCCCATTGATGTCTATGGGTAAATTGTGCACGAGCACGTACAACCAGCTCACCGCTGACTTAAGCAGCGCTGGTATTGGAGTGCGGTATGGAGCACAGTTTTGCTCTACGCTCACTTCTTGCCTTTTAACGCCGGGTTTGTAAAAACCTATAATACCAGCGCTGTAGGAAAGTGAGCGGTGACAATAGCGTGCAAGTTAGTACCGCACCCCTCATAACGCAAAACTCGTAATCTAGTCGATTGAAATTAAATTCTTCATCTTGTGAAATTGGTTGCCTAAAGAGCATTCTATCATTATGGCATTGAGAAATGCTCAGTTACATGTATCCAGATCTCAATATTTCTGGAATATATATACTACAGGTACAAATTCCCAAATCTGGAATTCCAAAATCCAAACTTATTCTGAAATCCAAACTTTTTAATGTAATATTTAAAAATATTTGATAAAAAATTACTTTTTTCCCCATCGGTAAGTTACAATTTTCTCTGCCTGTGTCTTTTAGTTTGATTTCTGTGTTTGATTTCTGTGTTGGTTTACAAGTCCATGGCGACCCATGGACTTGTAAGCCAAAGTGTTTAATTGCAACATTTGGAAATGAATGCTTTTTATGCCATAAAATATCCATTATCTATTTTTTCTCAGGTTTTTATATCCATACTTTGAGGTACCATCTCTTACTTAGCATGTGCAAGAGTAAATAGTGCAAACATATATGAGTCTGTAATTGGCTGATGGCTGTCACATGATACAGTGGACAAGAAAATTAAGCCTTCATTGAACATTTTCTGAAAAAAATCTGAGATGCATTTGGGGATTAAAGGGACACTGAACCCAAATTTTTTCTTTCGTGATTCAAATAGAGCATGCAATTTTAAGCAACTTAATAATTTACTCCTATTATCAATTTGTCTTTGTTCTCTTACTATCTTTGAAATGCAAAAATATAAGTTTAGATGCCGGCCCATATTTGGTGAACAACCTGGGTTGTCCTTGCTGATCGGTGGATACATTCATCCACCAATAAAAAGTGCTGTCCAGAGGTCTGAACCAAAAAACTTAGATGCCTTCTTTTTCAAATAAAGATAGAAAGAGAACGAAGAAAAATTGATAATATGAGTAAATTAGAAAGTTGCTTAGAATTGCCTGCTCTTTCTGAATCACAAAAGAAAAAAATTGGGTTCAGTGTCCCTTTAAGCAATTCTACTGTATTTATTGGTCCTTTTAATTGTTTTCTTTTTGTTTGCACTTTCAGAACATCAATGCAGCACGTTCCTGTTTTTTACCTGAGGAAGAGAAGCAAGAACTTCTAAACAAACTATATAGCGCTTATGGAAGAAAAGATCTGTGACAAAAGTCATCAGGGGTTAAGGGTGTAGAGCTAGATTGTATCTCAAACATTTCTGCTCACTTTATTTTTCTCACAGAGCTTAAAGGGACACTGAACCCAAATGTTTTCTTTCATGATTCAGATAGAGCATGCAATTTTAAGCAACTTTCTAATTTGCTACTATTATCAATTTTTCTTCGTTCTCTTGCTATCTTTATTTGAAATGCAAGAATGTAAGTTTAGATGCCGGCCCATTTTTGGTGAATAACCTGGTTGGTGGATAAATTCATCCACCAATAAAAAAAAGTGCTGTCCAGAGTACTGAGCAAAAAAAACCAAACTTAGATGCCTTCTTTTTCAAATAAAGATAGCAAGAGAACGAATAAAAATTGATAATAGGAGTAAATTAGAACTTTGCTTAAAATTGCCTGCTCTATCTGAATCACAAAAGAAAAAAAATGGGGTTTAGTGTCCCTTTAATGATTCTTGAAGTTCCTTTTATTGGTAGGTTTTAGACCAAACCTATGTAGTCTCTATGTACCCTACTTCATTATGCCCATAAACTCCCAACTAGTATCTGGAGGCTGTGAGGCTCGGGGGGAGTCAAGCTGGAGTTAGTTTGTGTAATGGGAGGGGTTGGGTCAGCCTTGGGCGTAGCTAGGCAGAAGGTAATGTGAGAAGAGGGTAACAAAACAGAGATTCAAAACTGTAACTATGCAGCAAAATGGGTGACACTTAGAATTCTTCATAAGCAGAGCTCCCATTCATGCTATAGTTTGTTTATTTGTTTGCTCTTTCACTCTGCCCCTTATTTCTATATTGACTCTTGAGACTGCCCAAACCCTGTTCAGAAACTCCCAACGTTTCCCATTCTCTGCACCTGATTGTTCAATTCTGCCCCCTGACTGCCTCTGCCAACTGGACTCTGGTCCGGGGTTATATGTTCTAAGGTGTGTTTTGGCTTTTGCAGCACACAATGTTCTAGTAATGTATTAACCAGCTATAGATAACTATTTTATCTATGATACATAAAATATATTTCCAATATCACAACTCTTGACTGTTACTCTGATTTATTAAAACTATAATAGTTGTAACAATAATTTTTTTCTGCATGACATAACATCCGAAAGTGGTGGCTCTGCACAACATAGCAAATCGGTGTTGGCTCTTCATAATGGATCAAACAATGGTGACAATATATAAAATGCATAAACTTGGAGACAGGATGACCTTTTTTCTTTTCAACCATTACACCTAGACTGATACTAGCAGTCTAACAAGGAAATTTATCAAGCTGCAGGCTGACAAGTGCTCAAGCAAAGAACCTTTCCACCCATAATCGCCACTTGGCACAATTTAAGACTGCTGAAGAGCTGTGTTATTCAGTCCCAACCAATTGCATGAGAGCTGGGCCTGTCAATCACAGCGAACAATTAAAGGGACATGAAACCTAAAATGTTTCTTTCATGATTTAGGTAGAACATACAATTTTAAAAAACTTTCCAGTTTACTTTTTTTATCAAATTTGCTTCATTCTCTTGGTATAATTTGTTGAAGGAGCAGCAATACACTACTGGTTTCTAACTGAACACATGGGTGAGCCAATGACAAACGGTATATATATGCAGCGACCAATCAGCAGCTAGAACCTAGACTCTTTGCTGCTCCTGAGCTTTGCTAGATAAACCGTTCAGCAAAGAATAACAAGAGAAGCAAATTAAATAAATAATAGAAGTCAATTGAAAAGTTGTTTAAAATTTAATTTTCTACCTAAATCATGAACATTTTGGGTTTCATGTCCCTTTAAGTTTGAGGTGTTTTATCTCCAAGGATAAGAAGCAAAGATTGTATCTTACATTTGTGGTTGCAGATTCACTCTGGCAAGCCTGACCTGCAAGTTCTCAGAAGCTGCAAATGCAGCTTGATACATTATTCTAGCTGCCCTGCAATAGATCATATTAACTTGCAGGGAAGTACGGGCAGGTTTTGGCCAAGTGACCAGTACAACTCACACTTGTGTCACTGTATAGTGATGATAATGAATATTTATACACATATTAACCCAATACACTGCACTATATGATAATACAAGGGGTCTATGCATTAATAAACATGTTGCACTGTATAATTAATACATAGTGCCTATACACTGATAACATATATACTGTAAGACAAAAGAAGGGGTAGGGGGAAGCGGAGTTGTTATAGTTACAGGTAATTTCTAAATATTGCTTCCCTTAAATAAGGGTTAGAATAAGTTTATAAATTTATAAAAGCCGCTTAGATTACTACCTGTGGTGGGGACTAAACGAACAGAATATAACAACTAGCTAAACTAATTGTGAAGAGGTTTACAATTAAGTATAGAAGGATTAGCTCCACGATAAGAGTATATGTTAACTGATTAGGGATTTCTTAGAAAAATATTATTCCATTACATTTACCCATTTCTATCTTTATTAGGGAATATAAGTCACAACAAGGAATAATCATTCATACAATAGCTTAAGCTATGTTAAAAACACTTTAACCAGGCTTGTATTATATTTATGGTTACCAGAGAGATAATTATAGATAATAAGTATCAGCCAACAGTATGAGTTTAGAAATAAACTAAGCCCCTACAATTCGAGGGCTGAATTAAGCTTATATTTTTATGTATAATACACCTGTTAGGCTGAGGTGATTAACAAAAAGTGTTAGAGGTAAACTATTTTTCAACCATGGTAAGCAAGTTAAAATAATAGCCAAGGAGAGACAAAGCTGCTCCTGCTGGACCCCTGACGCGCGTTTCACAAAGAACGCTTCCTCAGAGAGGGTACGAGCTGCTGCTATTGGACAACATTTATTACTCTAGAGCAGTGCTTTCCAAACTGTGTGTCGGGACACACTAGTGTGTCGGCAGCAGTGTGTAGGTGTGTCCCTGCTTCAGCACAAATTGTTTTAAATTAAAAAAAAAAAAAATTAAATTGTTTTTTGGTTTCTGACTTTCCACCTGTCTGCTACACATATCACATGGTTGACACGTGATTGATACCTAGTGGGTCACAGATCATCTTAACCAATTGGCACAGCTCAGTGGGAACTGAAACTATTACCATTGGCGGATTTGGCGGCACATTGGCTCCTGACTGCACGTGTAGTCTCCTTAATTGGCTCGTGACTGCAAGTGTAGCCAGTGAGTGGGACAGCAGTGTGTTTGCAGCTCGGGCAGTAGTCAGTCGGACTCGCAGAGCTCTGAGGGTGGCAGCTTAAATGCTGAGCTGAAGTCAGAAGGATTTTTTTGCAACTAGCTCCCAGTAGTGCATTGCTGCTCCTGCTCTTGATATATGGATAGGAAGTGGAAGCTTAAAAATGCTTGATGATGAAATGTGAGTGTCTTTATCTAATATTACACCAAATATTCCAAAACTGTGTTCATCCCATCAACTTCATACATCCCATTAAAATAGTAAGTAGCTATTGGTGTTATTAAACTTTTTTAATTCTTGCACATACATACTGTTACTTGTAAATGCATTTTGTTATTATATAATATATGTATGTGTCCGTATCTTTTAAAACAAGTTAGTTTAACCTCCTTTTTGCTAGTACAACTGAATTACTGTGTCGCGAAATAATGTAGGTCTACAAAGTGTGTCACCAACATGAAAAGTTTGGAAAGCTCTGCTCTAGAGAGCCCACCTCACCACGTGATAGGCCCATGTCAATGTGTTTGTGCGGATGGATTGGCTTCAAAATATGTCAATCAGATGATGTGTCCAAGGGTGTCATAAGGTTTATGACCACGAAGGGGGCGTGATACGCAGGGTGGAGTTAACCAGATATCAACGCCAATCAAAGAACTGTCTTACTCAGCGTCAAAGGGGTATGTATCTATGGAGTGTGCTGATTTGGCGATCATGTTTACATAGAGACATGGCAATACAGCTGTTAAGTACCTGAGAGAGCATCTGATCTAAGAAACATTTGTAGCGAATGGATCTCATATAATTATTAGGCCAATATCGGACTGAAGAATCCAGAGGTCAAACTGTTGTAGATCAATTCATAAAGTCAAGTCTAGATTGACAACTACACGGGTGATGATACATTGCCTCGTGTAACGTGAAAAGTGGGAAATGCTAAGTGTGTGTAAATCTGACATGACAAATATACTCATAAGCGTCTCTACCCGATATTGACATTATAGAACACAGACTAGAAGACAATATTAGGACCCATATTGTGAGCATTATTATTGACATAATAAAATGATAAAAGCTCATATTACCGGTCCTAATAACACCGAAGGTTGTATGTGTCTGTGCCTCGATTTAATTGTTATCAATATCATCCTGTGCTACTATGATGGTGATCCATCTCCATCTGCTTTCTAATAAGAGTTATATCTGTTAGTACCCCAATGCTAAAAATGGGGTGTATTACTCTCCCAAAGGTGTTAGAGAGAGGCATGTTTTGTTATATATTGCACAATACTCTGATAGGTTCATGGGGTATTATTGTGACACATTCATATTAATATACCGTGAGAGTTATATCTGTTAATGCACCAATACTATAACTAAGATGTATCGCTCACCCCGAGGTGTTAGAGGGAGATGTATAATATGATGTATTACAAGACACTAAGATAAATTCATGAAGTGATGTTGTCATACAATCATAATGCTCTGATAAATCATATGATGTGTGTTAAGTGGGAGAGATTTCACGATAGTGTCACTTTTAGATTTGCCTTGGGAAGAGTCATCCCAACGTTACAATTTGGCCCTGAGTGTATGTACATATAGGGGCATATTTATCAAGGTCTGGCGGACCTGATCCGACACTGCGGATCAGGTCCGCCAGACCTTGCTGAATACGGCGAGCAATAGGCTTGCCGTATTCAGCATTGCACCAGCAGCTCACAAGAGCTGCTGGTGCAACGCCGCCCCCTGCAGACTCGTGGCCAATGGGCCGCCAGCAGGGGGTGTCAATCAACCCGATCATACTTGATCGGGTTGTATTGTTGCGATTCCTGTCCGCCTGCTCAGAGCAGGCGGGCAGGTTATGGAGCAGCGGTCTTTGTGACTGCTGCTTCATAACTGCTGTTTCTGGCGAGTCTGAAGACTCGCCAGAAACAGGGGCCGTCAAGCTCCATACGGAGCTTGTTAAATAGAGCCCATAGAATCATATATGTCGAATCAATACTTAGCATCGTCACCCTAATATTTTTAATGATTACATCAATACATTACATCTGGCCAATATCACAAATATTGAGTAATAACATGTAGGGGTAAATTAGTATGATATATTACTAGCCGTATGTAGCCATTAACCTGGAGAATTAGATCTATGAAGACACTTAAGGCATTTCCTTATTCTAGAGGGTGTAACTCCCCTGTCTTGATGGATGTAATTCCCTTATATTTGACTGTCCTTAATGAAGATATACAATAAGGTTAAATCAAATCCCCAGTTTTTTGTAAAGGTGAAATGATATGGGTAGAAATCTATGATGCAAGATCACAACACTGATTGATTGTCCGTAGGATTATTCAATGTTAGTTTTAAGGTTTAACGTAGAGTGGAATTTTCAATTCAGTGTACTGCGTGCAAGCTAGTGGGGTTAGTACTCAGTAATCTGTAGCATGGTATATGTATTCTATATTTTACATGTTGTACATAAAGCCATATAATAGGTGAATCAAGCAGGGGACAAAATATAAATTATTGGTGCAAATAAGAGAAATAATAAGATGCTCTTAATTCTGGAGTATGCTTTTCATAGTAATGTGTGTGTGTGTGTGTGTGTGTGTGTGTATATATATATATATATATATATATATATATATATACACATATATATATATATACACTGCACTGTATAATGATGTTGAGGTTTCATACACCAAAAAACAGAACAAGCTGCTCTGTATAATGATGATGGTGGTCTGTACACTGATGTTGAACTCTCTGTGCTGCATAATAATACTGAACATTTATACACTGAAAATGAACACATTGCACTGTATAATTATGCCAACTATCTATACATTGAAATAGGACATGTGCTGAAATTATGGTCATCTATACACTTTAATGCACTTTAATATATAGGTAGACAGATGATAGAGATGTGCGGAATGATGACTTTAAATAGACGATAGACAATGAATGTGGCTATTGTTTTGCAGAGAGTGCAGGTGCTATGCAGTGAGATATTTCAGCCAGGTGCACCTAGCTATTCTGCTGATCTATGCTCTCTGCTTCCCTATGTTTCAGGGGAGTCTCCTCCCATTCTAACCATTATGCCACTACATATGTCCCCTACCATGAAGCCCAAACTAAGCAGCAAAAAAATCAAAATATACAAAAAAACAAAACACTCACCAAATTTACGCCCCCCCCCCCCTCTGCAGAGGCATCCTTAGGTGGTCGCCTAGTCTGCCTCTATTGTAGCACCGGCTCTGCTTGTACAAAACCTTCCTTACAATCACCTAGATTAGTAATTTTGCGCTAAACAGGGTGCAAAACAAACGCCAAAACAGTTGCGTTATTTCACTCTCCATAGCGCTGCCTTTACGAGTTACTGAAAAGCCTCCTTGTGCATGCAATATGGTGACTTTAAGCTCCATGCTGCACAAAATCCAAGGGCTGATTTGACGTGCTCGTGCTTGCTTTCCCCCCATAGACATCAATGGGGAGAGAGTGTTAGAAAAAAAACAAACACTTGAAGTGCGGAATGAAAAAATCGCAGACACTAATAAAAGTTATGAACCCCTATTCCGCCACTCCCGACATCGCTGACACCTAAAGTTAGTAACCCCTATTCCGCCGCTCCCCGACATCGCCGACACTATACTTAAGTTATTAACCCCTATTCTGCTGCTCCCCGACATTGCTGCTACTATATAAATCTATTAACCCCTTTTATATTTCGTAATTTAGTGTTTATTTTTTGTAATTTTTGATTTTTTTTTATATTTTTCGTAGTGTTAGTGTTTTTTTAAATTTGTAATTTAGATTGTTTTATTGGTAGTATTTTTGTCATTCTATTAGAATAGTAATGTTAGGTTAATTTATAGTTTGTTAGGTTTATTTTTATTTCACAGATAAGTTTTTATTTATTTTAAGAGAGTTATATTGTACTTTTAGTTTTAAGTTAGGGGGGTGTTAGGTTTAGGGGTTAATAGTTTAATTTAGTGTTTTGCAATGTGGGGGGCTGGTAGTTTAGGGGTTAATAGCTTTATTTAGTAGTGGTGATGTGGGAGCCCGGAGGTTTAGGGGTTAATAGCTTTATTATAGTGTTGGTGATGTCGGGGAGCGGCGGATTAGGGGTTTATAGCTTTATTATATTGGCGGCGATGTTGGGGAGAGGCGGATTAGGGGCTAATAGCTTTATTATAGTGTTTGCGATGCAGGAAGACAGCAGTTTAAGGGTTAATAAGTAGTTTATTGGTGTTAGTGAACTTTGTAACAGTTTAGTTATGAGTTTTGTGAAACATTTTTGTTTCGCAAAATTCATAACTACTGCTCTCAGATGGCGGTATGGATAGTGTCAGTACAGGCTGTAACGCAAGCATTTTAGCCTCACCGCACAACTTGTAATACCGGAGTTATGGAAATCCCACAAAAAAATATAATTTTTTGAGTGCGAAATGGATGTTGCGTTACAGGCTAAAATGCTTGCGTTAGAGCTATACCGACACGACTTGTAATATGCGTTCCTGGCCATTACGCTGGAATTGCCATTTTTTCAGCTTTTAAATTAAAAGTCGTATCGCATCACTTGTAATCTAGCCGATTGTGACCATAGGACTCCGGATATGCCTCTATTCTAGGATACAACACAAAAAAGCTAAATTTCTTAGAAACAAGTTAAATTCCAACTTGAATGTTTTCTTTTCCCCACAACCAGATGAAATTATGAATTTCTGTTGAAAACCTCCAATAAAAAAATCTAATGTAGACTTGTGAAGGTGGATACATTTATTTAAACTGTTTTAATTCATTTTAAAGCTGACCTGACTTACGTCCTAATCATCCTGCCTTAGGGAGGTTGGGCGCGATCAGATATAGATCGCAGTTTGCGGCGCAAGCGAGGGAACCGGCGTCGCCCGCAGTTTCAGCTCGCAACTCGAGCCATCCCATATAAGTCGCCGTCAGATGCTAACATGCCGTAAGTCTCACAAACCAGCGATGTCCAGAAATCTGCGTAAGTACAAATTTCTGGCGTCGCCAGTGACTTGCGGCACGTTAGAATCTGCCGGCGCCTATAAAACCTGACTAAAGTTTAAAACACCCGCACTGTCTAACACGCCTCCTAAACATAGCCCGACACGTCTAACCCTCTATCCGCTATCCCCCCTCACTAGCCTAACAATAAAAAAGCTATTAACCCCTAAACCGCCGCTCCCGTACCCCGCCGCCAGCTATATTATATCTATAACCCCCTAAAGTGAGCCCCTAACACCGCCACCATCTATATTAAAATTATTAACCCCTAATGTAAGCCCCTTACACCGCCGCCATCTCTATTAAAATGATTAACCCCTAATTTAATCTACCTACCCCGCCGCCAGCTATATTATCTATATTAACCCTAAGTATATTATAGTTAATATAGGTATTACATTATATATATTAACTATATTAACCCTAATTATATTAGGGTTAATATAGTTAATATAGTTACTATAGTATTTATATTAACTATATTAACTCTATCTAACCCTAACTAAATTTATATTAAATTAATCTAATTCATTTATAAACTAAAATATTCCTATTTAAATCTAAATACTTACCTATAAAATAAACCCTAAGATAGCTACAATATAATTAATAATTACATTGTAGCTATGTTAGGGTTAATATTTATTTTACAGGTAAATAGTTAATTATTTTAACTAGGTATAATAGATATTAAATAGTTATTAACTATTTAATATCTACCTAGTTAAAATAATTACCCAATTACCTGTAAAATAAATCCTAACCTAAGTTACAAATACACCTACACTATCAATAAATTTAATAAACTACAAACATCTATCTAAAAATACAATTAAATTAACTAAACTAAATTACAAAAAAAACAAACACTAAATTACAAAAAATAAAAAAAAGATTACAAGATTTTTAAGCTAATTACACCTATTCTAAGCCCCCTAATAAAATAATAAACCCCCAAAATAAAAAAAATTCCCTGCCCTATTCTAAATTAAACAAATTTCAAAGCTCTTTACCTTACCAGCCCTTAAAAGGGCCTTTTGTGGGGCATGCCCCAAAGAATTCAGCTCTTTTGCATTCAACAAATACAATCCCCCCCATTACAACCCACCACCCACATACCCCTATTCTAAACCCACCCAAACCCCCCTTAAAAAAGCCTAACACTACCCCCCTGAAGATCTCCCTACCGTGTCTTCACCACACCGGGCCGAACTCCTGATCCGATCCGGGCGATGTCTTCCTCCAAGCGGCAAAGAAGAATTCTTCCTCCGGCGATGTCTTCCTCCAAGCGGCAAAGAAGAATTCTTCCTCCGGCGACGTCTTCCTCCAAGCGGCAGTAAAGTCTTCATTCTTCCGGCGGCATCTTCAATCTTCTTTCTTCGCTCCGCCGCCGCGGAGCATCCATCCAGGCCGACGACTGAACGACGAATGAGGTACCTTTAAATGACGTCATCCAAGATGGCGTCCGCCGAATTCCGATTGGCTGATAGGATTCTATCAGCCAATCGGAATTAAGTTCAAAAAATCTGATTGGCTGATTCAATCAGCCAATCAGATTCAAGTTCAATCCGATTGGCTGATCCAATCAGCCAATCAGATTGAGCTCGCATTCTATTGGCTGTTCCGATCAGCCAATAGAATGCAAGCTCAATCTGATTGGCTGATTGGATCAGCCAATCGGATTGAACTTGAATCTGATTGGCTGATTCAATCAGCCAATCAGAATTTTTTAACTTAATTCCGATTGGCTGATAGAATCCTATCAGCCAATCGGAATTCGGCGGACGCCATCTTGGATGACGTCATTTAAAGGTACCTCATTCATCGTTCAGTCGTCGGCCTGGATGGATGCTCCGCGGCGGCGGAGCAAAGAAAGAAGATTGAAGATGCCGCCGGAAGAATGAAGACTTTGCTGCCGCTTGGAGGAAGACGTCGCCGGAGGAAGAATTCTTCTTTGCCGCTTGGAGGAAGACATCGCCGGAGGAAAAATTCTTCTTTGCCGCTTGGAGGAAGACATCGCCCGGATCGGATCAGGAGTTCGGCCCGGTGTGGTGAAGACAAGGTAGGGAGATCTTCAGGGGGGTAGTGTTAGGCTTTTTTAAGGGGGGTTTGGGTGGGTTTAGAATAGGGGTATGTGGGTGGTGGGTTGTAATGGGGGGGGGGGGGATTGTATTTGTTGAATGCAAAAGAGCTGAATTCTTTGGGGCATGCCCCACAAAAGGCCCTTTTAAGGGCTGGTAAGGTAAAGAGCTTTGAAATTTGTTTAATTTAGAATAGGGCAGGGAATTTTTTTTATTTTGGGGGTTTATTATTTTATTAGGGGGCTTAGAATAGGTGTAATTAGCTTAAAAATCTTGTAATTTTTTTTTATTTTTTGTAATTTAGTGTTTGGTTTTTTTGTAATTTAGTTTAGTTAATTTAATTGTATTTTTAGATAGATGTTTGTAGTTTATTAAATTTATTGATAGTGTAGGTGTATTTGTAACTTAGGTTAGGATTTATTTTACAGGTAATTGTGTAATTATTTTAACTAGGTAGATATGAAATAGTTAATAACTATTTAATATCTATTATACCTAGTTAAAATAATTAACTATTTACCTGTAAAATAAATATTAACCCTAACATAGCTACAATGTAATTATTAATTATATTGTAGCTATCTTATGGTTTATTTTATAGGTAAGTATTTAGATTTAAATAGGTATATTTTAGTTTATAAATTAATTAGATTAATTTAATATAAATTTAGTTAGGGTTAGATATAGTTAATATAGTTAATATAAATACTATAGTAACTATATTAACTATATTAACCCTAATATAATTAGGGTTAATATAGTTAATATATATAATGTAATAACTATATTAACTATAATATACTTAGGGTTAATATAGATAACATAGCTGGCGGCGGGGTAGGTAGATTAAATTAGGGGTTAATAATTTTTATATAGGTGGCGGCGGTGTAAGGGGTCAGATTACGGGATAGATAAGGTAGATGACAGTGGTGTAAGGGGTTCTAATTAGGGGATAGATAAGGTAGATGGCGGCGGTTTTAGGGGCTCACAGTAGGGGGTTAGTTTATGTAGATGGCGGCGGGGTCCGGGAGCGGCGGTTTAGAGGGTAATAACTTTATTAGGGATTTCGGGGGGGGGGGGTGGATCGCGGTTGACAGGGAGATAGACATTGCGCATGCGTTAGGTGTTAGGTTTATTTTAGAAGATCGCGGTTGACAGGGAGATAGACATTGCGCATGCGTTAGGTGTTAGGTTTATTTTAGCAGCCAGTTTAGGGAGTTACGGGGCTCCAATAGTCAGCGTAAGGCTTCTTACGGCTGCTTTTTGTGGCGAGGTGAAAATGGAGTAAGTTTTCTCCATTTTCGCCACGTAAGTCCTTACGCTGCATATTGGATACCAAACTGCGCTGGTTTGGTATACCTGCCTATGGCCCAAAAAACTACGGGCGACGGCAGAAATATACGCGCGTAACTTCTAGGTTACGCCGTATATGTGATACCAAATCAGCGTAAATATTGGCGTCACCGGCTTTTGCGGGCGACGCTTTATATCGGATCGACCCCCTGAAGTTTTGGAAAAAAAATGTTTTAAATTTATCGAGTCTGTTCATAGAGGAAAAAATGAAGCAATACATTCACCATGATTACAACTTAAAATTTGCAGAAAATGTCTGTATTTTTTTTATTTTTTTTTATTCAAGTTTCATTTAAAATCATACAATGGCATAAAAATAAATTCACATGCAATAAGATGTCATTTTGTCAAACAATGCAAACACGAAACCTCAGAAATAGAAAGCACAAAGTAAATAGAATGCGTACCATGTGAACAATGTATATGTAGAATATCAATTGCTTAGGAACCTTCTAAGTGTCGCTAAGGGCCACTTTTGGACCCCTCAAAAATGAAAAGAAATATAAGAAGGTTATTCTCAACTAAGGAGACCACTTATGGATCTCAGATGATGAACCTTAATTTTATAAAGTTTTATACTTGATAGTGAAGATTAGAAATTCTTAGGGATTATAACAGAGGTAAGACCTACAAACATAACCAATTCTAATCTCTTGCAAATATTATTGAAAACAACTAAATAGTAATAATCTAATGAGTTAGCCACGGAGCCTCTGGGTTATAAAGTTAGTTTCTCCCTGGTCGCCATATTAGTAGGTAGAGGTTTGAACATCTTTAACCAAACTAAGTTTACTAGACAGGTAACTGATAGCTGAAGTAGGGGGAATATATAAGATGACAGCTGATTTTTTATTGGTGAAAGGTTGTCTGGAAACCAAGTAGCTCCCGCAGCTATAATTACATAAAAAGTAGCATATACCCAGATATATGTCTCCCAGTAAGATTGGGGCTATGGAGCTTAGGGCAGTGTGTCAAGGGACAAACCTAGAAAGGTGGATAGGATTCTGGAGCATATATGAACCTGCTTGTAACATTTCCTCTATGCTGTGTACATGTGTCCGGAAGCATACCATTAGTGTAAGCAACTCTTGCTACATGGGGGGATTACAATGCAGTAATATTATGTGAATGACACAGCCAATTGTCAGGAAAATGTTGTGCAATACTAATATTATTACAGAGTTGCAGTAGGAACACCACCCATGTCGCATCTTACCATACTCTCCCGGTGAATCACATAGGTTAGAACTTATGCTGAGGATAATCAATTGAAGCATAACATGCTTGAAAAGAATAATTGTGGGTAAATAACCTGCCCAAGTATTGACTTAGATGGGAGACCAGCAAATAAACAAGACCTTCTTAATTAGTCTTTATATATTGAGTCCTACAATAAGCAGTAAAAGGAGAGTGCAATATATATGGGGCGGAAGGGATCAAAGTACAAATCACCAAACTTTAAAGGATGGGTGCTTCAAGTCTGTGCAATCAAACTGTCATTTCGCCTCCATATTAAAGTTAGCGTCAAACCATCTGAAGGATATGTCCGTCAAATGCAGAGTATGTTTAGTTCATCCAACTCCAGCTCTTCCAAACCGGACCTCAGGTAACATGCAAAGACCAAACGAGAGCAGTCCGATGTGGTCTGAGCTGAGATAGCCGGTACATATGGTGTGACTTGCCGCAGCTTCCAGTCTTCTACAGTGCCGTCACTCACCCTGCCCTCTTCAGTGTCCACAGTGGAGAAGCCCAGTACTGGGCGAAGTCTGCGCGGGTTTGGTAAGAATGTTAGTTCACCTTCTGAAAAGGGTAATACGCTGCTTTTGGCTTTATTGGGTGAACGTGTGGGCCCCATAGGCTCTGGTTGTTCACCTTTTACCGCCCAGCTAGATTCCGGCTCACTTAAAGGCAATTCAGCTGCGTTCCGGGGGTCGCTCAGATATTCCCATCTGGTTTCTAGGGAGAAGGTTTGAGCGGTAGTAGTACACAGTGTCCCCCATTCTGATTCCAGGTGTGCGCAGAACTGCAAGTAATGAAAACTTAGCAGGCGCTCCACTTCCTCCAGGATGGTCTGGGTTGCGGCTGCTATAACGTAGAGGCGACCAGCCTATAAAAGGCTCCTTAAAAAAAAGGAAAGTTCTTTATCCTATTGCAGGATATCGTAACCCCGGAGTTCAGGGGGGGGGGGTAATAGTGTGGCAGCCCCAGGCCTACGGTCCATAACCCATTCAGGATCTGTTTCTATATCTCAGATTGCTGCGTAGTTACACAGAAATAAAATGGCTTCCAGACCTGGTATCAAGCTTGTCCCGTAGCTGACTCAGAGAACATAGGCATAGACTCCATCAAACCATCAGCTCCTAGAAGGAATCTGTTCACCATGATATATATCTAATGCAGGGCAATAAATATTTAGATTTGGTTATGTTTAGTTTGTAAACTTATAGTCCAGTTCAGAGAGCTTCACAAAGATGCGACCAGCCGCAGTGAGTGTAGGCTCCATCCCCAATGTCTGTATTTTTTTATCAAAAGTACATCTCCTTGCAGTTCGAGTATTTGCATCTCTAAGACCATCTGCCTTCAAATTAAAGTAGAAGTGTCAGCTGCAATTCAATCTTTGTCAACCAGGTAATGATTTTAATTTTTAAATGACAAATTAAAGCCATTTTAAATAACCTGGACAGTTTCTTATTAACATAGATTTCACACTTATTTTTATTAATAGTTTGACAAAAAACACAATTTGTACTGAGTTATATGTACCGATAATACATAGACTACATATGTTTGATACTGCAGTCAATACATTTAACAAAACAGTAAATAAAAGCTGCCTTAATCGTTGTTGTCTAGACTTTTACCAGTAGGTGGCAGCACAGTTCTTTCACAGGGCTTAGAGAGTTGTATTATCCAAATAATGCATCATTAGTATGCAGTGTATCTCTCTCACTTAATATTTAAACTAAAATACTGGCGTGGTTGTATTAGTCCAGTAAATTGCTAATTTCTTCAGAATTACTTTATCAGTTATGTTTGAAATGAGGATTAAGGAAAATATTTATAATGATGTCCAACACTAAGGCAGAGGGACTTGGACATTCTTAACTAACTTAAAGGGACATAATACTCATATGCTAAATCACTTGAAACTGATGCAGTATAACTGTAAAAAGCTAACAGGAGAATATCACCTGAGCATCTCTATGTAAAAAAGGAAGATATTTTACCTCACAATCTCCCCAGCTCAGCAGAGTTAGTTCTGTGTAAAAAGTTATACTTCACCTGCTCCCAGCTGCAGGTAAAAATAAAAATAAGAAATGAACAGCAGCCAATCAGCATCAGCAGTGCTGAGGTCATGAACTCTTACTGTGATCTCATGAGATTTCACTTAACTCTCATGAGATTTCATAGTAAGCTTCCTTTACCTGATTGGTGAAATAATATGAGAGTTCACGATGCTCATCCCTTCAGATGTCCCGGGACAGACACACTAATATGCTGCTTAGAAATCCTTTACAATGGGAGGTGGCTACTGAGGAACTTTTGAGGTAAAATATCTTTCTTTTTTACATAGAGATGTTCAGGTTATATTTTCTAATCAGCTTTTTACAGCTGTACTGCATCACTTTCAAGTGTTTAAACATTTGGGTATTATGGCCCTTTAAGCTTGCAGGTCCTTCACTCATTGAAAAACATACTTATCAAGGAACCCTCAGCACAGAGACAAATTGATGCCCTATACTTGCACAATAATAAGTCAGTGTTATATCTTATATCTGTTTTAGAAATTGCAAAATAAAAAGCAGCAAATAATGCAAAAGCAAACAAGACAACATGAAACAAGTTGCAGAATTAAATAAACTGGCCATAGAAACAGACTGCAGACTGTCTCAAGCAGTAACAAACAAGTGCCAAACAGTAGCAACTCAGTCCCACACTCTTGAGGGTGCCCTTCTCTCAAATAGAACTGCAGACATTGTACAGTCCCCCTGTATTGTTGGTGCATTTTGGGGCCCTTCATGAGTTTCAAGCAGAACTGCCTATGAAGAAATGATGTCTGTGGCCTACATGACTTGTACACCCAGAAGCTAGAAATCAGCATCCTCTTGCACTGGGGCCAGTCAGCCTAAGCTAACTAACCACAAGACTGGAACGCTCACCTTTCTTGCTCTGTGTTTGAGTGTAGCTATTAATTAAACAAAATTGAGCACTGCTCTTACTTGCTTGAGCACTAAACCTAAGATACTGTTATACCCCCGCCCCACTCCTCCTGGCTGTTGCCATGGCAGCATCTGCTTGCTGTGCGGCGCACAGAGGTGACATGCTGCTCTGCTCATTTCCTGTATACCTGTGCCTCCAACTGGGCATGAGCCTGCCCCTATTTAAGGTAATCTCCTTCAGTCTGTAAGTGTACTAGTATAGGTTTACCTCTGTGTACTCCTGGATTCTATTTTTGTTTGCTATTTACTTTTGTGCTTTACTGGACTGCCTGTTTGTTACTGAACCCTGCATTGCCTATTGACCATTCTACTGCTTAACCATTTGATACTGAGAAAGATTGGACTGCCTGCTTGTTACTGAAGCCTATTGACCATTCTGCTTAAAGGGACATGAAACCCAAAATTTTGACCATTCTGCTTAAAGGGACATGAAACCCCAAATTCTTCTTTCATGATTCAGATAGAGAATACCTTTTTAACCAACTTTCCAATTTACTTCTATTATTTAATGTGCTTCCTTCTCTTGTTATTCTTTGCTGAAAGGTTTATCTAGGCAAGTTCAGGAGCAGCAGAGAACCTAGGTTCTAGCTGTTGATTGGTTGCTGCATATATATACAGATTGTTATTGGCTCACCCATGTGTTCAGTTAGAAACCAGTAGTGCATTGCTGCTCGGTCAACAAAGCATACCAAGAGAATGAAACACATTAGATAATAGAAGTAAATTAGAAAGTTGTTTAAAATTGTATTCTCTATCTGAATCAAGAATCAAATTGGACTGCCTGCTTGCTACTGAATCCTGCATTTCCTAGTGACCATTCCTTTGCTTAACCCTTTGATTCTCAGAAACATTGGACTGCCTCATCTCACAGAACCCTGCACTGCCTGGTGAGCATTTCTTTATTTTTTGTGTTTCTCAGGGGCATAGTACTGAGTGCTTACTTCTGAACCCTACTCATGTCTGTCACCTGCTGACCATTAGCCCTTGCAGTTTGTGGTGTCAACTGTTCCTCTACTTCCTCATTCCTTCAAACTATTATACTTAGTTCTGGGATTTTTCCTTATCTTTCCACTTGATGCTGGGATAAGAAGACTACTGGATAAATTCACCCACCAATAAACAAGTGCTTTCCAGGGTACTGAACCAAACATTGTCTGGCTCTTTAGCTTAGATGCCTTTTTTTTCAAATAAAGATAGCAAGAGAACGAAGAAAAAATGATAATAGGAGTAAATTAGAAAGTTGCTTAAAATTACATGCTCTATCTGAATCACAAAAGAAAGAATTTGGGTTCAGTGTCCCTTTAACAATACCTGTCTTTAAATAGAAACGTATTGTACATTTCTTTAAGGCGTGTATCGTATACACTCTCTTCACTTACAATTTTCTGTACCCTTAGAAGTTGGCTCTTAGAGATCGCCCTCAAAATTGAAGGTGGATGAAAACTGTCAAATTTTAAAATGTTGTTTTTGTCAGTAGATTTAATGTAGATATCTGTAAGTATTCTCCCACTTTTTTTTTATACACCTTAGTGTCTAGAAACTGAACATAATCCTCACTATGTGTAAGTGTAAATTTAATGCCATTTTTGTATGGTATGGCGACATTGGATCCCTACAAAAATGTGTGGCTGATCTGAATATATCAGTTAATGGATTAAATTTACACTTAGACAATGAGGGGTAGTTATCAACGCGTCTACTTTACCTGCCTTCGCCGGTTCAATACGCCCGCCTAAGCTCGCCTACCATCGCCGCGGACCTGAATACGTTCGCCTAAGTTATCAATAAAGCTGTCAAAAAGCCGCGCACCAAGTACGGGGCGATGAGCAGCGGACTGTGATAGTTATCACTCATCCGATCTCGCTGCTCTTCGGCTTTTTTACAACTTTCTTGCTAGCCTGTCACTAAGCACCCACACTAACTACACTGTTCTACCCCCTATACCGGCGCCCCCGGAGCCCCCCGCAACTAAAAAAAGTTACTAACCCCTAAACCGCCGCTCCTAGACCCCGCCACAACTCTTATAAATGTATTAACCCCTAAACCGCCGCTCCCGGACACCGCCGCCACCTACATGATACCTATTAACCCCTATCCTGCCCCCCCTATACCATCGCCCTCTATAATAAAGTTATTAACCCCTATCCTGCTGATTCCACACCTCGCCGCAACTAAATAAATAGTTTAACCCCTAAACCGCCGCTCCCGCACCCCGCCGCAACCTATATTAAACTTATTAACCCCTAATCTGCCCCCCTAAACCGTCGCCACCTATAATACATTTATTAACCCCTATCCTGCCCCCCACTACACCGCCGCCACTGTAATAAAATTATTAACCCCTAAACCTAAGTCTAACACTAACCCTAGCACCCCCCTAACTTAAATATTAATTAAATAAATCTAAATAATATTTCTCTTATTAACTAAGTTAATCCTATTTAAAACTAAATACTTACCTTTAAAATAAACCCTAATATAGCTACAATATAAATAATAATTATATTGTAGCTATCTTAGGATTTATTTTTATTTTACAGGTAACTTTCAATTTATTTTAACTAGGTACAATAGCTATTAAATAGTTATTAACTATTTAATAGCTACCTAGCTAAAATAAAGAGAAATTTACCTGTAAAATAAAAACTAACCTAAGTTACAATTACACCTAACACTACACTATACTTAAATAAATTATTCCTATTTAAAACTAAATACTTACCTGTAAAATAAACCCTAAGATAGCTACAATGTAATTAATAATTACATTGTAGCTATTTTAGGATTTATATTTATTTTACAGGTAACTTTGTATTTATTTTAGCTAGTTAGAATAGTTATTAAATAGTTATTAACTATTTAATAACTACCTAGCTAAAAGAAATACAAAATTACCTGTAAAATAAATCCTAACCTAAGTTACAATTAAACCTAACACTACACTATCATTAAATTAATAAAATAAATTAATTAACTACAAATAACTACAATTAAATACAATTAAATAAACTAACTAAAGTACAAAAAATAAAAAAGCTAAGTTACAAAAAATAAAAAAAAATAAGTTACAAACATTTAAAAAATATTACAACAATTTTAAGCTAATTACACCTAATCTAAGCCCCCTAATAAAATAACAAAGCCCCCCAAAATAAAAAAATGCCCTACCCTATTCTACATTAAAAAAGTTCAAAGCTCTTTTACCTTACCAGCCCTTAAAAGGGCCTTTTGCGGGGCATGCCCCAAAGAAAGCTGCTCTTTTGCCTGTAAAAGAAAAATACAACCCCCCACAACATTAAAACCCACCACCCACATACCCCTAATCTAACCCAAACCCCCTTAAATAAACCTAACACTACCCCCCTGAAGATCATCCTACCTTGAGTTGTCTTCAGCCAGCTGACCCACCGATGGAACCGAAGAGGAGATCCGGAGCGGCAGAAGTGATCCTCCAAGGGGCGCTGAAGAAGTCTTCCATCCGATGAAGTCATCATCCAGGCGGCTCTGAAGAAGTCTTCTATCCGGGCGATGTCATCTTCCAAGCGGCACTGAAGAAGTCTTCCATCCGGGCGATGTCATCTTCCAAGCGGGGTCTTCAATTTAAGGGGGGTTTGGGTTAGATTAGGGGTATGTGGGTGGTGGGTTTTAATGTTGGGGGGGTTGTATTTTTCTTTTACAGGCAAAAGAGCTGAATTCTTTGGGGCATGCCCCGCAAAAGGCCCTTTTAAGGGCTGGTAAGGTAAAAGAGCTTTGAACTTTTTTAATTTAGAATAGGGTAGGGCATTTTTTTATTTTGGGGGGCTTTGTTATTTTATTAGGGGGCTTAGATTAGGTGTAATTAGCTTAAAATTGTTGTAATATTTTTTAAATGTTTGTAACTTATTTTTTTTATTTTTTGTAACTTAGCTTTTTTTATTTTTTGTACTTTAGTTAGTTTATGTAATTGTATTTAATTGTAGTTATTTGTAGTTAATTTATTTAATTAATTTAATGATAGTGTAGTGTTAGGTTTAATTATAACTTAGGTTAGGATTTATTTTACAGGTAATTTTGTATTTCTTTTAGCTAGGTAGTTATTAAATAGTTAATAACTATTTAATAACTATTCTAACTAGCTAAAATAAATACAAAGTTACCTGTAAAATAAATATAAATCCTAAAATAGCTACAATGTAATTATTAATTACATTGCAGCTATCTTAGGGTTTATTTTACAGGTAAGTATATAGTTTTAAATAGGAATAATTTATTAAAGTATAGTGTAGTGTTAGGTGTAATTGTAACTTAGGTTAGGATTTATTTTACAGGTAAATTTCTCTTTATTTTAGCTAGGTAGCTATTAAATAGTTAATAACTATTTAATAGCTATTGTACCTAGTTAAAATAAATTGAAATTTGCCTGTAAAATAAATATAAATCCTAAGATAGCTACAATATAATTATTATTTATATTGTAGCTATATTAGGGTTTATTTTAAAGGTAAGTATTTAGTTTTAAATAGGATTAATTTAGTTAATAATAGAAATATTATTTAGATTTTTTTTAATTAATATTTAAGTTGGGGGGTGTTAGGGTTAGGGTTAGACATAGGTTTAGGGGTTAATAATTTTATTACAGTGGTGGCGGTGTAGGAGGGCAGGATAGGGGTTAATAAATGTATTATAAGTGTAGGGGGGCAGATTAGGGGTTAATAAGTTTAATATAGGTTGCAGCGGGGCCCAGGAGCGGCGGTTAAGGGGTTAAACTATTTATTTAGTTGCGGCGAGGTCCGGGATCGGCAGGATAGGGGTTAATAACTTTATTATAGAGGGCGGCGGTATAGGGGGGGCAGGATAGGGGTTAATAGGTATCATGTAGGTGGCGGCGGGGTCTGGGAGCGGCGGTTTAGGGGTTAATACATATATTATAGTTGCGGCGGGGTCAGGGAGCGGCGGTTTAGGGGTTAACATGTTTATTATAGTGGCGGTGGGCTCCGGGTGCGGCGGTTTAGGGGGTAATAACTTTATTTAGTTGCGGCGGTGTAGGGGGGACAGATTAGGGGTGTTTAGACTCGGGGTACATGTTAGGGTGTTAGGTGTAGACAGCTCCCATAGGAATCAATGGGATGTCTGGCAGCAGCGAACATGTACTTTCGCTATGGTCAGACTCCCATTGATTCCTATGGGATCCGCCACCTCTAGGGCGGCGGTTTGAAAACCAGGTACGCTGGGCCGGAAAAGTGCCAAGCGTACCTGCTAGTTTTTTGATAACTAGCAAAAGTAGTAAGATTGTGCCGCACACAACATCTGGAGTGACGTAAGAATCGATCTGTGTCGGACTGAGTCTGGCGGATCGAAGCTTACGTCACAAAATTCTACTTTTGCCGGTCTCTAGCCTTTGATAACTAAGGCGAATCAGCCTCGCCACAAATACGCTGCGTAATTCCAGCGTATTTGAGGTTGACGGCTTGATAACTACCCCCCATAGTGAGGAGTACTATGCAATAGGTTTATACAGAGAGTTTATCCAGAATCTTTAATTCAAACACAATTACAGTCCATTAGTAAACCACTTGAAAAAGGTAAAGAAACAAATTGACACAAATAAAAAGAAAGACAGACTGTTTTTTGTATCTAAATTCAATATAAGGAGCCACCAGTTAAACAAAAGCTTAAGAAAACATTGGCACATTCTTAAAACGTATCATCCAGAAATAAAAGAATTCTGTGATTTCCCAATGCCAGCATATAAGAGGAGCAGGGACATTAAAGATGATCTTGTGAGTGCAGACCTGGGGGGTAGAAGACAACTAAAGCAGAGTGGGATTGATGCACCCAGGGTGGGATGTTTTCCATGCCTGGGATGCAGCAACTGCAATTCTATGATTAAAGGGGGTGGTTTTTACCACCCACATACTGGAAAAAGGTTTTCTATGCCAGGATTCTTTACCTGTAGGTCTGTCTTTGCGATTTATATTATAAAGTGTCCGTGCTACTTTTTTTATGTAGGTCAAATGACCCGGGGGGTAAGAGATCGAATCACAGAACACGTCAAATATAAGATGTAAGAAGAGAGATGCGCCAGTAGCTGGTCAATTCCTAGAGAAGGGACATCAATTGCGGTTCCAAATAATAGAAAAAATACAACACCTAGGAGAGGGGGTGACAGGGTTGCATACTCAATAGGAGGGAGATGTATTGGATTTACCATTTGTATACAATGTACCCTAAGGGTCTAAACCGTGAATTTGATTGGTTAGTGTTTTGGTAAGAATAGTTCTGGATATTGATGCTGATATATTGCAAATACTATAATTCATGTCAATATGAAATATGAAGTTGATGTACTTGATTTTATCTTTTTAATAATTTTATATTGTATGTATTAATACACATGATTGATGCTTTGACTTTTGTATATAAAGTTTATATCAACATTGTTAAACCACAGATATCCACTAGGTGGAGCTAAATCATGATATATTTGTGAGACACATGTGTACATAAGACTATTTAAAGACAGGTATTGTTAAGGTTTAGTATGCATGAGGAAGGGCTGAGCTAGGCCCGAAATGTTGCTGTTGATTGTTTGACACATGATGGAATACTAATAAAAGTCTTTTTATACTTGAGGAGCTAGTGGACTTTGTTAGTTTTTATAAGGCTATTTGAGACTTGGTAAGTCTCCTCCATGCACTTCCATAAGTGCTGTCCCCATTCAGGATTTTCTGTGTATACTTCTTGGATTCTTACCAGCTATGGACTTCCACTGCATGTCGGCCTTGGGTAGAAGTCTCTTTCAGCTTCTTCCTCCACCTGTTCCTGTGCAGCACTGATTCCTTCTGTCTGCAGTCTTACACAGTACATTTTGGAAGCAAGCAAAGGAAGAGTCTAACTGGCTCTTAACAAACATGTTATACCGCACAATATATAGCTAGGAATCTGGGACTCAGGAGTATGAGGGGGGCCCATTGTTATTTTAGAGGGAGGGCCACATCAGGAGTTGACGGAGCAGGGGTTGGTTAGTGGGTGGGATCATTAGCACATCTGGCAGTCATTGGGCATGAATAGGTGGTGTGTTGGTGACTGTCTAGTCATGTCCAGGGTAGGTTAATTTTGAAGAAAAAGAGATTTGTCTAATAATAAATGTGTATGTATTTATGTATGTATTTATATAATAAAAAAATTACAGTTCACTGAAGCTGTCCAGATAAAGATATAGGCATGTGTATACAGTCTAAGTTTAAACTGGTATTGTACTAAACAAAGTTCAGTCAAAGGTGAGTCTCTGTAGTGTAGACGAATTCAAAGCATAAAAAAAAAAACACATTGATGATGCTTGAAGACATCCCCTATAGACGCCACAAGAGTAAACTTAGTGCAGATAAATAATGCAGTGTGCTTCAGAACACCGGAGACTAACGAGGACTGCTTGCATCAGCATCCAGTATTAACGTGAAATGTTAGCGGTGCATAATCTGAGTGTGTGGTGTCCTCCCCTCTTGAGCATAAAGAGGGAAAATTAGAGGAAAACCGTGTTCCCAGAAGGCGCAATCGCCTTAACTCACCACACCTCGAGACCACCGATCCCCAGACAGCTTCTTGTTTGCTTGAGAAGAGAAGCCTCCGGTGCTCACGCTGTAATCACTGCAGCGTCTTACTTGGGCATCCTACTACGCAGGAGGGGGTGTGACGGTCGTGTTGTAGCACGTGGTATCCATGAACCAATCCGCTGTCAGAAATGACACAAGCAGGGAATCCCTTTGACGAACTTCGGAGCCAAAACGTCCCAAACCTCTGCTGCTGCCCAGTATAATAGAAGAAGCAAGTGAATGAGTTATGCAGGCAGCGGTTTTGTAGTAAAAAGTAAAAAGTCTTTATTGGAACATGATTAAAAGAACACTCCAAAAAGCGTCACAGGTACATCCACAACAGAAGGTCCGCTAACATGTTTCGGCATCAAGCCGTAATCATAGCTAATGGACTATGCACCTGAGCCCTTAAAAAGCACCAGGATCACCCTGATTGGGTAAAAACAAAGATACAAGTTGTGTTGTAATTTAACTCTATGAGTACCTATACACGTTTGAAATGCCTGTTACCTGGATATTATCAACTTAAAAATGTACAAGCGTTGTATGAACACACTACTTATGCTAGAAAATATTTATACAAAAAGTAACATCACTTATATAAACCATAATAAGAAAATTTATAGTGATTAACAGTCAACTAGACTATAATAAGCAGAACCATTTTAGAAGAAAAAATACAGTTCGCTATTAACAATAAACATATTGCATCTTAGATATTTATAACATCTGTGATATTTATGACAAAGTCAAGTCAAACGATCATACTAATACTTGTTGTATATAATCAAATAATGTGTGTGCACAGAGAGGAAACATTGCAATGTGCACTGCTAAGTCAAAATAAGGATAAAACCATTGAATATAAAGGGACAATAATGTAATGGTTACTCCATACTATAATTTTGAGCTTACTTGACTGAAAATGTATACATATATACACACATGTGGCTCTGTCAAGGTATACAAAGTAACATCGGACGAAATGATGCTTGTAATATAAATACATGATAACTCAAGTAAGGAATACAACATTGCGTATTGGGGAAATGTGAAATAATGATTAAAGAATAAAAAATATAACATAATAAAATGATATATTATACTATACTATATTATAAAGCCTAGGCTGGCCACTACAGAAGAGGGAACAATGACCTATACACAACCTGCAACATCTATTGCCAATGATTAATTAGGTCGTACTCTGAATTCAAACCAGTGGGTACACGAGTCTGAAGTTTGAAAATCCAGAACATTTCCCTCTTCTGTAGCAGCCTATCTCTATCTCCTCCCCTTGGGGGGCAGGTAACCCGTTCAATGGCCTGCCATCTTAGTGAATTGACACTTTTTTGATGACATTTGGCAAAATGTTGCACTAATGGTGTAGATGCCACACCAGCCTGTATCGTGGACAGGTGATTTCGAATTCGAACTTTAACCTCAGTAGTTGTGAGTCCAACGTACTGTAAATGGCATAGAGTGCAACTCAACACATATATAACATATGTGGAGGTGCACTTCAAACAAGTCTGGATGGCAAAAGTTTCTCCTGTTACCTCAGACATAAAGCTGTCTGAAGGGAGAACAAAGTCACATACCCTGCATTTATTGAGGCATTTGAAAATACCTCTATGAGTAAGCCAGGAACTTTGGCATGCATTAGTCTTAGGCAGAACAGATGGTGACAATAAATTTCCTACAGTAGTCGTTTTCCTGTAGGAACAACGTAACCCTTGTGATATACAATTTTTCCAATTTATCATCAGCAGCTAGAAAGGAGAAGTGTTTCATCACTATTTTACATATTTTAGTATATTCCTGACTATACTCTGTGACAAATGTGACCCCTTTATGTTTGCTGTCAGTTTTGTTGTCAATTCTGTTAGTCTTACCCAAAATCTGTGACCTGCCTAGCCCATCTACTTGTCTCCTGGCCTTGTTAATCAATTTGGTGCTGTAGCCCCTACTCTTGAGCCTATTGGCAAAGGTCTTGGGACTGTTCTACATACTTAGTAGGAAGGGAGCAGTTACGTTTAACCCTGATGAACTGGCCTTTGGCCACAGCATGGGGTACATGCCTAGGGTGGCAGCTACTCGCATGCAACAGAGTGTTCCCAGCTATGGGTTTCCTGTAGATCTCTGTGTGAATGCTTCCATCATCTGAACCTTTAATGGTAATATCCAAAAAGTTAATCTCACTTTCCCTTAATTCACATGTAAATTTGATTCCAATATTATTTGAATTTAAATAGTCAACAGAAAATGTAAACTGAGATTCACTCCCTTTCCACACAAGTAGCAGGTCATCTATGAAGCGGCCTTGACAGGAACCAATAGTGAATGTATCAACACCTCTAGTGGTTTTCAGAATAAGTCACAATTTTATCCCATTCACACTAGGGGTACCACCTTAGACACATTCTTTAAACGTGTGGAACGTGATCTGATTAAACTTAAAAACTCTGTTGGTTATCACACTCCTAATCTGATCTAATCAGAGAGAGCCGCCCTTAAAGAGCTTGAAGAGAATAAAGATATTGTTATACGCTCGGCTGATAAGGACGGCTCTGTCGTGGTCTTGGACAGAGTTGATTATGTCAATGAGGCACTACGTCAACTAAACAATACTGAAGACTATATCCCTCTACATAGGGATCCCACTGCCACTTTTAAGAAGGAACTGTTTGACATTTTGGATGTTGGTTTGGAAGATGGGCACTACGACCGAAAAACTTTTGAGTTTTTAGATGTTGAAAATCCGGTGGTGCCCATCTTCCACCACTTACCCAAGGTCCATAAATCCCTTACGGAAGTTAGGGGTCATCCAATAGTCAGTGGTATCGACTTTTTGATGGAACATGTTTCACAGTGGGTCGATAGCCTCTTACAACCCCTGGTACAAAACCTGCATAGTTATATTCAAGATACTAAAGATGTAATTTGTGCCCTTGGTAATTTGAAATGGAACAACAATTGTCACTAGTGGGCTACAATTGATGTTGTAGCACTTTATTCCTCAATCCCTCATGAGGAGGGTTTGACAGCGGTCAATTTCTTTTTGGAATGTTATTCTGACTACTCTACTGAATTCAGATGTTTTATACTTAGAGTTTTGAAATATTTGCTTACACACATTTACTTTTCTTTTGAGGACAATTTCTATCTCCAGAGATGTGGGACAGCTATGGGGGCTAAGTTTGCCCCCTCCAATGCCAACCTTTTTATGGGTTGGTGGGAGCTGTCCCACGTCTATGGAGATGGTAATCTCTTTAGAGATTTGATTTATTTTTACGGCCGCTTCATAGATGACCTGCTGCTTGTGTGGAAAGGGAGTGAATCTCAGTTTACATTTATTGTTGACTATTTAAATTCCAATAATATTGGAATCAAATTTACATGTGAATTAAGGGAAAGTGAGATTAACTTTTTGGATATTACCATTAAAGGTTCAGATGATGGAAGCATTCACACAGAGATCTACAGGAAACCCATAGCTGGGAACACTCTGTTGCATGCGAGTAGCTGCCACCCTAGGCATGTACCCCATGCTGTGGCCAAAGGCCAGTTCATCAGGGTTAAACGTAACTGCTCCCTTCCTACTAAGTATGTAGAACAGTCCCAAGACCTAGCCAATAGGCTCAAGAGTAGGGGCTACAGCACCAAAGTGATTAACAAGGCCAGGAGACAAGTAGATGGGCTAGGCAGGTCACAGATATTGGGTAAGACTAACAGAATTGACAACAAAACTGACAGCAAACATAAAGGGGTCACCTTTGTCACAGAGTATAGTCAGGAATATACTGAAATATGTAAAATAGTGAAGAAACACTTCTCCTTTCTAGCTGCTGATGATAAATTGGAAAATTGTATATCACAAGGTTTATGTTGTTCCTACAGGAAAACGACTACTCTAGGAAATTTATTGTCACCATCTGTTCTGCCTAAGACTAATGCACGCCAGAGTTCCTGGCTTACTCATAGAGGTATTTTCAAATGCCTCAATAAATGCAGGGTATGTGACTTTGTTCTCCCTTCAGACAGCTTTATGTCTGAGGTAACAGGAGAAACTTTTGCCATTCAGACTTGCTTGAAGTGCACCTCCACATATGTTATATATGTGTTGAGTTGCACTCTATGCCATTTACAGTACGTTGGACTCACAACTACTGAGGTTAAAGTTCGAATTCGAAATCACCTGTCCACGATACAGGCTGGTGTGGCATCTACACCATTAGTGCAACATTTTGCCAAATGTCATCAAAAAAGTGTCAATTCACTAAGATGGCAGGCCATTGAACGGGTTACCTGCCCCCCAAGGGGAGGAGATAGAGATAGGCTGCTACAGAAGAGGGAAATGTTCTGGATTTTCAAACTTCAGACTCGTGTACCCACTGGTTTGAATTCAGAGTACGACCTAATTAATCATTGGCAATAGATGTTGCAGGTTGTGTATAGGTCATTGTTCCCTCTTCTGTAGTGGCCAGCCTAGGCTTTATAATATAGTATAGTATAATATATCATTTTATTATGTTATATTTTTTATTCTTTAATCATTATTTCACATTTCCCCAATACGCAATGTTGTATTCCTTACTTGAGTTATCATGTATTTATATTACAAGCATCATTTCGTCCGATGTTACTTTGTATACCTTGACAGAGCCACATGTGTGTATATATGTATACATTTTCAGTCAAGTAAGCTCAAAATTATAGTATGGAGTAACCATTACATTATTGTCCCTTTATATTCAATGTTTTTATCCTTATTTTGACTTAGCAGTGCACATTGCAATGTTTCCTCTCTGTGCACACACATTATTTGATTATATACAACAAGTATTAGTATGATCGTTTGACTTGACTTTGTCATAAATATCACAGATGTTATAAATATCTAAGATGCAATATGTTTATTGTTAATAGCGAACTGTATTTTTTCTTCTAAAATGGTTCTGCTTATTATAGTCTAGTTGACTGTTAATCACTATAAATTTTCTTATTATGGTTTATATAAGTGATGTTACTTTTTGTATAAATATTTTCTAGCATAAGTAGTGTGTTCATACAACGCTTGTACATTTTTAAGTTGATAATATCCAGGTAACAGGCATTTCAAACGTGCATAGGTACTCATAGAGTTAAATTACATCACAACTTGTATCTTTGTTTTTACCCAATCAGGGTGATCCTGGTGCTTTTTAAGGGCTCAGGTGCATAGTCCATTAGCTATGATTACGGCTTGATGCCGAAACATGTTAGCGGACCTTCTGTTGTGGATGTACCTGCGACGCTTTTTGGAGTGTTCTTTTAATCATGTTCCAATAAAGACTTTTTACTACAAAACTGCTGCCTGCATAACTCATTCACTTGCTTCATATATATATATATATATATATATATATATATATATACAGGGAGTGCAGAATTATTAAGCAAGTTGTATTTTTGAGGATTAATTTTATTATTGAACAACAACCATGTTCTCAATGAACCCAAAATCTCATTAATATCAAAGCTGAATAGTTTTGGAAGTAGTTTTTAGTTTGTTTTTAGTTATAGCTATTTTAGGGGGATATCTGTGTGTGCAGGTGACTATTACTGTGCATAATTATTAGGCAACTTAACAAAAAACAAATATATACCCATTTCAATTATTTATTTTTACCAGTGAAACCAATATAACATCTCAACATTCACAAATATACATTTCTGACATTCAAAAACAAAACAAAAACAAATCAGTGACCAATATAGCCACCTTTCTTTGCAAGGACACTCAAAAGCCTGCCATCCATGGATTCTGTCAGTGTTTTGATCTGTTCACCATCAACATTGCGTGCAGCAGCAACCACAGCCTCCCAGACACTGTTCAGAGAGGTTTACTGTTTTCCCTCCTTGTAAATCTCACATTTGATGATGGACCACAGGTTCTCAATGGGGTTCAGATCAGGTGAACAAGGAGGCCATGTCATTAGATTTTCTTCTTTTATACCCTTTCTTGCCAGCCACGCTGTGGAGTACTTGGACGCGTGTGATGGAGCATTGTCCTGCAGGAAAATCATGTTTTTCTTGAAGGATGCAGACTTCTTCCTGTACCACTGCTTGAAGAAGGTGTCTTCCAGAAACTGGCAGTAGGACTGGGAGTTGAGCTTGATTCCATCCTCAACCCGAAAAGGCCCCACAAGCTCATCTTTGATGATACCAGCCCAAACCAGTACTCCACCTCCACCTTGCTGGCGTCTGAGTCGGACTGGAGCTCTCTTCCCTTTACCAATCCAGCCACGGGCCCATCCATCTGGCCCATCAAGACTCACTCTCATTTCATCAGTCCATAAAACCTTAGAAAAATCAGTCTTGAGATATTTCTTGGCCCAGTCTTGACGTTTCAGCTTGTGTGTCTTGTTCAGTGGTGGTCGTCTTTCAGCCTTTCTTACCTTGGCCATGTCTCTGAGTATTGCACACCTTGTGCTTTTGGGCACTCCAGTGATGTTGCAGCTCTGAAATATGGCCAAACTGGTGGCAAGTGGCATCTTGGCAGCTGCACGCTTGACTTTTCTCAGTTCATGGGCAGTTATTTTGTGCCTTGGTTTTTCCACACGCTTCTTGCGACCCTGTTGACTATTTTGAATGAAACGCTTGATTGTTCGATGATCACGCTTCAGAAGCTTTGCAATTTTAAGAGTGCTGCATCCCTCTGCAAGATATCTCACTATTTTTGACTTTTCTGAGCCTGTCAAGTCCTTCTTTTGACCCATTTTGCCAAAGGAAAGGAAGTTGCCTAGTAATTATGCACACCTGATATAGGGTGTTGATGTCATTAGACCACACCCCTTCTCATTACAGAGATGCACATCACCTAATATGCTTAATTGGTAGTAGGCTTTCGAGCCTATACAGCTTGGAGTAAGACAACATGCATAAAGAGGATGATGTGGTCAAAATACTCATTTGCCTAATAATTCTGCACTCCCTGTATATATATATATATATAGATATATATATATATATATATATATATATATATATATATATAATTTTTTATTCCCCCCTAACTATAGACCTTGTATAGATTTATTAGTGTATGGGTCAATACAGGTAGTTGTGCTCAGGCATAACAAAATAGTATTAAACAAAATAACCCATGAAAATAGGTAAAAGGAAATATCTATAGGCAGAAGAACAAAATTAAATTCAAATAAATGATGTATGTAGATAGATAAAATTTTACTTTTATTAATTATACTATTAAAACAGACAGCATTGAAGATTGGGGTTAGCTGCCCTACATGTTAAAAACACTACAATACGGGTTGCATGAATAAAGTCGTTATAGAGAGACACTCTATAGTAAGTAAGTCTATACACTGATAGGTAAATAAAATAGAACTGTTATAATGTGGATCACCTCAACCTAGTGTATCATGTAACATAAATTAAACATCCACAATGTATCTAAATTGTATCAGATGCTAAGTACAATGGCGTTTGAATGAACACCAGAGTGAGGGTTAAAAGTAAAAAAGTAGTATATCGTATATTGTGAGGGACACTTAGGGCACACTACTTTACATATGTGTTTAAGTACCAACAATAATATCCCAATATATTTAGAATACTTAGACCCAAATCAAGATACACTCACTATGAAATATGGTGTAGAGAGTGTTAACTCTTTATGTTTAGGTGCGCCCTGTAATCCAGATTCAGACAAGTTGTATAATAAAGTGATTCTATGAGAATTAAATAAGAAGAGGGCGCCTCATAGTGCAGTAAGACCTTTGTGAGTAGGTATGTTATAATGGTAAAAAAGGCTTACCAGAAATCTAGGCACTGTACTATGACCAGTGCTATCAGGCGGACTAGCACTTTCCAGCGGCTAGCACATTGTTTCCCAGTGTTCCTCGTCGGGTGCAGAATCCAGCATGTATGACAACTCAGAATGTGGAGACGGACAGCACCGGAACAGCCATCAGGCTGACAACTTCGTTAATGTTTAAAAACGCTTTATTCACATGCAACGCGTTTCTCGACCTCAAACTGGTCGTTTCATCAGGCAATTGTAAAAGCGGATGCTCCCCAGGGACCTATATATTGTATAATAAAGTGTTAGATCTACAAGTATAACCGCTGAGCCTAACTACCGCCCTGGCTTTGCGCCAGCGATGCGGTAGTGTAAATAAATTAAGAGTCAAATAATGAATTATAAATTATAATAGGCAACAAGTAGAGAGCAAATTAAAATAACATGTAAGTCCCCTGACGCAGTTGCGTTTCTCTTACGCTTCCTCAGAGGGGTAGGGTTGCCACAGTATTCCCTTTTATTTTCAGGCCAAACCGGAATACTCTTGCACCATGCACAGCACAGCCCAGCAAAAATGTTTTTTTTTTTTTTTGCAGAGTAGACACTATGTATAATAGCACCTAAATCCAAACTGGCACATAGATTTCTACTCTCTCACACATACTCTCTTTCTCACTCACACACTAACACACATACACTCTCTCACACACACAAAGACACTCACACACACGCTAGATTCCGAGTATTGAGCGCTATAGGGAAATTAACGACTGCCACAAATGCAGCGTTAATTCACCTCCCTATAGTGCTGCTATTACAGGTTTACAAAAAGCAGGCTTGTGTGGGCGATATGGTTGCATTGAGCTCCATACCGCGCCGAAATACAAGCGCTGCTTTGACGTGATTGTGCACGATTTCCCCATAGACATCAATGGGGAGAGCCGGCAAAAAAGAAGCCTAACACCTGCGATCGTGGAAACAAAAGCTCTGTAACAAAGCCCCATTGATGTCTATGGGGAAAGAAAAAGTTGGCTATTCCAATCAGCCAATAGAATGCAATCTCAATCCTATTGGCTGATTGGATCAGCCAATAGGATTAAAGCTCAATCCTTTTTGGCTGATTGCATCAGCCAATAGGATTTTTTCCCCTTTAATTCCTATTGGCTGATCAAATTCTATCAGCCAATCGGAATGTAAGGGACGCCATCGTGGATGACGTCACTTAAAGGGAACGTCATTTTTCAACGACGATTGGAAGAAGAGGATGCTCCACGCCGGATGTCTTGAAGATGTACCTGCTCCGCACCGAATGAATAAAGATAGAAGATGCCGCTTGGATGAAGACTTCTGCCCGCTTGGATGAAGATTTTGGGGGTTAGTGTTAGTGGTTTTTTAAGGGTTTATTGGGTGGGTTTTATTTTTAGCTTAGGGTTTGGGCACCGTAAAAGAGCTAAATGCCCTTTTAAGGGCAATGTCCATCCAAATTCCCTTTTCAGGGCAATGGGTAGCTTAGGTTTATTTAGATAGAGTTTTGATTGGGGGGTTTGGGTGGGTGGTGGGTTTTACTGTTGGGGGGTTGTAATTTTTATTACCAGGTAAAAGAGCTGTTATCTTTGGGGCAATGCCCAGCAAAAGGCCCTTTTAAGGGCTATTGGCAGTTTAGTGTAGGCTAGGGGTTTTATTATTTTGGGGGGGGCTGTTTTATTTTGATAGGGCTATTAGATTAGGAGTAATTTCTTCTTTTTTTGATAATTTCATTTTTTATTTTGTGTAATTTAGTGTCTTTTTGTAATTTAGATAATTGTATTTGATTGATTTAATTTATTTGATTTGATTGTAATGGTAGGTTTTAGTGTAAGGCAGGTTAGATTTTATTTTACAGGTAAGTTTGTATTTATTTTAACTAGGTAGTTAGTAAATAGTTAATAACTATTTACTAACTAGTCTACCTAGTTAAAATAAATACAAACTTACCTGTGAAATAAAAATAAAACCTAAGGTAGCTACAATATAACTATTAGATATACTGTAGATAACTTAGGTTTTTTTACAGGTAAGTATGTATTTAGTTTTAAATAGGTAATAATTTAAATTAGGTAATAATTGTAAGGTTTATTTAGATTTATTTTAATTATATTTAAGTTAGGGGGTGTTAGGGTTAGGGTTAGACTTATGGTTAGGGTTAGGTTTAGGGGTTAATATATTTATGTAGTGCTAGTGATGTGGGAGGTCAGAGGTTTAGGGGTTAATATATTTATGTAGTGATGTGGGAGGCCAGAGGTTATGGGGTTAATAGTTTAATTTAGTATATTTTGTTGTGGGGGGCTTGCAGTTTAGTGGTTATTAGGTTTATTATAGTGGCGGTGTGGGGTGTTAATAATAATAAGGAGTGTTTGCAATGCGGGAGGGTGACGGCTTAGGGTTTAATAGGTTTATTATAGTGGTGACGATGTCGGGGAACGGCGGAAGAGGGGTTAATACATTTAAATAGTGGTGGCGATGTCCGGAGTGGCAGATTAGAGGTTAAAAATTTTATTTTAGTATTTGTGATGCGGGAGGGCCTTGGTTTAGGGGTTAATAGGTAGTTTATGGGTGTTAGTGTACTTTGTAACACTTTAGTTATGAGTTTTATGCTACAGCTTTGTAACATAAAACTCATAACTACTGACTTTAGATGGAGGTACAGATCTTGTGGTTATAGAGTGTAGCGCTCACTTTTTGGCCTCCCAGGCAAACTCGTAATACCGGCGCTATGGAAGTCCCATTTAAAAAGGACTTTTTTAAAAGTGCGGTACTGACGTTGCGTGACACCCAAAAAGGTTTGCGGTACACCTATACCGACAAGACTTGTAATAGCGGCGTTAGGGGAAAAAGCAGCGTTATGAAGCACTCATAACGCCAAACTCGTAATCTAGCTGATTGACTCTAACACCCTCTCACTCACACTCTCACACACTAACACACTCACTCTTTCACACACAGACTTACGTACACAGAAAGACACTGACAAGCTGAAAGACACTCTCACACACAAAGACACACACAGGCAAGAGAGACATAACTGAATGCATGTGCAGTATGTTGCAAATGCACGTCGAACAATATCCAATACTGCACCCGGCTCCAGACAATCACAGGACACGTAACTTCATATAAGCAAATCCTTTAATGCCATAATCAGAAAGAAAATACAATCTACGAATAAGTAAACAGGTCAAACATGTTACGTATATTGCATACTGCACTTTCTCAATGACCCTCACTATGCGACTTGCTAAATACCATTATATAGTCAAAAAAAGACAACATAAGTTTTTTTTGGATATTCCAATTGGACACAAGAATGACAAAAGGTCTAACGTCTGAATGGAATGTTAAATTGTTTGTGTGAGGATTTATTGTAGTATAAGTCCCTGAATTCAACTACAGTTTAATTTAATAGTGGATTATAATATTAATAATGATTTTCTTTGCACAATTATAAGTCTATAGTTGACACATAAAAGTAGGTAAAATGTTCTACATTGGTATTGTCACTTTAATATTTGGTATAACATTTGATTGGTGCACTGTTGTATGGGAGGATCATTTTTGACTATATAATGGTATTTAGCAAGTTGCAGAGTGAGGCTCATTGCAGGGTCATTTGAGGGTCATTGCACGGTCTTATGAGGGTCATTGCACGGTCTTATGAGGGTCATTGCACGGTCTTATGAGGGTCATTGCACGGTCTTATGAGGGTCATTGCACGGTCTTATGAGGGTCATTGCACGGTCTTATGAGGGTCATTGCACGGTCTTATGAGGGTCATTGAGAAAGTGCAGTATGCAATATACGAAAGATGTTTGACCTGTTTAATTTGTAGAGTGTATTTTCTTCCGTATTATGCCATTAAAGGATTAGCTTTTATGAAGTTACATGCCCTGTGATTGTCTGAAGCCGGGTGCAGCAATAGTGCTAAAGCTATGATGCTAGAGATTTGCTCGCCTGTGAGCCAATCAGGAGTGACAACTGCACAGATATCATGTGACTACCACTGTCTATTGGGTCACCAGCAGTTCTAAAAGTAAATGCTCTAATGAAATAGAACATGTAGTTTTTGCACTATAATAGCGGTTTAATACCCTTTTTCCCACAAAGTGGAATGCATTCAATAGTGCAGGGGACAATATCTTTTGAGTGGATTTGCAAAAAGAGTAACACAATCTGGCATTAGACGGGGACAGTTAAATATATTAACCAAAGAATCGTAACACAGCTGAAACTATTTTTTAGCTCACCCTGTACTTTTTAATAGATAATGTGCAATTAACCTGTTGTTTTCCAAAACCATAGACATGTGTGTATATCTCTAAGATATCTGAACAGTAGCGTTATTGGTATAATAATAATGCATGTTTGTTGGGATGTTGGTTTAGCTAATTTTTGTGTAAAAATGCTTATTATTAATTTTTTTTTAAGTTTAATTGACTAAGCAGGTAGCATTTTTATGTGTTAGGTGCAACTGCATCCTTACTGTTCTCCATTGCTACCATCTATCTCCTTTACAATCCATATTAAATACCTCTGACAGGCTGATCTTCCTTACACATCGCTCTTCATCTGCTCCACCTTTTGCCAATACCTTTACTGTCTAGATTACAAGTGGTGTGCTGTCATTTGCGTGCAAGCATTATCAGGTTTTTGTTTTGTGGGCAAGTTAAATTCCACCCATATTACAAGTTGAAAGTAAATGCGAATGTGTGAGCTCAATTGCGATCTACATTAGAATGATTAGCGTGACTTCAGAGCTCTGGTTAACTGTTACGCAAGTCAAAATAGTGTCACAAAATACATCAAAAATACATTTAAAAGTACAGTTACACTTATAATAACACTAACTAATAACAATTATTTAAAAAAAAATAGCAATAAGAAGTTATAAGGGCTCAAAGGTATGAGATGTCAGGTGTTAGAAGAAAAAAGAAATGGGGCAAAAGTGCTTTTACATAGGGATCTATAGGAACACGTATAAATATATAAATATATATATATATATATATAAAAATATATATGCATGTATTTCTATATATATATATATATATTTATTTTCATAAGTGTATATATGTATTTACAGACATATATATATATATATATATATATATATATACAAACATATCTCATTGCATTCCTGTTTACGTGAGCTGACGGCTGTTATATTTTTTTGTGTGTTCAAATAAAGCTCCATTAAAGTCCAATAAAGTTTACGGGGGAAACGATCCTGCATTCACAACTTCATGAAGTCTTTTTTTCTGTGCGAGGATGTGACCGTGAGAGCACTAAAGTTTTATTTGTGACCTGTAATGCATGCGCAACACTATGTTGTAAGAGACAACCCCTCTGGCCGTTAAACTTGGTTGAGTGAGTTGCTCCTACATAAATGCTTTGGCCTACGTGATTCATAATCTTCTGAGACAGGCACTTTAAACAGTGGGAGTAGTGCATAACAGAGTCTAGACCAATCCAACCCGGCACTTTTGGCAGTTTCTGCACAAGCATCAGAGCCCAGCTGGGATTCTTCAGCACGCTCCATAAAGACAAAACCACTACTGGTGTTGCGTGGATTATTTTGGAGGGAGGACTTGTAAGTTTGCAACACATAGTGATCCATAGGGGCATATTTATTAAGCTCTGTATGGAGCTTGAGGCCCCTTGTTTCCGGTGAGCCTTCAGGCTCGTTGGAAACAGAAGCTATAAAGCAGCGGTCTAAAGACCACTGCTCCATAACTTGTCTGCCTGCTCTGAGGTGGTGGACAGAAATCATCCCGATCGAATACGATCGGATTGATTGACACCCCCTGCTAGCGGACGATTGGCCGCAAATCTGCAGGGGGCGGCATTGCACCAGCAGTTCACAAGAATACGCTGTCAGCATTTATCGATGTGCAGCCGACATGATACGCTACTTCCTATCATGTCCGCTCGCACATTGATACATATGCCCCAATGGGGGATATTTCTCAAAGGTCTGGAGGACCTGATCCGACAGTGTGGATAAGGTCCGCCGGACCTCGCTGAATGCGCAGAGCAATTCGCTCTCCGTATTCAGCATTGCACCAGCAGCTCTTGTGAGCTGCTGGTGCAACGCCGCCCCCTGCAGATTCACAGCCAATCGGCCACCAGCAGGGGGGATGTCAATCAACCCGATCGTACTCCATCGGGTTGAATTGCAGCGATGTCTGTCCACCTGCTCAGAGCAGGCGGACAGGTTATGGAGCAGCGGTCTTTAGACCGCTGCTTCATAACTGCTGTTTCTGGCGAGTCTGAAGACTTGCTAGAAACACGAGCCCTCAAGCTCCATCCGGAACTTGATAAATGGGCCCCATAGTGTTTATTTCTTGCCTATACCTACATTTATCATCTTTATTTTCATGTGATTAGCACACTTATATTTTATTATCATTGAGAACAGTGGTTTACACAATGCATTCTTTTACATGCAACACAGAGAAAATGATGGCTCCCTGTCTACATTGATTAAGGTTTCTATTCATAAGGAGTATAAAGTCACTTTACTGTCTCATGACATAGTTTGGTCTGCTTTATTACACTGTACAAATGCGCAATTCAAGAATCCTTGGTTGAAAGCTGATAAAACATAGTGTGCTTAGATAGAGGACACTTAGATGTAATACATCACTTTTATGGGTTCCTCTAACTCTGTCTCAGATATCAGTAATGTTTTCCCCTAAAAGACTCCTCTTTTCCACATGAGATCATTATTTACATTTTCCCTGTGAATAGGTCTAACAGAAACTTTTAAAATAAAAACAATTGAATTTGGTAAACTTGTAAATCTATTCACAAGTCTGTTGTGCTGTGACTGCAAATATAAGATACTAGCATTGTGAAATGTAAATAATTGCCATGTGTAAAAAATAAAAAATAATAAAAAATAAATAAATCAGAAAGTATGTTGCTCTAATTTCTAAATATGAAATGATTGTGTTAAATTGGTAAAGGGACAGTAAATGTTTGTTAATATGTTAAAGGGTCAGTCTGTTAAAGGGTCAGTCAAGTTCAAAAAACATTCATGATTCAAATAGGGCATGTAATTTTAAACAACTTTAATCACCAATTTTGCTTTTGTTCTCTTGTATTCTTAGTTGAAAGCTAAAACTAGGAGGTTAATATGCTAATTTCTTAGATCTTGAAGGCCGCCTCTAAGCTGAATGCATTTTGTCCACTAGAGGGCTAATGCTCATGTGTTTCATATAGATAAGATAAAGATAGATGTACAATAATTTACTGAGGAGTGAGCACTGATTAGCTAAAATGCAAGTCTGTCAAAAAAACTGAAATAAGGGGGCAGTCTGCAGATGCTTAGATACAAGGTAATGACAGAGGTAAAATGACTGAGGTAAAATGTGTATTATTATGACTGTGTTGGTTATGCAAAACTGGGCAATGAGTAATTAATGGATTATCTATCTTTTAAAACAAAAAAAAAATTCTGGTGTTGACTGTCCCTTTAAATAATTCTGCTCTTGATACTGCAAGCACAATATATCAGTGTATAATACATCAATACGTAGGTGTGGGCATTCTAATGCTTTGTTAGCATTTTAGTGTGTTGCATTTTCACAAGAAAAAAATAATCTCCGAAAAGAGTTGAATGCAGTGAATGGCCGCCTTCTTCCACACCGCATGATCGCACACTAACACTAAACTAATAAACATCTAAACCGCCACATACCCACCACAAGTCACTAACTATCAATATCTAAACCCGCCACATACCCACCACAAGTCACTAACTATCAACGTCTAAACCCGCCACATACCCACCACAAGTCACTAACTATCAACGTCTAAACCCACCACATACCCACCACAAGTCACTAACTATCAACGTCTAAACCCACCACATACCCACCACAATTTCTATCTATTAAACCCCTTTGCTGCCATGAACCCACAGAATGTTTTATCTATTAACCCCCTTTGCAACCACATACCCACAGCAAGTTCTATTAACCCCCTATGCCGCCACTTACCCACCGTAAGTGCTATTAGCTCCCTATGCCGCCATGAACCCCAAATGCAAACTAACCTTACACCTAACTCCCCTTTAAACTAAACCCAAGTTAAATATTTTTTTTTTTAAATTAAAAAACCCTAAACACCAAAAAGCCCAAACATAATCTAACCCTACCCTAACACCTACCTCCCCTCTAAACTAAAATTTTAAAAAAAAATCTAACAAAAAATTACATTAAAAAACCCTAAAGAAACTAACACCTAACCCCCCTCTAAACTAACCTCCCTCTAAACTAAACAACCTCCCTAAACTAACCTTACTAAGGCCTAGATTTAGAGTTCGGCGGTAGCCGTCAAAACCAGCGTTAGAGGCTCCTAACGCTGGTTTTGGCCGCCCGCTGGTATTTGGAGTCAGTGATTAAAGGGTCTAACGCTCACTTTACAGCCGCGACTTTTCCATACCGCAGATCCCCCTACGCTATTTGCGTAGCCTATCTTTTCAATGGGATCTTTCTAACGCTGGTATTTAGAGTCGTTTCTGCAGTGAGCGTTAGAGCTCTAACGACAAGATTCCAGCCGCCTGAAAAAAGCAGGAGTTAAGAGCTTTCTGGCTAACGCCGGTTCATAAAGATCTTAACTACTGTACCCTAAACTACACTAACACCCATAAACTACCTATGTACCCCTAAACCGAGGTCCCCCCACATCGCCGCCACTCGATTAAAATTTTTAACCCCTAATCTGCCGACCGCCACCTACGTTATACTTATGTACCCCTAATCTGCTGCCCCTAACCCCGCCGACCCCTATATTATATTTATTAACCCCTAACTTGCCCCACACAACGTCGCCGCAAGCTACTTAAAATAATTAACCCCTAATCTTCCGACCGCAAATCGCCGCCACCTACGTTATCCCTATGTACCCCTAATCTTCTGCCCCTAACATCGCTGACCCCTATGTTATATTTATTAACCCCTAATCTGCCCCCCACAACGTCGCCGACACCTACCTACACTTATTAACCCCTAATCTGCCGAGCGGACCTGAGCGCTACTATAATAAAGTTATTAACCCCTAATCCGCCTCACTAACCCTATCATAAATAGTATTAACCCCTAATCTGCCCTCCCTAACATCGCCGACACCTACCTTCAATTATTAACCCCTAATCTGCCGACCGGAGCTCACCGCTATTCTAATAAATGTATTAACCCCTAAAGCTAAGTCTAACCCTAATACTAACACCCCCCTAAGTTAAATATAATTTTTATCTAACGAAATAAATTAACTCTTTTTAAATAAATGATTCCTATTTAAAGCTAAATACTTACCTGTAAAATAAATCCTAATATAGCTACAATATAAATTACATTTATATTATAGCTATTTTAGGATTAATATTTATTTTACAGGTAACTTTGTATTTATTTTAACCAGGTACAATAGCTATTAAATAGTTAAGAACTATTTAATAGTTACCTAGTTAAAATAATTACAAATTTACCTGTAAAATAAATCCTAACCTAAGATATAATTAAACCTAACACTACCCTATCAATAAAATAATTAAATAAACTACCTACAATTACCTACAATTAACCTAACACTACACTATCAATAAATTAATTAAACAGCCAGGACGGATCGGTGAACCTGGCATGGTGAAGACAAGGTAGGAAGATCATCAGGGGCTTAGTGTTAGGTTTATTTAAGGGGGGTTTGGGTTAGATTAGGGGTATGTGGGTGGTGGGTTGTAATGTTGGGGGGGGGGTATTGTATGTTTTTTTTTACAGGCAAAAGAGCTGAAATTCTTGGGGCATGCCCCGCAAAGGGCCCTGTTCAGGGCTGGTAAGGTAAAAGAGCTTGTAATTTTTGTATTTTAGAATAGGGTAGGGAATTTTTTTTTTTGGGGGTCTTTGTTATTTTATTAGGGGGCTTAGAGTAGGTGTAATTAGTTTAAAATTGTTGTAATATGTTTCTTATGTTTGTAAATATTTTTTTATTTTCTGTAACTTAGTTCTTTTTTATTTTTTGTACTTTAGATAGTTTATTTAATTGTATTTATTTGTAGCAATTGTGTTTAATTAATTTATTGATAGTGTAGTGTTAGGTTAATTGTAGGTAATTGTAGGTAGTTTATTTAATTATTTTATTGATAGGGTAGTGTTAGGTTTAATTATAACTTAGGTTAGGATTTATTTTACAGGTAAATTTGTAATTATTTTAACTAGGTAACTATTAAATAGTTCTTAACTATTTAATAGCTATTGTACCTGGTTAAAATAAATACAAAGTTACCTGTAAAATAAATATTAATCCTAAAATAGCTATAATATAAATGTAATTTATATTGTAGCTATATTAGGATTTATTTTACAGGTAAGTATTTAGCTTTAAATAGGAATCATTTATTTAATAAGAGTTAATTTATTTCGTTAGATAAAAATTATATTTAACTTAGGGGGGTGTTAGTGTTAGGGTTAGACTTAGCTTTAGGGGTTAATACATTTATTAGAATAGCGGTGAGCTCCGGTCGGCAGATTAGGGGTTAATAATTGAAGGTAGGTGTCGGCGATGTTAGGGAGGGCAGATTAGGGGTTAATACTATTTATGATAGGGTTAGTGAGGCGGATTAGGGGTTAATAACTTTATTATAGTAGCGCTCAGGTCCGCTCGGCAGATTAGGGGTTAATAAGTGTAGGTAGGTGTCGGCGACGTTGTGGGGGGCAGATTAGGGGTTAATAAATATAACATAGGGGTCGGCGATGTTAGGGCAGCAGATTAGGGGTACATAGGGATAACGTAGGTGGCGGCGGTTTACGGAGCGGCAGATTAGGGGTTAAAAGTGTAATGCAGGGGTCAGCGATAGCGGGGGCGGCAGATTAGGGGTTAATAAGTGTAAGGCTAGGGGTGTTTAGACTCGGGGTACATGTTAGAGTGTTAGGTGCAGACGTAGGAAGTGTTTCCCCATAGGAAACAATGGGGCTGCGTTAGGAGCTGAACGCTACTTTTTTGCAGGTGTTAGGTTTTTTTTCAGCTCAAACAGCCCCATTGTTTCCTATGGGAGAATCGTGCACGAGCACGTTTTTGAGGCCGGCCGCGTCCGTAAGCAACTCTGGTATCGAGAGTTGTATTTGCGGTAAAAATGCTCTACGCTCCTTTTTTGGAGCCTAACGCAGCATTTGTTTGAACTCTCGATACCAGAGTTAAATTTATGGTGCGGCCAGAAAAAAACCCGCGGAGCGTTAACAGCCCTTTTACCGCCAAACTCCAAATCTAGCCGTAAGTTACACAAAAAAACATTATACCTAACACTAAACTACATACCCCATAAAAAAAAAAAGCTAAGCCCTAACTAAAAATTGCAATAGCCCTTAAAGGGGCCTTTAGGAGGGCATCGCCTTCAGCTCTTTTGCAGAAAAAAATAAAAAAGTTACAAAACCCCCCACCTACATTAAAGTAACCCATCAACCCCCAAAATAAAAAAAAAATTAACTTTATTAAACATTAACAAAACCTATTCAAAAAAATAAAAAACCCACCACCAAAAAACTCCTAACTAACCCTAAAAGTGTTACTCACATCTGATGGGGACTCCAGCTCCTCTTGATCCATCAGGGGCCCATCTTCATCCAGGCACTGGGGGCCCAACATTTTTATTTTTAAATGCAAAGTGCTTTGATCACTTTAGGGCAATACCTTACAAAAGGCCCTATTGTAATTTAATTTAGAGTTAGGGTTTAGGCTTTTTTATTTGGGGGGGGGGGGGGGGGTATTTTATGGAGCATGTAGTTTAGGTATAATTTTCTTATTTTGGATAATGTATTTTTTATTTTCTGTAACTTTTTTATTACTTAGTGGGGTTAGTTTAGAGGGTGGTTAGTTTAGAGGGGTTTTAGTTGTTAGTGTAGTTCTAGTTTGCATTTGGGAGTTGGCAGTTTAGGCTTTAATCTCATAACCATCCCCCATACCTGTATGGGGGTTGATTGGGTGATTATTGTTAGGATTTTGTAGGCTTTAATCTCCTAACCACCCCTCATACCTGTATGGGGGGTGATTAGATGATTAGGTTAGGGCAGTTTAGAGGTTACTAGTGTATTTATCTAAAATTTTTAAAATATTATGCATTCTTATGTATGATACATATTCTTTTAACTATTGAATATAAATTAATATATATTTATTTTTTCTTGTGTTTTTTATTTTAAATATAAATATATATTTTAAAATGTATATTCATGTTGCAAAAGGCATTATTTTATTGCATAAGAGGCATGCAGTTATGTGATACTAGTATTATAATGCAACTGTCTTTTATAACATAAATATCTATTTTAAAAATATATATTTCTTTACAATAATAAATGCATCAAGCAAGAATATCTACATTTTATTTTATATATCCAATACTTAAACAAATATTGATTATACATGACCATGCATTTTATTTCAAAGATTGTAGATATAATGTTGTCAGGCCTTACATTGATATTCAATATTTACAGTTATGTATGTATATTGCATAATGGTTTAACTGTAGCATATGCATTAAAATGTGTTAATGTAAGCTTGCTCGGTTTATTAGAGATAACATAGTTATATATGTTAATATTTATGTTATAGTAGTCAGTATCATTAAATTATATATTTACATAACAGGCATGTAGTTATATAAATCAATAATGTTAATTATACTGTCTTTAATTATAAATAATAAAACACAACAAGCAACATTAATAACATTTGAATTTATATGCAAATATTTAAAAATTATGCATTGTACATAACAATGCATCATTTAAATATTGAGGGCTAAATTACAAGTGAGGCAAAATTGCCCTTTGCGGGCACGCAATAAATAACCAGCCATTACAAGTGGCTGATTATTGCTACTGTGAGCTTGCGGTAGCAATTAATGCTTATAAAATTAACTCTGGTTAATTTTATAAATGTCCACAAAATGCCACCAAAATCAAGTGTGATATATTATATTTAAAAATAAAGATAATAGCATCTTTACTTTTTAATAAAATAACGGCAAAAAGCGGTTTTGGGGTCTAAAAGGGAGCGGATGTGGGGTGTTAGAAGAAAAAGTGCACTGAAAAGTGCCTTTACATTGCGATCTACTGGAACTGTGTGTTCCCAGAAAATATATATGTATATGCTTATATACATATATATTTATGTGTTAATATGTGTATATACACATATTTACACATAAATATACTGTATATAATAATATACATATATATATTTTCACTTTGTAGCTATCTCTGTGCTACTTAACCCCTGTGCTGTGCGAATTCTCATGTTGTGTCTGACTGAATGAAAACGAGTCTCCCATTGGAGCCTATGGAAGCATGCTCTCGTGAGCGAAATGCTTCCTAGAAATGCGAACATTAGCATGCGTTGGTATTACTCAGTGGAGCACTAATATTGCCGGTGGACCAGGGCTCAATTCCGGCTCATCTCTGTGACACATTATTTAAATATTGATAATAGCTTTAGCGCTATAGCTATATAGTTATAATAAGGAGGTGTATTACTTATAGTATAGTTTATAATAGTTAATTATTTTTGACATTAGGCAGTTAGTAAACAAGTGTAGGCGGTGTTAGGGACTTAGCTGGGCGTTCTGGGGGTGTGTAGGTTAGGCGTGACGTAGGTGTAGGTGGTCAGGGGTTAGCTGGACAGTGCAGGGGGAGTGTAGGTTACCTGTGATGTAGGTGTAGTTAGTCGGTGGGAGGTTGCAAAGCGGAGCAGTGTAGCCTAGGCGTGATGTAGATATTTGTGTTCAGGGGAGTTAGCAAGGCTTGCTAGTGGAAGTAGCCTGCACTTTGCTTTGGACACATGGACACAAGATCGATATGTTCAAAGCAGTGAAGTGCAAGTTGCGAGGAGGGTAGCGGCCAAATTTGTCTCGCCAGCTATCAGCTACCGAGACAACATCGCCTGAGCTAGTTAGAGTAGGTGTAGTAAAACTTAGGTCCCCACAGCAATATTTGAAGTGTGTCTACACTGAAACTAATTTAAGTTTCAGTGTGCGCACTGTCTGTGCCATGTAAGCACACTTCAAATAGAGCCCCCCTCCACAGTAAAATGCAGATGAGTGGTGATGTTGGCGATATGGGCATTGCTCCGACATACCCCTTTTTATGGAACATTACGCAATGCCAATGCCAACGAGGCAATCAATGCAGTTTTCTGCCAAAGGTGTGCAACAGGAGTGGGGTAGGAGACCCCAATGACATCACCAGTGTAAGTCATTGTTTGCGGTTTTTTTACTACAATTAGCATAGCACATTTCCCTTCCAAACACATATGTGATATAAAATAATATTTTTTTATGGAAACAATACAATGAAGTGCTTGATATTTTCAAGGTTTCTTTTTCTGTAGACTAAGAAAACTTGTAAGAGAACAAAATCCATGAAGATTGAATTAAGTGTGTAGATACTTATAATTTGAGAGATCTGTATCACTAGAGAGGTCTTTGAATTTATAGTGAATATAGGCAACTGAGTTCTAATTATATTTTCATACCCAAAAACACTGTGCTGTGTCCAAAGAAAAATATTTAATAAAACAAAAATAATACTTTGTATTTCAAATATTTGGTGCTCTGTTCCATTCGGTATTCATCTCATTTAAAATGAATAGAATACTGAGCATTTGTGGAACATTTACATTAGTTTTTGGTTAAACGAACGTAAATGTTCCAAAGCTACAGGTTAAAAAGTTCACCTGTAGTTTTATATTTATCTTAAGCACACTGGATAGCCGCGCTAACCCGATCTTCTTCTTCAAAAGAGCCCTGACTGTGCTAATAGGAGACTTAGTGCCGTGGCCATCTCGCCAGTGCATTTAAGGTGTTTTATTTATTTAAAGAAGATGAATGAATACCGACAATTCGTCATTGTTGCTTTGTTTTCTTTAAATTTCGTACTGCATTTGCTCGAATATTCATTTTGGAACTAAACAAATGCACATGTCTAAAAATAATACATTGAAAGCACAAGAATAAAAGTCTCTCTTAAAATGTCCCTACAGATTCAGGCCACTCATTTAAAGATTGAACCCTGTCAAATGTGCAAAAAAGAAACCAAGCACAGGAAAATCATGTCAGTCTAATCTAGTTGATTTATTTGATTTTTAGTATAGCATTTAACACTGTCCAACACAACAAACTAATCCATAAACTTTCAAAAGCAATCCACAAATGTTTCAGAGTGTGTAAAAAACGTTATCTTACAATAAAACTTTTCCACACTTGCAAACATTTGTGGATCGCTTTGGATGTTTTATGTGTTTGCGCTTATAGGAGTCTGGGGGGCTCCTTTGATCCATAAAGTGCCTAGGAGAATCTCCAATGCTGTGTATCCTAGTCGATCACATGACCTTGCAGAGTGAAGCGCCCGATTAAGGAATCTAGTTCAACTGCCTCCGTCTTCTGCAGACTTAGTGGAACTCGGATTGACCACACAGTGGGCTGTCTGGAATGAGATACACACGTGGAGTTGCTTTATACTTCGATTAGTACACACTTCATGATATAAGGTACTGTTTGTTTAGTTCACTATTGCAACATCATATTAACTGAACTTTATTGTTACATGTATTATACTGCAGACAATCTAACAGTGTTACCAGGTGTTATGTGTCACTGCTTGGTTTGCGCAGTGTACTATAGCTGCATAAGCTGATACTTTGTTGCTATCTACCGCATTGACTGTATCGGCTTCTTCAATCCTTTTCACAGTGACTTTCATTGTTTCTGAACAGTAATGCATAAGCTGTATGGTATAAACTAGATGTAAGAATAGTTAAGTAGTTATAGACAGTATAGTGTTTTAGTAAAGGCAGTATATTCAAAGAAGGAATATTTTCCATTAAGTCGGTAGAATGCACCTGCCCCATTTTTCTCAAAGGGCATTACTCGGATATTCCTCCCCCAATATTTTTTCCAGAATTAAATTATATTACTTTGTATTAAAGAAAAATGCCAGATTTATGTTATATACCAAACTTAAACCCAATTGCATCCATTAATCACCACTTTAAATTGTAGCTTTGAGCGCCAGCTGCTGCAGCCCACCGGGAAATCTCCTGGTATCCTGGTAGGCCAATCCGACCCTGAGGTGTAGGGATTGGTTAGTGAAATTCCTTAGGGTTTTGTGCTTGCCCTGTTTTATTTAGAATACATCTAGGGTGTGTTTCTTTTTGATACAACAATTTGCAGTTAATCTTCCAGTAGCATTTATTGATCTATTGTTTTATGTTTCACGTTTTTGTTAAAGGGATAGTAAAGTCAAAATAAAATGTTCATGTTTCAGAGAGCAAATGCAGTTTTAAACAATTTTCCAATTTACTTTTATTGTCAAATATGCTTTGTTTTCTTGGTATCCTTTGTTGAAGAGTAAAGCTAAGTAGTAAAGCTAGGAGCATGCTGTGTCTTAAGCACAGTGTTTTCAACTATGTTTAACACTGCTTTAAACATTGTTGCAAATATTGCTCATGGAAAAGAAAAATCAGTTCTTTCTATGGCAAACATTGAGAGAAGAGTCCCTAAAACACATGGGTATCAAATACATTTTCCCTAGATGAGATATTCTATATACAGGTACACAAACCGTAGGGTTATTACAGGGATAGCCCTATTAGTAAACGTCCTAGCCTTCCTTAGAAGGTCCTAACACCTCCAGGTTAATCTTAAACTTAGACAGAACTTTCAATAAATCTCTGGTAACAGTGTATACACAGTGATAGTTTATCTCAGAAGATACTTTACACAAATTGGTTATATGAAAATTTACTAGGACAATATTAAAACATACATGCAGGGACGTTTCCATTGTAAAAATAAATATTACAATTCTAATAATGACTGATATAAACATTAAAAAGTCCAAAGGCAAACCGTATTGGCTAGTATCCCAAATCAGTTTTGCTAGTAGTGTCTAAAAGTTCAATAATTGGATTGTGTCCGTGTTGGTAATAACAAAATAACAGAGACAGTACTTTGCTTACAATGTTTCCAATTGCTGGAATACCTCCTTGAGCCTTACCCAACTCGCGGCTTTGCTCCTACCGTTGGCTCTCTCCTGGAGGATTTTGAATTCCTGGCGGACTAAGCGGCTTGGGAAAGTCCATGGTAAGGACGAAATGCGTAGATGTGGATTACAGTACAGCAAGAACGGTAGCTGCAGTTACGCCATCTACCATCACCAGCTGACCACAAGCGTACTGAAGAGCAGGCCACCCAAACTCCAGTGAAGACACAGCAATATGGAGAAGAAGTAAATAGAATTTACATCTAATTGCTGTCCGGTAAGATCAGTAAAATTCTGGAGCCTTTTACTTCCTTTCTGAGAGGTTTTATTATTACTCAGAGGATCTGAAGATAGCGCGAAGCCGCTTAGTCTGCCAGGAATTCAAAATCCTCCAGGAGAGAGCCGACACTACTAGCGATACTGATTTGGGATACTAACCAATACGGTTGCCTTTGGACTTTTTAATGTTTATATCAATCATTATTAGAATTTTAATATTTATTTTTTACAAGGGAGACGTCCCTCCATGTATGTTTTAATATTGTCCTAGTAAATTTTCATATAACCAATTTGTGTGAAGTATCTTCTGAGATAAACTATCACTGTGTATATACTGTTACCAGAGATTTATTGAAAGTTCTGTCTAAGTTTAAGATTAATCTTTTAAAGGTATACTAAGCATCCATCTCTTCCAGCTTCAATTTGAAGCGCCTCCTTTACTTTGGTCTCTTTATATTCTATATACAGTACCTTAATATATTCAGAAAGTCTGCAAAGACTTTGCTCCACAAAGTAACTCAAATTAGTCTTTTGATTAATATTCTTTTTAATTGCACCACTGTTATGAATAATTTTGTCTGCAGAAAGAACTCTTTCTTTAAACTAGATTTAATGCCTCTCCTATTGTTTGGAGATGAGTCCAATATGCTACTTTGAACCACTGCTGATTAACTTATCATACAGTTTTCGTGTTCCCTTATTTCACATAAAGGGTCAAAAATTTACAAGGTGATGTATTTTATATACAGTATTTTCCTTTACCCTATGCAGAGAAAGGAGAGCTGTACAAGTGAGAGGTATAGATTAAAGGGGATATATAAAAAATAAATATATGAATGAGTAGCAGAAGACTAGGGCACTCGCCTGTAACACCTGGACCCTAGATATTTTGCTCTGGGTCAATGTATTGCACCACTTATGTTTAATCTAGAGTCACACAGGTGCTGTGATTCCTGATTAATAGTGGTCCAGGAAATGATTTGTCTTAAGAAATCAGTGTTACTATCTCCCATTCTAGCCCCCATACCTTCATTAGCTAATACCATTACACACCATTTAAGATGTTAGGGACATCACTTTATTAAAATGGCAAAGATCTGGATTAAAAACTAAACACTGTCTAAATCTGAATTAAACTATTCTCTTCCAAGAACTGCACAACTTTTTTTATTCTAGTCCCATCTTAAGGTGTTTAAGAGAGACATGATTTGCAATTATTATTTCCTTCTTGCACCTATTGGCACAATCTCTTTTAAATGTGGTTCAATATGAAAAGAAACACAAACTATATCTTTATTAGCATGCTATAAAATAGTCATTAAAGTTTTGTCTTTTGAAAAACCACCAACTTTTCTAAAAAAGGGAAAAATGTTGGATAAATTATTTCAGGAAACTAAATGGAAGAGTGCTATTTGCTTAGTGTTCATCTAAATTGTTTTTCCATGACTCAGTGCAATAGTATCCCATATTCTCATGTCTTTCTTCCTTAATACTTAGTCTGAACATTTAGTTCATTGAAAATAACTATAATAATAGCATACTATAAAACAAGATAGCAGATACACAAATTTAAAGCTTTTGATTCACTAGTCAAGAAGTACCATATTAAGATAAGGACATTATATTTTGTTAAACAGCCGCACATAACAAGCATATCTCCTACAATTGTTTTCAGAAGGTTTAAAACCAAGACATGAGAACATGGTAATAGAGAAGGCATCAGATAGTTAGTTAGATGTCAAGGAGAGACCAAAGAAGAAGAAAGGAAAGCGCAGCCTATTTTAATGGTACCCTAAGCATGAATCTGTATTCATTGTCAACAGCCTGTGTTCTGTATTCCTGATATCAGTCATCTGTGAACCTTATGAACTTGAAAAAACACTTGCTTGAAAATAGCAATCAAAACAACAGTGTATTCAAGTTAAGGATATGTGAAAAATCCACTGTGGCTGGAATTTGGTTAATTCAGAGTCTTAGAAAGTACTTGATTGAAGCTTCTGATTGTTATTTGTTTGTATTTTAGTGAATTCTTTTACAAAGTTACACCAGTTTTTTTTATTTATATGCTTGAAAATAGTTTTTATAATCACAATTTGGAAAAAAAGGACTTTATAAAGTACCCCAATGTGTGCTAGATTACAAGTGGAGTGCTATCATTAGCGCTAGGAGCGTAAAAGCGATCGTAAGATTGCGTGAGATATCCATATTACAAGTGGCGCACTGTTTAAATTTCTGCACATTAGTTTGTGTGAACTTGTGGCAATTTACGCTCCCCATATTTTCTATGGGTAGCATAGAGTGGTAATATGTGCTCATATTACAAGACGAAAGTAAATTCGATAGCGCAAACACAATTGCATTTAACACTCAAACGTTTTACGCAAGCTGAAAGTCGTGTAAAGAGTTTGTCCGGATGAAACAGTTGCACTAAACTAAACTACAAACTCCTAAACTGGCACCCCCAAATCACAAACTACCTCTTTACACTATTAACCCCTAACCCACCAGCCCCCCACCGCAAACTAACCTTTAAGCCATCACCCTCTCTTCAAAGTAAAACACTACACTATTAACCCCTAATCTGCCAGCCCCAACACAAACTAAACCTCAACACTATTAACCCCCAATCCGCCAGCCCCCCACCTCAAAGTAAAACACTACACTATTAACCCCTAAACCGCTAGCCCCCATTGCAAGATAACACACTAACCTAACACCCCCTAAGTTAACCCAAAATAAACTAACCCTTTAACAAAAAAAAGATTACTACCTTTTAAAAAAAAAAAAAAAAACTTCTCTTTTAAAATAATAAAACCTAACATTACTATTAAAATACAAATACCTTGCATTACTATTTAAATAAATAAAACCTTACATTACTATTAAAATTAAAAAAAAAATACCATTACTAAAAAAAAATAACATTAAAAAAAAATAACAAAGAAATTACCACAAAAAAAAAGATTTATGCCTATTCTAATACCTAAAATAAATAAATAAAAACTATTCTAAAACTAAACTACAAATAGCCCTAAAGTGATCCAGCTCTTTTTCTGAAATGAAAACCCTTCAACCCTATAACAATAAGCTCCTCACCCCCAAAATAAAAAACTACCTAAAATCTAATCTAAAAAGTGCCCATTTGGTTGGGAATTGTCTTTAAAATGACATTTAGCTCTTTTGCTGCCCGAAATAAAATATACAAAAACCCTAATCTTAAAAAAACACCCGAAAAATAAAAATAATTCTTGCACTTAAACCTACGATGGTACTTAGACTAATCATTATTCATGAAACAATATGTTATTTTCTCTAAGATTAGTTTATGGGCTCATTCAGTTTGGCAAATCTTGACAAAATTATTCATTAGCAGAAATTATTTCAACCCTTATTTCCTATGGGGAGCAGCGTAGCAGCTAAACAGCATAATCTTAAATACAGTTAAAGAACCATTAAATACAGTAGAAATACATAAACAAGTGCATAATAAAAAGACAATGCAATAGCACTTTCTCTGAATTTTAAATGAGCAGGAGATTTTTTTCTGCAAATATCAAAATGCACTTCAATTTGCCAGCCCCCTGTATCATGTTACTTCCATCAGCCAATCACAGACTTATTATACAAGTATACACTGGGAATTCTTGCACATGCTCAGTAGGAGCTGGTATTTCAGAAAGTGTACATATAAAAAGATTGTGCACAATTTCATAATGGAAGTAAATTGGAAAGTCTCTTAAAACTGCATGTTCTATCTGAAGCATGTACGTTTCATTTTGACTTTAGTGTCCATTTAAAGTAGCAGCTCTCTTGTTTGTTGTATGAGTAGGGCCACCATTTTTTGACTATCCAACTGAGTAAATTTAAAGCTGCAGTAATAGAAACTTTTTTTTTTTTTTTTTATATTTTTTTATTTGAGGCTGAATAAAAAAAAAAAAAGGCATACAACAAGTAAAAGTATACAATAAAATATCACAGAAAGATCAGTTGAAAAATAACAATATTTTCTTGACAGTTCTGCCTACCATACAATATACCTCCCTATGAGTATAGGAGGCTACTCTTGGACCCCCAAGAAAGAATAATTAAGATATAGGAGGTATTTCTATGAAGGAGATGACTTTCGGATCTCTATTGTCAAACCTCCGTTTTTTCCAATTTTAACTCAAGCTTTATAAACAATCCAAATTTGTATAAGTAAAATGTACTATAGCCCAGGATAAAACAATAGAAAAAAATCGTAGTGTGCGGCTTACAATATATGATAGTGAAAAAAAAGAAAAATTATTAGGTTAAAGGGAATTGAAACCACTTAAATTTTGGGCATTAAAGCTGAAAGTAATGGTAGCGGCATAGGCAAGAGAAGCCGCATAGTTAACCCTCCTAAATTAGGAGGTATATTATGGGGGGAAAAGGAAGGGGGTGGTAAATAGAATACAATGAATGAAATATATAGCATATGAGACTGTGATAATGTGGTGCACTAACCGTAAGTAGATAAAGCATGTCTCAAACATAAGAATAAGGTATTATAGTCATTAAACTATATATATATATAGCACTAGCACATAGGGAATGAAATATTTCAAGTGTATTGTAGATGTTGGTGGCTAAAACATTCGATAGTTACTATGAGAGCATCAACTAAAGACCAGGATTATGCGAGCATAGTAAACCCTCATATGGCTCACAATACGGTAAATAAAGTTAATAAGGTAAAGGGTTAAAACCTGTAGCCACCAGCTCTAAGAGGTTATGTGAGGCGACAAAAGGTGGCATATTGACAACATATTTAAAACCCATCAGGGTTGATATAAATACAGAGGCTCTTCAAATATATTAATTATTAAGTAGATATTAAGGTTGGTAAAATAAGGTCTAGCAGGGAAGTTCCAACAGTACAAATGGTGTATTATGTATTTCAGGACGGCTACTCCTGGAGAAGACCCTTAAAACCTTTTGGACTTAGTAATTTGTGTAAGAGTTGCTCAGGGGGATCTAACAAAATATACAGCAAACGTAAGGGGTAGGAAAGACTTAGGCCTAGATTTGGAGTTTGGCGGTAAAAGGGCTGTTAACGCTCCGCTGGCTTTTTTCTGGCCGCACCATAAAATTAACTCTGGTATCGAGAGTTCAAACAAATGCTGCGTTAGGCTCCAAAAAAGGAGCGTAGAGCATTTTTACCGCAAATGCAACTCTCGATACCAGAGTTGCTTACGGACGCGGCCGGCCTCAAAAACGTGCTCGTGCACGATTCTCCCATAGGAAACAATGGGGCTGTTTGAGCTGGAAAAAAAACCTAACACCTGCAAAAAAGCAGCGTTCAGCTCCTAACGCAGCCCCATTGTTTCCTATGGGGAAACACTTCCTACGTCTGCACCTAACACTCTAACATGTACCCCGAGTCTAAACACCCCTAACCTTACACTTATTAACCCCTATTCTGCCGCCCCCGCTATCGCTGACCCCTGCATATTTTTTTTAACCCCTAATCTGCCGCTCCGTAAACCGCCGCAACCTACGTTATCCCTATGTACCCCTAATCTGCTGCCCTAACATCGCCGACCCCTATATTATATTTATTAACCCCTAATCTGCCCCCCTCAACGTCGCCGACACCTGCCTACACTTATTAACCCCTAATCTGCCGAGCGGACCTGAGCGCTACTATAATAAAGTTATTAACCCCTAATCCGCCTCACTAACCCTATCATAAATAGTATTAACCCCTAATCTGCCCTCCCTAACATCGCCGACACCTACCTTCAATTATTAACCCCTAATCTGCCGAGCGGAGCTCACCGCTATTCTAATAAATGTATTAACCCCTAACGCTAAGTCTAACCCTAACACTAACACCCCCCTAACTTAAATATAATTTACATCTAACGAAATAAATTAACTCTTATTAAATAAATTATTCCTATTTAAAGCTAAATACTTACCTGTAAAATAAATACTAATATAGCTACAATATAAATTATAATTATATTGTAGCTATTTTAGGATTAATATTTATTTTACAGGCAACTTTGTAATTATTTTAACCAGGTACAATAGCTATTAAATAGTTAAGAACTATTTAATAGTTACCTAGTTAAAATAATAACAAATTTACCTGTAAAATAAATCCTAACCTAAGTTATAATTAAACCTAACACTACCCTATCAATAAAATAATTAAATAAACTACCTACAATTACCTACAATTAACCTAACACTACACTATCAATAAATTAATTAAACACAATTCCTACAAATAAATACAATTAAATAAACTAGCTAAAGTACAAAAAATAAAAAAGAACTAAGTTACAGAAAATAAAAAAATATTTACAAACATAAGAAAAATATTACAACAATTTTAAACTAATTACACCTACTCTAAGCCCCCTAATAAAATAACAAAGCCCCCCAAAATAAAAAATTCCCTACCCTATTCTAAATTAAAAAAGTTACAAGCTCTTTTACCTTACCAGCCCTGAACAGGGCCCTTTGCGGGGCATGCCCCAAGAATTTCAGCTCTTTTGCCTGTAAAAGAATAAATACAATACCCCCCCCCAACATTACAACCCACCACCCACATACCCCTAATCTAACCCAAACCCCCTTAAATAAACCTAACACTAAGCCCCTGAAGATCTTCCTACCTTGTCTTCACCATCCAGGTTCACCGATCCGTCCTGAAGAGCTCCTCCGATGTCCTGATCCAAGCCCAAGCGGGGGCTGAAGAGGTCCATGATCCGGTCAAAGTCTTCATCCAAGCGGGGCAGAAGAGGATCTTCCATCCGATTGAAGTCATCATCCAGGCGGCATCTTCTATGGTCCTCCATCCGGAGCGAAGCGGCAGGATCCTGAAGACCTCCAGCGCGGAACATCCATCCGGACCGACGACTGAACGACGAATGACTGTTCCTTTAAGGGACGTCATCCAAGATGGCGTCCCTCGAATTCCGATTGGCTGATAGGATTCTATCAGCCAATCGGAATTAAGGTAGGAATTTTCTGATTGGCTGATGGAATCAGCCAATCAGAATCAAGTTCAATCCGATTGGCCGATCCAATCAGCCAATCAGATTGAGCTCGCATTCTATTGGCTGATCGGAACAGCCAATAGAATGCGAGCTCAATCTGATTGGCTGATTGGATCAGCCAATCGGATTGAACTTGATTCTGATTGGCTGATTCCATCAGCCAATCAGAAAATTCCTACCTTAATTCCGATTGGCTGATAGAATCCTATCAGCCAATCGGAATTCGAGGGACGCCATCTTGGATAACGTCATTAAAGGAACAGTCATTCGTCGTTCAGTCGTCGGTCCGGATGGATGTTCCGCGCTGGAGGTCTTCAGGATCCTGCCGCTTCGCTCCGGATGGAAGACCATAGAAGATGCCGCCTGGATGATGACTTCAATCGGATGGAAGATCCTCTTCTGCCCCGCTTGGATGAAGACTTTGACCGGATCATGGACCTCTTCAGCCCCCGCTTGGGCTTGGATCAGGACATCGGAGGAGCTCTTCAGGACGGATCGGTGAACCTGGATGGTGAAGACAAGGTAGGAAGATCTTCAGGGGCTTAGTGTTAGGTTTATTTAAGGGGGGTTTGGGTTAGATTAGGGGTATGTGGGTGGTGGGTTGTAATGTTGGGGGGGGGTATTGTATTTATTCTTTTACAGGCAAAAGAGCTGAAATTCTTGGGGCATGCCCCGCAAAGGGCCCTGTTCAGGGCTGGTAAGGTAAAAGAGCTTGTAACTTTTTTAATTTAGAATAGGGTAGGGAATTTTTTATTTTGGGGGGCTTTGTTATTTTATTAGGGGGCTTAGAGTAGGTGTAATTAGTTTAAAATTGTTGTAATATTTTTCTTATGTTTGTAAATATTTTTTTATTTTCTGTAACTTAGTTCTTTTTTATTTTTTGTACTTTAGCTAGTTTATTTAATTGTATTTATTTGTAGGAATTGTGTTTAATTAATTTATTGATAGTGTAGTGTTAGGTTAATTGTAGGTAATTGTAGGTAGTTTATTTAATTATTTTATTGATCGGGTAGTGTTAGGTTTAATTATATCTTAGGTTAGGATTTATTTTACAGGTAAATTTGTTATTATTTTAACTAGGTAACTATTAAATAGTTCTTAACTATTTAATAGCTATTGTACCTGGTTAAAATAATTACAAAGTTGCCTGTAAAATAAATATTAATCCTAAAATAGCTACAATATAATTATAATTTATATTGTAGCTATATTAGTATTTATTTTACAGGTAAGTATTTAGCTTTAAATAGGAATCATTTATTTAATAAGAGTTAATTTATTTCGTTAGATAAAAATTATATTTAACTTAGGGGGGTGTTAGTGTTAGGGTTAGACTTAGCTTTAGGGGTTAATCAATTTATTAGAATAGCGGTGAGCTCCGGTCGTCAGATTAGGGGTTAATAATTGAAGTTAGGTGTCGGCGATGTTAGGGAGGGCAGATTAGGGGTTAATACTATTTATGATAGGGTTAGTGAGGCGGGTTAGGGGTTCATAACTTTATTATAGTAGCGCTCAGGTCCGCTCGGCAGATTAGGGGTTAATAAATGTAGGCAGGTGTCGGCGACGTTGAGGGGGGCAGATTAGGGGTTAATAAATATAATATAGGGGTCGGCGATGTTAGGGCAGCAGATTAGGGGTACATAGGGATAACGTAGGTGGCGGCGATTTGCGGTCGGAAGATTAGGGGTTAAAAATTTTAATCGAGTGGCGGCGATGTGGGGGGACCTCGGTTTAGGGGTACATAGGTAGTTTATGGGTGTTAGTGTACTTTAGGGTACAGTAGTTAAGAGCTTTATGAACCGGCGTTAGCCAGAAAGCTCTTAACTCCTGCTATTTTCAGGCGGCTGGAGTTTTGTCGTTAGAGCTCTAACGCTCACTTCAGAAACGACTCTAAATACCAGCGTTAGAAAGATCCCATTGAAAAGATAGGATACGCAAATGGCGTAGGGGGATCTGCGGTATGGAAAAGTCGCGGCTGAAAAGTGAGCGTTAGACCCTTTAATCAATGACTCCAAATACCAGCGGGCGGCCAAAACCAGCGTTAGGAGCCTCTAACGCTGGTTTTGACGGCTACCGCCGAACTCCAAATCTAGGCCTATATTTGTAAGGCTAATATATGTAAAATGTAGGAAAGCCCAAGACAAGAGTGTCAGTGTAGGTCCAGCCCACTAACACAACAAATATCATGTTGCGACACCACTTGTTAACCCATATCAGTAGCAATCCTATCAACAAATTAGTAAGTTTGCACCTTTTATCTCTGAGTGAGAATGAACAATCACCCCAGAACTTGGCTCTAAAAACAAATAGAAAATGCAATCAGGATAGGAGAGAGTACACATGTCCCTCAGAACTTAAAACATTGTACACATGTAGCAACAAAGGTGTTGAGATAACTATTTAAAAGAAAAAACTGAATAGGGGGGTCTCAGTGCTAACCATACATTTCTAGCTACATTCTATAAATGTATATAAGGAATTCAGGTCACTCAATACCATTTTAACCAATCATGGTTATACTAGAAATGAATGAAGCAAATGAATTGCTCAGTAGACAGATATCAAGCACTTTCAAATAGTGTGTGTGACTATTGAAACCTAGTGGTATAACGTGTAGTATGACAGTACATTATACTATTATGTCGCTATGTGTATTCCCCGGGGACCACAAGATTTCATCCAGTCCTCATGTTCAAGACAGGATAATAATACTAGTATCATGCCTGTTGCCAATGTGCTCAGCGTTAACTATTTGCATGAGAATATAGAGACTAGCTGCACAGAACCTGCAGAGTCCGTTGCAAAAGTCAGCGGAGTATATTAAGGTATATAGTTCAGTTACTCAACCAGGATGGGCTTTGAAGAGGTTTAACGGATGTCCATGAAAAAGCTGTCAAGTGTAAGGGTTCATTTAGGGTCTGCCGTGTTATTACCCAATCTGTTGGCATAAAAGATGGCGTGTCCCTCCTATCCTACCCCCATCCGCTTTGCCTGTGCTTTAAGTTCAAGGGATGCTCTTTCAGCGCGTGCCTCAGGGATGATACACCAAAGAAAATAAGGTAGATATCTTTGCCTTTGAATACGGTAGAATTGTCGCAATGTTATCCCCTATTGTAAATCCATTGGGGAAACACCAATAGCGACCAGAGGAAAAGCGATGTCAGAAACGTCCAAGCCCCTGAAAATAACTCGAGATCCATTGTCGACCTTGTTTCCCAGCTGGCCTGTGTAAGTATAGTCCACTGTTGTTTGGTGGTTGGAGATTGCGTCGGGTATTATGTTCCCAGCGGTAGTCACCTCAGCCTCACAAGATGACTCTGTCTCAACAGTTGCAGAGCTAGGGTCGCATGGGGGATGCTGGGGCCCCAAAGCATCCCCATCAACAACATGCACCTCTGCCGAGTCCGGGATCTTTGCCATCACAAGCATGCATGTCTCCTCCAAATCATTGACACTATTCAAAGGTGCAAGGAATGTGTTTCAGTGGTAGGTTAGTAATCTTCCAATCTCGGCAAGTATTGAGCGGGTATCCATCATAACAACTGTATTCCCACGAGGGAGATATAATGGCTGTCGCCTGTGAGGTTGCTGAGTATGCCTTTCAGAGCTAGTACCCATCTAATGCGCAGATGGCTAGATCAAGCGTCCTCCTGATATCAGATGAAGCTCTAGAGAGGGAGTCTGATTATGGTATAGACCGATAAAGGATTAATATCCAATCTTAGGTCTTTATTAGTTAGAAATGTTCAGGAGCTCTGAAAATTTGTGACCTCTCTTGTATGCTGTTGGCTCCGCCCCCCAGTAATAGAAACTTTAAATAAAATAATTAAATATTATGATGGATTCATGTTTGTTAATTATACATTTCTACTAAAGCTAAGTTCATTTTTTGTGTTGCTCTTTTTATCAACCAATGTGCTATGTAGCTAAGTGATTTTTTGGTAGTTTATATATTTTTATGACTACATTACAGTATGAAACTAGCATGATTAGAAGTAAATTCTTTTACAGGGAATAACATCAAAACAAATGAATGTTTCTTTGTAGCAGTGCCCATGAAAACAATAGCCAAGTTATTTACCCTAACTAATATATTTCCTGATCTGCCCTGAGTCACAGAATGTTCAGGGCCCTGGACTGCGGAGGAACTAGCATGGGATTTTGTTATCTGTCATCTTACAGATGTTGTAGACAAGAATGCTGGAGCTGAATCCTGTGTGACGCCTTGCTGACTGTCTCATGTGTTGCTCTCAAAAAACTAAGCCATTTAATATATCTGAAGTTGATGGTTTCCTGTAAGCTATAAAGTGAAGAGTGAAAAATAAAACATAAATATTCTCAACTCCATATTCTCAAAATGGCATATTCTCAAAATGGCAAACTCTGCCATGTTTCCCAATCATTAGAGAGATAAAAATATTTCTCTCTCCCTGAACCTAGTTCCCATGTAGTTCCTTTAGACTGTACGCTTAAAGGGACATAATACTCATATGCTAAATCACTTGAAACTGATGCAGTATAACTGTAAAAAGCTGACAGGAAAATATCACCTGAGCATCTCTATGTAAAAAAGGAAGATATTTTACCTCACAATCTCCTCAGCTCAGCAGAGTAAGTTCTGTGTAAAAAGTTATACTCAACTGCTCCCAGCTGCAGGTAAAAAAATTTTTTAAAAAATGAAGAAATGAACAGCAGCCAATCAGCATCAGCAGTGCTGAGGTCATGAACTTTTACTGTGATCTCATGAGATTTGACTTGACTCTCATGAGATTTCATTGTAAACTTCCTTTACCTGATTGGTGAAATAAGATGAGAGTGCACGATGCTCATCCCTTCAGATGTCCCAGGACAGACACACTAAAATGCTGCTTAGAAATCCTTTACAATGGGAGGTGGCTACTGAGGATTTTTTGAGGTAAAATATCTTTCTTTTTTACATAGAGATGTTCAGGAGATATTTTCTAGTCGGCTTTTTACAGCTATGCTGCATCACTTTCAAGTGTTTAAACATTTGGGTATTATGGCCCTTTAAGAGCCTCTCTAACTGTAGCTCACCTTGTTTAGGAGTGCATCTACAACTGATTGTGCTCAAGGGCAGGGCGTTCCTCACCTGTTGCTTATGTTTGTCAATGCAAGTGTAGTAATCTACATTGTATAGTTTTACACAGTTTTATTGTATGGTATCCTTATGATTGTAATGTACTTTTGTATAGCGCTGCTATAAATAATGATACAAATCAGCACACGTGAGCTTTCAATATTGTGGGGCCGCACTGAGATTAGCATGTAATCTGGTATTTTACAACTCCATGGTAAAAGAATAACTAGAGAATATTTAGTGCTAAACAATACTAATATTATAAGTTGTAAGTGACATATCAGCAGTAAAAATGTTAGCATGACTTGAAACCTGTTGTAAAGTGTTAGGCCTAGAAAGTAAAAGTATCACAAAACACACGTTAAACATATTCAAATAAACTATTACATGATATATAGTTATAGGCAGGTGTGAAAAAATGCTGTAAAGTAAGATTACTTTCAAAAATAGAAATGTTATTAGTTTATTTTTATCAATTAACAAAATGCAGTCAGCGAACAAAAGAAAATCTAAATCAAATAAGTATTTGTTGTAACCACCCTATGGGGCCGATTTATTAATGTCTGGCTGACATGATACGCTGTAGCGTATTATGTCCACCAGACATCGCTGAATGTGGACAGCATATGTTGTCGGCATTCAGCATTGCCGCCCCCTGCAGATTTGTAGCCAATTGGCCAATAGCAGGGAGTGTCAATCAACCCGATCATATTCGATCGGATTAATTGCTGTATGCCGCTCAGCGGCGGCGGATCCAGTTAAGGAGCAGCCAAAACAGGGTCGAGTTGGCCCCATTTGGGGCATAGTAAATCAGCCCCTTTGTCTTTAAACAGCATCAATTCTTTAATGTACACTTATACACAGCTTTTTATGGAACTTGGCAGGTAGGTTATACAAACCTCTTGGAGAACTAACCACAGTTCTTTTATGAATTTAGTCAGCTTCAGCTGCTTTTATCTCTCAAGCATCTATGGAATTCAACGTCCCTTTAAAGGGACAAGCTACTTGAAAACGTTATTGTTTTAAAAAGATAGATAATAACCATTATTGCAGATTACTCAGTTTTGAATAACCAACACTGTAATATTAATATACTTTTTATCTCTGTAATTACCTTGTATCTAAATCTCTGCAGACTGCCCCCTTATCTCAGTGCTTTTTAAAAACTTGCATTTTAGCCATTTAGTGCTGGTTCCAGCATAGGTCCATGGGAGTGAGCACAATGTTATCTATATGGCATGCTTGCTGTCTTGCTGTGAAAAGCTAATAAAATGCAGATATTTAGACGTTTAGAGGTTATAAAGTATGTTAATATAACAATATTGGTTGTACAAAGCTGGGTAGTGGGTAGTAAAGGCATTATCTATCTTTTTAAATAATAAAAATATCAAGTTGGCTGTCCATTTAGGTTGAAAATTGTTTTGAGCAGACAATAGATATTAAAATGGAACTCGTTGGGACTTGGGATGCGCCAGGGTCTGTTAATTTATTGCAACACTGCAGAAAAAAATATCTTATAATTAGGTGTCTACTGTCTTTTTAAATAAATATAGTTTGTTGCAAAGATGAACATTGGGCAAACTTTGGGCAAATCGTCATTGCAAGTAAATAGATTTGCAAGTAGTGAACCTGTCCACCTGCAGTCGCTACTTGCAATGCTGCATTGCTTGGCAAAATTCAACATTGCACAAGAGGTTTCTTGTGAAATGCCGAACCTGGTCCTGCACAACGAATTGCCATAGAGCAGGGCAATCACCCCAAACTGTTTGTAAAAGTCCAGCTGTTTGTAGATCACCTTCTTAAGAGCTGACTACAACAGTGCAACTCTTGGCAGGGCCCTCTACCCTATAATTGTTTTGTTGTACTCCCCCTTTGTTTATAGCGTATCTGTTGGCGCTCTACAAATAACCGATAATAATAATAATAAAACAAGCGTATGTCAGATGATTGATGAGTGGCAAAAGAATCAGTTTCTGTATGTTTGAATAAGTGACTTCAGGCTCAGCATAGCCTCAAAAGCTGTGAATGCAGCTTCATAAATCTACCCCTTTATGTAATTACAGCCCCCAGGGAATGTTGAAGGCGGCTTCACCTAGAATTCTTAGATATTTCAATAAGACTGGCATCAGCAATGTAATTATTTTCCCTCAGTTCCCATACTCAAAGATAAGATGGGCACAACAGGAAATTCTTATAATTTCCTCAACTTTAAAGACACAAAGTAAGAAGATTGTAGAAGAGATATAAGCTTGAGAATATGGCTTTAAAGGAAATAGTTTACTAGCTTTGTGGCTTGAATTACTTACGGAAACAGACAGTACTTAAATATTTTGAATATGGTGGGTTTAAAGTTTACCATTACCTCTGTGTTTAAAGAAATATTATTCCTTATTTGTGTTTAACACTAGGAGGTAACAGTAATATTCACACGCACACACACACACACACACACACACACACACACACACACACACACACACATATATATATATATATATATATATATATATATATATATATATATATATATATACACTTTGGAGCTCTTTCCTCTCAAATACATTAAACATGAAATATTATTTTTATTTATAACTGTGTATATTCATATAGATTTATATAAATATATTTCTTTCTTAAGACATAGTGAGTACACAGATCATCAATTGCAAAGTGTAAAATTATGCATTTAGGGAAGAAAAATGCAAACGTTAATTACAGTCTCTGACACTTTACTGACTGTTACAAATGAGTAACGGACTGGGGGTTTATTATTTCAGATGATTTAAAATTTAGTAAACAATATAGTATTGCGAGTAAGGCTAGCAGAATGCTTGGATGTATTGGTAGAGGTATTTGCAGCAGAAATAGTAAGGTTCTTATGCCAATTTACAGATCATTAGTTAGGCCTCATCTTGAGTATAGTGTGCAGTTCTGGCGGAAATGGGGCCTATTTATTATAGTGCGAGCGGACATGATCCGATATAGCGGATCATGTCCGCTGCACATCGATAAATGCCAACAGCATACGCTCTCAGCATATATCATTGCACCAGCAGTTCTTGTCAACTGCTGGTGCAATACCGCCCCCTGCAGATTCGTGGCCAATCGGCCGCTAGCAGGGGGCATCAACCAACCTGATGTTATTTGATCGGGTTGATTTCTGTCGATGTCTGTCCGCCACCTCAGAGCAGGCGGACACAATATAAAGAAAATTGAATCTGTGCAAAGGAGGGCTACCAAAATAGTACATGGTCTAAAAAATAAAACGTACCAGGAGAGGCTCAATTACCTAAATATGTATAGCTTAGAGGAGAATAGGGAAAGAGGTTATATGACAGCAACTTTCAAGTATATTAAAGGGCTCAATAAAACTGAGGCTTTGGGTATTTTACATAAAAAGGAAAATTCAAGAACAAGGGGTCATGATCTCAAGCTAAAGGGTAGTAGATTCAGGAGTAATTTGAGGAAGCACTTCTTTACAGAAAGCATAAGACTATCCCACAAGCTAGATAAGTTTATACTTTTAGGAAATATTAGGCAGACTTGCTGGGCCTATGGCTCTTATCTGCCGTCAATATATATGTTTCTATGTTTCTGTGCATCACTGTACCACCACTACTGATAACTGATAAACCGGAACTGATAAAAAGACAAGCCAAAAAACAGAACTTCAGGTACAATGTAGCTAAGTTGGTTTAGATAGGTTAGCACTGAGAACATCTAGCATATAAAACTGGCCTTTAAAAGGGTGTGTGCAGGACAGGATGCAGCCAGCAGAGGTCAGCCTAGGGAAACTCACAATCAAATTATCATAAGAGACCACTATAAAACACAGCACAGCCCTGTAGAGGGCAAGGAGCAATATATAGTAACCAATATTTTGCAGGTTTGTCACAGGTTGAGAGCTCTGTTCTGCTGTTCCTCCTCCCTGTACTGCTCTTCCTGCCCATGGTCTGTCACTTGCCCGGTGCTGTCCTCCAACCCCTCAATCCATGCCACAGAAACATATACCTCTTAATATATATATATATAAAGCTAAGGTACACTAAGAATAACATATTTTACATGCCATAAAGAAACAAATGACTCTAAAGAGGTTCAAGTTGGTTAAAAAGCAAAGGTGCATAATCAAGACGGCAAGTACTTAGTATATACAATAGTCTTTTAGGCCTCTATTTATCAAGCTGTCTACTTACCTGCATTCGACGGCCCCAATACGCTTGCCTAAGATTGCCTAGCATCGCCGCCGCAGACCTGAATACGTTCGCCAAATTTATCAAGAAAGCTGTCAAAAAGCCGCGCACCTAGTACGGTGTGATGAGCAGCGGACTGTTGTTAACTAACAGTCATCGATCTCGCTGCTCTTCGGCTTTTTCACAGCTTTCTTGCTATACTGTCACTAAGCACCCACACTATACTATACTGTTTACCCCCTAAACCGCCGCTCCTGGAGCCCCCCACAACTAACTAAAGTTATTAACCCCTAAACTGCCACTCCCGGATCCTGCCGCAACTCTAATAAATATATTAACCCCTAAATCGCCTACATTATACCTATTAACCTCTAATCTGCCGCCCCCTATACCGCCGCCACCTACATAAAGTTATTAACCCCTATCCTGCCGATTGCGGCCCCGCCACAACTAAATAAATTGTTTAACTCCTAAACCGTCGCTCCCGGAGCCCACCGCCACCTACATTATATTTATTAACCCCTAATCTGCCGCCCCCTATACCGACGTCACTATAATAAGGTTATTAACCCCTAAACCTAAGTCTAACCCTAACCCTAACACCCACTAACTTAAATATAATTTAAATACATCTAAATAAAATAACTATAATTAAATAAATAATTCATATTTAAAACTAAATACCTATAAAATAAACCCTAAATCTACAATATAACTAATAGTTAATTAATAATTACATTGTATCTATCTTAGGGTTTATTTTTATTTTACAGGCAACTTTGTATTTATTTTAACTAGGTACAATAGTTATTAAATAGTTATTAACTATTTAATAACTACCTAGCTAAAATAAATACAAAAGTACCTGTAAAATAAATCCTAACCTAAGTTACAATTACACCTAATACTAAAATTAAATAAATTAAATTAATGAACTACAATTACCTACATTTAAATACAATTAAATAAAATAAACTAAAGTACAAAAAAAACAAACACTAAATTACAGAAAATAAAAAAATAATTACAAGAATTTTAAACTAATTACACCTAATCTATGCCCCCTAATAAAATAAAAAAGCCCATCAAAATTATAAAATACCCTACACTAAATTACAAATAGCCCTTAAAAGCTCTTTTACCTGTAAAAAAAGAAATACAACCCCCCCAACATTAAAACCCACACACCCAACCCTACTCTACAACCCACCCAAACTCCCCTTAAAAAAACCTAACACTAACCCCCTTGAAGATCACCCTACCTTGAGCTGTCTTCACCCAGCTGGGCACAAGTGGACCTCCAGAGAGGCAGAAGTCTTCATCCGATCCGGGCAGAAGAGGACCTCCAGATAGGCAGAAGGCTTCATCCAGGCGGCATATTCTATCTTCATCCATCTGTAGCGGAGCGGGTCCATCTTCAATCCATCCGACGCGGAGCATCCTCTTCCATTAACGTCCTAACGTAGAATGAAGGTTCCTTTGAATGACGTCATCCAAGATGACGTCCCTTGAATTCCGATTGGCTGATAGGATTCTATCAGCCAATCGGAATTAAGGTAGGGAAAATCCTATTGGCTGATGCAATCAACCAATAGGATTGAGCTTGCATTCTATTGGCTGATTGGAACAGCTAATAGAATGCAAGCTCAATCCTATTGGCTGATTGGATCAGCCAATAGGATTGAACTTCAACCCTATTGGCTGATTGTCCCTTCAATTCCAATTGATTGATAGAATTCTATCAGCCAATCGGAATTAAGGTAGGAAAAATCCTATTGGCTGATGCAATCAGCCAATAGGATTGAAGTTCAATCCTATTGGCTGATCCAATCAGCCAATAGGATTGAGCTTGCATTCTATTAGCTGTTCCAATCAGCCAATAGAATGCAAGCTCAATCCTATTGGTTGATTGCATCAGCCAATAGGATTTTCCCTACCTTAATTCCGATTGGCTGATTGAATCCTATCAGCCAATCGGAATTCAAGGGACGCCATCTTGGATGACGTAATTTAAAGGAAACCGTCATTCTTCGTTAGGACGTCGATGGAAGAGGATGCTCCGCGTCGGATGGATTGAAGATGGAGCCGCTCCGCTCCGGATGGATGAAGATAGAAGATGCCGCCTGGATGAAGTCTTCTGCCCGTCTGGAGGTCCTCTTCTGCCCGGATCGGATGAAGACTTCTGCCCCTCTGGAGGTCCACTTGTGCCCGGCTGGGTGAAGACGTTTCAAGGTAGGGTTATCTTCAGGGGGTTAGTGTTAGTTTTTTTTAGGGGGGTTTGGGGGGGGTTTAGAGTAGGGTTAGGTGTGTGGGTGGTGGGTTTTAATGTTGGGTGGGTTGTATTTCTTTTTTACAGGTAAAAGAGCTGATTACTTTGGGGCAATGCCCTGCAAAAGGCCCCTTTAAGGGCTATTTGTAATTTAGTATAGGGTAGGGAATTCTATTATTTTGGGGGGGCTTTTTATTTTATTAGGGGGCTTAGATTAGGTGTAATTAGTTTAAAATTCTTGTAATTATTTTTTTTTTTCTGTAATTTAGTTTTTTTTTGTACTTTAGTTTATTTAATTGTATTTAATTCTAGGTAATTGCAGTTAATCAATTTAATTTATTTAATTGTAGTGTTAGGTGTAATTGTAACTTAGGTTAGGATTTATTTTACAGGTACTTTTGCATTTATTTTAACTAGGTAGTTATTAAATAGTTAATAACTATTTAATAACTATTGTACCTAGTTAAAATAAATACAAAGTTGCCTGTAAAATTAATAAAAAACCTAAAATAGCTACAATGTAATTATTAATTATATTGTAGCTATCTTAGGGTTTATTTTATAGGTAAGTATTTAGTTTTAAATAGGAATAATTTAGTTAATAATAGTAAATTTATTTAGATTAATTTAAATAATATTTAAGCTAGGGGGGGGTGTTAGGGTTAGACTTAGGTTTAGGGGTTAATAAAATTAATATAGTGGAGGCAGTGTAGGGGGGGCAGATTAGGGGTTAATAAATATAATGTAGGTGGCGGCGGGGTCCGGGAGCGGCGGTTTAGGGGTTAATAACTTTATTTAGTTGCGGCGGGGTCCGGGAGCAGTGGTTTAGGGGTCAATACGTTTATTAGAGTTGCGGTGGGCTCCGGGTGCGGCGGTTTAAGGGTTAATAAGTATAAAGTAGGTGGCAGCAGTGTCGGGGGGGCAGATTAGGGGTGTTTAGTCTCGGGGTACATGTTAGGGTGTTAGGTGTAGACATTTCCCATAGGAATCAATGGGATATCGGGCAGCAGCGAACATGAACTTTCGCTGCTGTCAGACTCCCATTGATTCCTATGGCATCCGCCATTGAAAACCAGCTATGCTGGGCCGAAAAGTGGCGAGCGTACCTGGTAGGATCTTGATAACTTCCAAAAGTAGTCAGATTGTGCCGCACTTGCGTTCGGAACATCTGGAGTGACGTAACCATCGATCTGTGTCAGACTGAGTCCGGCGGATAGGATGTTACGTCACTAAATTCTACTTTTGCCGGTCTCTAGCCTTTGATAACTACCGCAAATCAAGCTCGCCACAAATACGTTGCGGAATTCCAACGTATTTGCGGTTGACAGCTTGATAAATAGAGGCCTTACTGTCATTTTAAGGCATTTTAGCCATAACTCAATATATAGATAAACATATTCCATATTAATCAACATATAATTAGTTGCCATATTCCTAATATTGCTTCCCTTGTAGATTTTCTTTTCCTCAGATAAATAAATATATTTTTATATGTAACAGAAAAATATGTTAATGTTATTGGAATACTATATTTAAAGCCAGATTATGCTGGGATATGACATAAGAATGATAACTCAAAACTTCTGTTCGGGATATAAGAATGTTCCTCTTTTTTGATGTGTGCACAAATGTAATATTAAAAAATGTGGATAAAACGCAGGGGAATAACCAAACTACAGTGCATTCTCTGGAAAATATTTTCATGATGCATTGACATTTAGTAAGATATTAACTATAACTCCATGTGTTACAAATCCAGACAAATAAATAAAATAATTTATAAATCATAGTAAACAGGCAGCACATGCCATAAAACTAGGATGATTGTTTTACTTTTCTTGGTTATGGTTAATATTTTCCTTTCATATATACATGTATACATCTTATACACTTGACATTGTTACAGAAAAACATGAGACATTGCTAAGGGCTGGACAAGGGCTGGAAAATTGTCTTTGTTTTACAATTTTAGACTCTCAAGCAGTGATGAAGTTAAGGTCCAGTTTTACAGTAGAGACTAGAACGCACAACTGGATTTGTACAAGCTACCTCATTAACCCCTTCACTGCTGCTGGCAAAATACAAGTGTGGTGCGCAGCTAAATTTAGCGGTCTTCTAAGTACCAAAAAGCAATGCCAAATCTATACAGGGAGTGCAGAATTATTAGGCAAGTTGTATTTTTGAGGATTAATTTTATTATTGAACAACAACCATGTTCTCAATGAACCCAAAAAACTCATTAATATCAAAGCTGAATATTTTTGGAAGTAGTTTTTAGTTTGTTTTTAGTTATAGCTATTTTAGGGGGATATCTGTGTGTGCAGGTGACTATTACTGTGCATAATTATTAGGCAACTTAACAAAAAACAAATATATACCCATTTCAATTATTTATTTTTACCAGTGAAACCAATATAACATCTCAACATTCACAAATATACATTTCTAACATTCAAAAACAAAACAAAAACAAATCAGTGACCAATATAGCCACCTTTCTTTGCAAGGACACTCAAAAGCCTGCCATCCATGGATTCTGTCAGTGTTTTGATCTGTTCAACATCAACATTGCGTGCAGCAGCAACCACAGCCTCCCAGACACTGTTCAGAGAGGTGTACTGTTTTCCCTCCTTGTAAATCTCACATTTGATGATGGACCACAGGTTCTCAATGGGGTTCAGATCAGGTGAACAAGGAGGCCATGTCATTAGATTTTCTTCTTTTATACCCTTTCTTGCCAGCCACGCTGTGGAGTACTTGGACGCGTGTGATGGAGCATTGTCCTGCATGAAAATCATGTTTTTCTTGAAGCATGCAGACTTCTTCCTGTACCACTGCTTGAAGAAGGTGTCTTCCAGAAACTGGCAGTAGGACTGGGAGTTGAGCTTGACTCCATCCTCAACCCGAAAAGGCCCCACAAGCTCATCTTTGATGATACCAGCCCAAACCACTACTCCACCTCCACCTTGCTGGCGTCTGAGTCGGACTGGAGCTCTCTGCCCTTTACCAATCCAGCCACGGGCCCATCCATCTGGCCCATCAAGACTCACTCTCATTTCATCAGTCCATAAAACCTTAGAAAAATCAGTCTTGAGATATTTCTTGGTCCAGTCTTGATGTTTCAGCTTGTGTGTCTTGTTCAGTGGTGGTCGTCTTTCAACTTTTCTTACCTTGGCCATGTCTCTGAGTATTGCACACCTTGTGCTTTTGGTCCCTCCAGTGATGTTGCAGCTCTGAAATATGGCCAAACTGGTGGCAAGTGGCATCTTGGCAGCTGCACGCTTGACTTTTCTCAGTTCATGGGCAGTTATTTTGCGCCTTGGTTTTTCCACACGCTTCTTGCGACCCTGTTGACTATTTTGAATGAAACGCTTGATTGTTCGATGATCACGCTTCAGAAGCTTTGAAATTTTAAGAATGCTGCATCCCTCTGCAAGATATCTCACTATTTTTGACTTTTCTGAGCCTGTCAAGTCCTTCTTTTGACCCATTTTGCCAAAGGAAAGGAAGTTGCCTAATAATTATGCACACCTGATATAGGGTGTTGATGTCATTAGACCACACCCCTTCTCATTACAGAGATGCACATCACCTAATATGCTTAATTGGTAGTAGGCTTTCGAGCCTATACAGCTTGGAGTAAGACAACATGCATAAAGAGGATGATGTGGTCAAAATACTCATTTGCCTAATAATTCTGCACTCCCTGTATATGTCTGCTATATCTGAACATAGGGATCCCAGAGAAGCATTTACAACCATTTGTGCCATAATTGCACAAGCTGTTTGTAAATAATTTCAGTGAGAAACCTAAAGTTTGGTTATGGTTTGGAAATAGCAAAGAGCTACTTGTACTTTTTTCCCTATACCTTGCAAAAAAAAAGCAAAGAACATGTAAACATTGGGTATTTCTAAACTCAGGACAAAATTTAGAAACAATTTAACATGGGTGTTTTTTGGTGGTTGTAGATGCGTAAGAGATTTTGGGGGTCAAATATTGTATGATTTTTTTTATAGTAAATTATATGATATGATGGAAATAATAGAATCTTATCTTAGAAGATAACACGGCAGACAAAATGCAACGTATTGAGCATGGTGAGTTTGCTGCACATGACACATAATAGATAATTGTCCATTGACTATAACACCTCATAACTTCTATGGCTAAATTATTAGCCTGGCATTGTCATATATTTCTATTGTAACATTCTACAAAAAAATAGTGTGAAAGAAAAGTTTACATTGCATAGAGGACCCTCTTCAAACGCAGTATTGAACTTACTCAACAAAGGGCCCTGGGGCAGAGTTTTTTTTGGGCCCCCCAAAGGAAACTCAGCAGTAAGCAAAAGTAATAATATTAATAGCGCTGCGGAATCTGTTGGCGCTCTACAAATAACCGATAATAATAATAATAATAATACTGCTCTGTATAATGATTTTGAGGATGATAGATAGATAATATGGACTTGCAACCTTCACTAATAAAAGGCTCCTCTGCATTAGGGTTGTACACATTTTGCACGCACCAATGTATAGACTGGCTGCTATGGGCCCTCCTTAGCACTTTGGCCCTGGTGCCACGGCACCTGCTGCACCAATGGTAGTTCCACCCCTGCTCAAACGCATACACTGTTCAGTTATAATTTTCCTTGGATGATATGGACTGAATTATACTTTTGGTTGAGATAGTATTATAAAATGTTAAATTATGTGTTATTAAAAATAATAAAAAAAATATTTATTTTGTCCCTGTTAGAAGTGTAGACTACACACTTGACACTGTTATATTCCATACAGTTATTGGTCACATGCGCTAGTTGTCTCAGCAGAGCAGAAACCTAGGTTACAAAATGGAAGCACCTATTTATTTTTACAGACTAAGGCCTAGATTACAAGTGAAGAACAAATTTATCACGTGCCTGCAAATGGGCAAATTTGCCCGTTTGCAGGCACGCGATAAATAACCAGCCATTGCAAATTTTAAATTGTCGTTTATGTTAAATGAAATCAAATACTAGACATGTGCAGTGAACAAATTAGTTTGTTGTTTTTCAAAATGTTCAGTTTGGCCAAATTCTGTTCATGTGGTCATTCGTTTAGCAGTAGTGATGTCGCGAATAGTTCGCCGGCGAATAGTTCCCGGCGAACATAGCTTGTTCGCGTTCACTGTGGCGGGCGAACATATGCGATGTTCGGTCCGCCCCCTATTCGTCATCATTGAGTAAACTTTGACCCTGTACCTCACAGTCAGCAGACACATTCCAGCCAATCAGCAGCAGACCCTTCCTCCCAGACCTTCCCACCTCCTGGACAGCATCCATTTTAGATTCTTTCGGAAGCTGCATTCTTAGTGAGAGGAGGGACAGTGTAGCTGCTGCTGATTTAATAGGGAAATCGATCGCTAGGCTAGTGTATTCAGTGTCCACTACAGTCCTGAAGGACTCATCTGATCTCTGCTGTAAGGACAGCACCCCAAAAAGCCCTTTTTAGGGCTAGAACATCAGTCTGCTTTTTTTTTTTCCTGTGTAATCTAATTACAGTTGCCTGCCTGCCAGCGTGTGTGTCAGGCTCACAGCGTATACTGTGCCCACTTGCCTAGTGCCACCACTCATATCTGGTGTAACAGTAGTGTACATTAAAAACAAACAACACTTTTTTGACTGTGAAATAATAGCAGTCAGTTTCCTTCAAACGTGTGCATTTCAGGGCCTGCCAGGGTACAGTGTCACACCAGTGCAACTCATATCTGGTGTAACAGTAGTGTACATTTAAAAAAAACAACACTTTTTTGACTGAAATAATAGCAGTCAGTTTCCTTCACACATGTGCGTTTCAGGGCCTGCCAGGGCACAGTGTCACACCAGTGCAACTCATATCTGGTGTAACAGTAGTGTACATTAACCCCTTAATGACCACAGCACTTTTCCATTTTCTGTCCGTTTGGGACCAGGGCTATTTTTACATTTCTGCGGTGTTTGTGTTTAGCTGTAATTTTCCTCTTACTCGTTTACTGTACCCACACATATTATATACCGTTTTTCTCACCATTAAATGGACTTTCTAAAGATACCATTAATTTCATCATATCCTATAATTTACTATAAAAAAATTATAAAATATGAGGAAAAAATGGAAAAAAACACACTTTTTCTAACTTTGACCCCCAAAATCTGTTACTCATCTACAACCACCAAAAAACACCCATGCTAAATAGTTTCTAAATTTTGTCCTGAGTTTAGAAATACCCAATGTTTACATGTTCTTTGCTTTTTTTGCAAGTTATAGGGCCATAAATACAAGTAGCACTTTGCTATTTCCAAACCAGTAAATGGTAGGCCTTTGGATGGTGTGTACAGGAAATGATAGCTAGGATATATGTAGCGTATTTAATTTTAGCGTATTTAATTTTTTTCTACTTAATTGTGATTTTTTGCTAGGGTTATCCTAGTGTTTCTCTTTGAGGGCTTATAATTCAAATCAATATGAACATTCAACAAGATTTAATTGTCAGACAGGAAAAAAGATTAAAAGAATTAAATCAATTATTTGATAAACCTAACATTGAAGATATTCAGATAACCAAAGATGAACTGAATAACACATTATGCCAACTACACCAAACTCTATATAAACACACTAAAAGATGGTGGAACTGGCATTTTTTTGATAAATATGCAGAACGTGGTATAATACCTAGAGGTCTTAGAATCAAAATGTTTCCAGCCTTTACTCTAAATAATGAGGAACTGGTCAAAGAATGGGAAGGCACCTTAACAGAATGTTCACTCAAATTGATTCAAATCCTCAAAAAACATGATTCTCTAGAACTTAAGAATCTGGATGCAGAAATTAAAAAACAGAATGAGATTTTAAAAAAAATTGAAGAGAAATTCAATTTTGTGGATACTTATCAGACATACCAGAAAGAACTGGACAAATTGGAAAATGAGTTGATTCAGACCAAGAAACAAAAATTACAGAGAGACATAGATGATTTTCAACATCAAAGAGTGTATAGGTGGAGAAACCATAACTTTAATAGATCTAGATCCCAGAGAAAAACAATAAGAGAAAATGATAGTGGGACAGATACTGAAACAGACATCTCAGATAATGAAAATAACAGAGATGATAGTGAGCCAACGACAAGAGACTCTCCAACAACAGAAGCACAAACTAGCTCTATACTGTCCACCCCACAACAGCCTCAGCAAATGTCTTTTTTAGCATTAAGCCACAGACAACAACAGGCGTTAAATTCGACACAAGTGAGCAAAACAAGAAACAACAAAAGGAAAAATACGGGACCTCAGAGACAGTCAGAGAGAAAGAGAGAGATGAGTCCATTTACAAAAATCAGGACCAACTCATGAGAATCATTAACTTAAGTGATCATGTTCTGAATACTGACCATGAACTAGTTCTATCTAAAGGCTTAACTTTCTGTCCCACCAACAAACTTAATAAGTTTGAAATAATCAAAGACGTACACCTATTCACACGTAAACTCTTATTAAAAACGATGTACTCTCATAAAGAAGAACTCTCTCTATCAAATGATGATCTGAACTCTTTGAGAGATTTGGAGGATCTTTTAAGTGAAACTGAAACTGACATACAATCAGATATACAATCAGATACTGATATCCAATCAACCGCCTGGAAAAAGGATTTAAAACCTAAATCCACTTACATGCCCCCTACAACAATATCTCCACAAATAAATGTATTTTCACAAATAGTATGTAAAAAAATTGAACAACTACAATGTGAATAATAATTTAACTTACTCTGAAAAAAGTGCTCTGAACGAAATAAAAACTTGGAATGATGTAATCATTAAGCCCTCTGACAAGGGCGGAAATATTGTCCTATGGTCTAAAACTGACTATGTCGAAGAAGCAATGAGACAACTAATGAATCAAGATTGCTATAGAAAACTATTTTCGAATCCCCAAACAGAGTATATGAATATATATAACAAATTAATTACAAAAACGTGGAAAGATGGAATCATCACAAAAACTGAAAAAGAATTTCTAATACAGAAAAATCCCACTCTTGCAACCATATACTTCCTGCCAAAAGTTCACAAAAATCTGACCAAACCTCCCGGTAGACCCATTGTATCCGGCAATAATAATCTAACTGAGTCTGCAAGCAAGTATGTAGATCAGAGGTTGAGGGAATACTTAACAACGTTACCATCATACGTCCGAGATACAATGGAAGTATTACAGATTTTACAAAATCTCTATCTGGGAAAAGATACCTGGCTCATTACAGCAGATGTGGAATCTTTATACACCAGTATCAGACATGAAGATGGTATACAAGCAGTGAAGTATTTTCTATCTACAAATTCACTAGATAATGAAGAACATAATGAATTTGTCATTTCTCTTTTACAGTTTGTTCTAACTCATAACATTTTCACGTTCAAAGATAGCTTTTTCCTTCAAACACAAGGCACGGCGATGGGCACCTCATGCGCCCCTACGTATGCCAATTTATTTCTAGGCTTTTGGGAACAAAAAGTAGTTTTCACAGACACCATGGAAAAATTCACTAACCATGTGGTACTCTGGCTTAGGTACATCGATGATGTGCTCTTCTTGTGGGAAGGCACACGTGAAATGTTAGATGAATTCTTATCAACACTCAATGTCAACAATCTTAACATCAAATTAACCTACCAAGCAGAACTACATGAGATTAACTTTCTGGATCTCACAATAACCAAAAATCTAGATGGTACAGTACAAACTAAGATTTTTAGAAAGGAAACATCCACAAATTCATTACTACATGAATCAAGTGCTCACCCTAACAGTACATTAAAAGCAATACCTTATGGGGAATTCCTTCGACTCAGACGCAATTGTTCAGACACTGCAATCTTTGAAAATGAGAGTAAGGACTTAACAACAAGATTAGTCCAAAGGGGATATAGTAAGAGGTCTGTTAAGAAGGCTAAATTTAAAGCCTTAAAAACAGAAAGATCTGAATTGCTTCATCCAAAAAAGAAAGATACCTCCAAAACCATTCCTAGGTTAATTACCACCTATAATCCACAGATGCAGCATGTAATTAAAATATTCAACGATAATTGGTTCATCCTAGAAAATGATCCCGATCTCCATGACATAATAGGAGATAGGGTTAAAATTGGATATAAGAGACCCAGGAATTTGAAGGACCAATTGGTCAGGAGCCACTATGTGCACAATCCAAGAAAAAAAGACACTGACCCAGGCATGTATCCTTGCTGTACATGTACAGCATGTCCTTTTGTTAAAAAGATAAAAGAGATCAAAGACAAATATGGCACAGTCCATAAACTTTACCAACATTTTACATGTAGGACCTCTGGGGTAATCTATATTATCTTTTGCGAATGTGACAAAGCCTATGTAGGAATGACTACTAGAGAGGCACGAGTAAGGATATTGGAACATAAGAACAACATCAAAAATGCTGAAAATGACCTTCAGAACGGCAAAAAGATCACTAGTGTTGCTAAACACTTCTTAACCAAACACAGAAGTCAATATAACCATATGAAATTTGCAGTATTACAGAAAATATCACTAGGCATAAGAGGTGGCAATATTGAGAATGCACTACTGAAGGCAGAGTGCAGATGGATACATTTGCTCAATACTGTACACCCAGTTGGATTAAATGAGCATAACAACTACAATGTTTTCTTGCAAACTTAATAAATCACTGAAACCGACTAATATGTAGATCGGTTACTCATTTAAAATTGTCTGCAAACACAATGTTACAGTTAAGTGTTTGAATAGTTTTATAAAATTGAAAAGGGCACACATATTAGCAAAGTTCTTTGCTATCTCACCATCGTCATATCTATGTCACCTATCACATTATTAGAATATTATTTTATCATACTTATTTAATAGTATGTTTTTCTACCTTCACTATGTCTGTCATTAATGTTAATCATCACGCTTGATATTCCAGAGCACATTTATATATTTTATATAAAAAACCTTCCAAGTGATCGTGTTTTATTTTCCCACTCTCACGTTGAATATTCTATTATATTTTATCCAAATACAAGGTGCAATCTCACACAAGTACTTTAGCACATTTCTCTTACACCTTTCTATTTTCTGCATCACGTACAAACTGGAACTGAATTTTTCAAACACAAAATGATACTGCATTGCTTAACATATTGCAAATTATACTGACCAGTGCACACAAAAAGTGCAGTCATTACAGCTTATGATATCCAAGCAGCTTAATGAATCATTCCTTTTTGCTCGTTTGATCGTTTCTGTTTTACAGATCGAGTCTCTCTGTCACATGAATTCTACCTGACAACAGGTGATGCTCGCAAAGATTATTTGATTGGGTCAGTCATAGGTGCGTCTCATCTATACTAACCAATACCATCCGACAATCTGATACTCTGTGAGCCAATCGATGATCCTGACTGGGTCTTTCAAATGAATATAACATCACAAGTCCGGCCGGCGCGTACCCCTCTGAAGAAGCGTTATGTGAAACGCGCGTCAGGGGCATTGTTCACGAGGTCACAGTACCTCACTGTTTTTAGCCGCTCGCTCGCTAATATACTTTCTAATACTTATTGAATATATGCGTGTGTGAAATTGGAGCAGACTAACAGTAATACAGTCTCCGATATAGTAGAGACTTTTGTAGATCAAGATATGAACGTTTGAGTGTTATTAGCTAGAAGTAATATTAATAACAGCCTCCGCTATAGAAGAGGCTTACTTCAGCCAGGGGTTATGAGAGTTTTCTTACTTCGTTAAATTTGTATAACTGATATTCAACAATACATTAACCCATATATGTTTGGCAACTAAGGTGGCAACTTGATATTTGTGCTAGGCTCACTTTAATATCAAAACTAAAGGAATAGGTTAACCAAAATCTATGATACTGATATATAGGTTATAAAACCTGTGGTACATCACCTAAACACCTGTATATACATGTTATGGTAACCCGGCATTAACCAAAGTTACAACAACAGTGTAGCCTATCATATATCTGTTTTGTAACTGGGAGACATTAGATATTGATTTATATTTTCAGCTGTGCTAATATGTATCAAATATACAAATGTAACCAGTAGTGAGCACGCACATACCAGTTAAACCATTGAGAATATTGGGTCACAAAATACCGCATAGGTCAGACCTAAAATATATTTTCTCTCTGAGCAACATTGCTGAAAGCTCCCAGTCATATTGCAATTTATTTAATTGATCTCTGAGATAATCGAATGCTATTTGGTGTTCACCATTTTTTGCACATATCATCTATATTATCTCTGAACAACATTGCTGAATTCAAGCCTTTAGTTATATTGTAATACAATCAATTCATCTCAGTGATATTAAGTGCTACCCTGTGCTCACCATAAGTGCACAAACTACTGAACCTTATGACACCCTGAATGCTAAAATTAAATACGCTACATATATATATCCTAGCTATCATTTCCTGTACACACCATCCAAAGGCCTACCATTTACTGTAGAACAGTTATTCTGCACATTATAATTTTAGGAATCTTTCAACATTTGCTCATATTAGATATCCTTAAGAATTTCACTTGCAGAGATTACTATTAAAATACTATTTCTATTTCACACGCCATACATCGCATTCTCTTTAATTAAGAAACGAGCTTGAGCTATTTTTAACCAGTGTATGTGTGAATGTTTGTCTTAGTCCTGCTGGACTTTATCCTTTGTCTCTTAATAAAGATTTTGTCAGTATGAATGGTTTTCTGAGACAATTTTAACTTCATTCTAAGTTCCAAATTGGATATATGGGGTTCTATTTACTCCCTGACATAGAGCATTGCTCTTTTCTATGAATTATCATCTTGTGCTGATAATCTAAACCAGTGGGTTGTTTACAATATATATTTAGAGCCTGACAGGCCTATCCCCTTTCTTGCAAGATTTCTTCTTGTCTTTGCAATTAATGGTACATCCATATGTATCCTTCCTGTCTCTCTCTTAAAATTATAGGGCCAATATACTTATAAGTCTTTATCATATAATTTCTCCCTACAATTTTTTATCTAGTCTTAACCCACTAGCCCTCAGCCCCCCTTTTTCTACTGAACACTAATATCTGTCAGGAATCCCTGAATAGCCATTGACATGTATATATTTTTTGTTAGAAGACATCCCAAAGTATTGATCTAGGCCCATTTTGGTATATTTCATGGCACCATTTCACCGCCAAATGCGATCAAATAAAAAAAATTGTTCACTTTTTCACAAATTTTTTCACAAACTTTAGGTTTCTCACTGAAATTATTTACAAATAGCTTGTGCAATTATGGCATAAATGGTTGTACATTTTTCTCTGGGATCCCCTTTGTTCAGAAATAGCAGACATATATGGCTTTGACGTTGCTTTTTGATAATTAGAAGGCCGCTAAATGCCACTGCGCACCACACGTGTATTATGTCCAGCAGTGAAGGGGTTAATTAGGGAGCATGTAGGGAGCTTTTTGGGGTAATTTTAGCTTTAGTGTAGTGTAGTAGACAACCCAAAGTATTGATCTAGGCCCATCTTGGTATATTTCATGCCACCATTTCACCGCCAAATGCAATCAAATTAAAAAAAAGTTACATTTTTCAAAATTTTAGGTTTCTCACTGAAATCATTTACAAACATTTTGTGCGATTATGGCACAAATGGTTGTAAATGCTTCTCTTGGATCCCCTTTTTTCAAAAATAGCAGACATATATGGCTTTGGTATTGCTTTTTGGTAATTAGAAGGCCGCTAAATGCCGCTGCGCACCACACGTGTATTATGCCAAGCAGTGAAGGGGTTAATTAGGTAGCTTGTAGGGAGCTTGCAGGGTTAATTTTAGCTTTAGTGTAGAGATCAGCTTCCCACCTTACACATCAGACCCCCTGATCCCTCCCAAAGAGCTCTCTTCCCTCCCCCACTCCACAATTGTCCCCGCCATCTTAAGTACTGGCAGAAAGTCTGCCAGTACTAAAATAAAAGGTATATTTTTTTTTATATATTCTTTTAGCATATTTACATATGCTGTTGTGTAGGATCCCCCCCTTAGCCCCCAACCTCCCTGATCCCCCCCAAAACAGCTTCCTAACCCTCCCCCTCTGCCTTATTGGGGGCCATATTGGGTACTGGCAGCTGTCTGCCAGTACCCAGTTTGCAAATAAAATGTTTTTTTTTTTTATTTTTATTTTTTTTCTGTAGTGTAGCTTCCCCCCCCCCAAGACCAATCCCCCACCCGCTCCCAGATCACTTAGATTTCCAAGTACTAAATATTTTGCACCCCTTTCTCCCACTTATAAAAACATTTTTTTCTGTAGTGTAGCGGTTCCCACCCGCTCCCTCCCCGTGCACGCGCCCACCCGCCTCCTCCTGTGCACGCGCGCCCCCGGCGATCCCGCCCCGATCCCGCCCCCCTCTCTGACAAGGACCGCATCGATGGCCGCCCACCCGCCTCCCACTTCAACTCCCACCCACCAACGAATGCGGCCATCGATGCCCGGTACAGAGAGGGCCACAGAGTGGCTCTCTCTGCACCGGAGGGGTAAAATTTGTTATTGCAGGATGCCTCGATATCGATGCTAGGGTTGCTACCTTGGCCATGTTTTCCTGGACACTTATGAGTTACACATGTTGCAGGGTGTGTAGGGAGGAGGAACATGTATTGTGTTTCTGGACAGCACTATTCATATTCCTCCCTGCACACCCTGCAGCATGTGTAACTTATAAGTGTTCTGTATTTTAAGGGACAGGTGGCAACCCTAATCGAGGCATCCTGCAATAACCGGAAAGCAGCTGGAAGCGATCAGGATCGCTTCCAGCTGCTTTCCAAACCGAGGACGTACGCCATACGTCCTCAGGCGTTAACTGTATTTTTTCTGAGGACGTATGGCGTACGTCCTCGGTCATTAAGGGGTTAAAAAAAAAAACGAGAAATTTGACTGTGAAATAATAGCAGTCAGTTTCCTTCCCGCGTGTGCATTTCAGGGCCTGCCAGGGCACAGTGTCACACCAGTGCAACTCATATCTGGTGTAACAGTAGTGTACATTAAAAAAAAAACTAGAAATTTGACTGTGAAATAATAGCAGTCAGTTTCCTTCACATGTGTGCGTTTCAGGGCCTGCCAGGGCACAGTGTCACCCCAGTGCAACTCATATCTGGTGTAACAGTAGTGTACATTAAAAAAAAAAACTAGAAATTTTAATGTGAAATAATAGCAGTCAGTTTCCTTCACATGTGTGCGTTTCAGGGCCTGCCAGGGCACAGTGTCACACCAGTGCAACTCATATCTGGTGTAACAGTAGTGTACATTAAAAAAAAAAATAGAAATTTGACTGTGAAATAATAGCAGTCAGTTTCCTTCACACGTGTGCATTTCAGGGCCTGCCAGGGCACAGTGTCACACCAGTGCAACTCATATCTGGTGTAACAGTAGTGTACATTAAAAAAAAAACTAGAAATTTGACTGTGAAATAATAATAGTCAGTTTCCTTCCCACATGTGCGTTTCAGGGCCTGCCAGGGCACAGTGTCACACCAGTGCAACTCATTTCTGGTGTAACAGTAGTGTACATTTAAAAAAAACAACACTTTTTTGACTGTGAAATAATAGCAGTCAGTTTCCTTCACACGTGTGCGTTTCAGGGCCTGCCAGGGCACAGTGTCACACCAGTGCAACTCATATCTGGTGTAACAGTAGTGTACATTAAAAAAAAACTAGAAATTTAACTGCGAAATAATAGCAGTCAGTTTCCTTCACACATGTGTGTTTCAGGGCCTGCCAGGGCACAGTGTCACACCAGTGCAACTCATATCTGGTGTAACAGCAGTGTACATTAAAAAAAAATATTGAAATTTGACTGTGAAATAATAGCAGTCAGTTTCCTTCACACGTGTGCGTTTCAGTGCCTGCAAGGGCACAGTGTCACACCAGTGCAACTCATATCTGGTGTAACACTAGTGTACATTAAAAAAAAAATCTAGAAATTTGACTGTGAAATAATAGCACTCAGTTTCCTTCCCATGTGTGCGTTTCAGGGCCTGCCAGGGCACAGTATCACACCAGTGCAACTCATATCTGGTGTAACAGTAGTGTACATTAAAAAAAAAAAAAACACTTTTTTGACTGTGAAATAATAGCAGTCAGTTTCCTTCACACATGTGCGTTTCAGGGCCTGCCAGGGCACAGTGTCACACCAGTGCAACTCATATCTGGTGTAACAGTAGTGTACATTAAAAAAAAAAAAACTAGATATTTGACTGTGAAATAATAGCAGTCAGTTTCCTTCACACGTGTGCATTTCAGGGCCTGCCAGGGCACAGTGTCACACCAGTGCAACTCATATCTGGTGTAACAGTAGTGTACATTAAAAAAAAAACTAGAAATTTGACTGTGAAATAATAGCAGTCAGTTTCCTTCCCGCGTGTGCGTTTCAGGGCCTGCCAGGGCACAGTGTCACACCAGTGCAACTCATATCTGGTGTAACAGAAGTGAACATTAAAAAAAAACTAGAAATTTGACTGTGAAATAATAGCAGTCAGTTTCCTTCACACGTGTGCGTTTCAGGGCCTGCCAGGGCACAGTGTCACACCAGTGCAACTCATATCTGGTGTAACAGAAGTGTACATTTAAAAAAAAAAAAAATACAATTTTGACTGTAATAGATTGAATAGCAGTTAGTTGTCTGCAAGCGTGTGTGTCAGGCCTACAGTGTCTACTCTGCCAACTTCTGCCAGTGCACAGTGCCACTCATATCTGTTGTCACAGTAGCTTGCACGCATAGTACCACTAATTGAAAAAAAAAATGACAGGCAGAGGCAGGCAACCCCGCAGGGGCCGTCGTGGTCGTGGTGCTGTGATTCCCTTTGGCCCTAGAATAATTCCCAGTGTTCAGAGGCCATGTACCCAGAACTCGAACAGTTCTGAGGACATAGTTGACTGGCTAACACAGGACACCCAATCTTCTACAGCTTCCGCTCTGAACCTTGACGCACCATCCTCCTCCAGCTTAGCTTCGGGCACCTCTCAAGTTACCACTCGCCCGCCTGCCGCCACCACCAACACTAGCACCACAGCTGCTTCACTTGATCTGTCAGAGGAGTTATTTACACATCAGTTGGAAGAAATGAGTGATGCGCAACCATTATTGCCAGAGGATGTAGATAACAGGGATATGTCTCAGTCAGGCAGCATTACACACATGGACATACGGTGTGATGATGATGATGTTGTACCCGCTGCTGCTTCCTTTGCTGAGTTGTCAGATACAAGTGAAGCAGTTGATGATGACGATGCGTCCGTGGATGTCACGTGGGTGCCCGCTGGAAGAGAAGAAGAACAGGGGGAAAGTTCAGATGGGGGGGCAGAGAGGAGGACGAGTTGGAAGCAGGGGGAGGTCGTCGCAAGGAGCTAGTGGCACAGTCAGACAGCATGCATCGGCACCCGGGGTCAGCCAGAAAGCACGCCAATCAACGCATGCTGTTGCCACCACCAGAATGCCGTCATTGCAGAGCTCAGGTCCAACCTTGTGCAAATGGGGAGTTTGCGGTTGTGCAAATTGACAGTTTGCGGTTGTTTGCGGTGCGTTAAACGGGGAGTTTGGTCTGTCACTGTGAAGCGGGCGTAACCCTTACACTACCTGATCGATACAACATCATACCTGATGTTTTAAAGCTTGTTATTCCAAACAATTTAGGAATGTTAGGTGATTTATGCCCTTTATGGATTAAAACCAGACTCTGGATCAACTATGTAATTTTCCATGGGATCTTTGCCATGGATCCCCCTCCGGCATGCTACAGTCCAGGTGTTAGTCCCCTTGAAACAACTTTTCCATCACTATTGTGGCCAGAAAGAGTCCCTGTGGGTTTTAAAATTCGCCTGCCTATTGAAGTCTATGGCGGTTCGCCCGGTTCGCACGTTCGCGAACATTTGCGGAAGTTCGCGTTCGCCGTTCGCAAACGGAAAATTTTATGTTCGCGACATCACTATTTGGCAGAACATTGTTTTTGGATTTGTTACCTTTAATTTTCAATGGGAACAACAAAATTACAACTAATTTTATCAAAAAACTTACATAATAACATTTGAACAAATAAAATGCACTATTAAAGTCTATGGGGATGTTGTAGTTAAATAATTTGATAATCATTTCTAAAGGATTGTGATCTACCCTATAACTTGCTGAAATGTTGCAGCTTACCATGACCTATGTGGACTTCCTGACTTTGGGATTTACATCTGACCATTTTTAGTCAAAGTGATTGAAAGTGGTCGAGCATCCCCTAGTCTCCCACCTCCATGTGTCAGGTTAAGAAATGATTGGACAACATTTACTGCCTGACTGGTTGTCCCTAAATATCAATTATTAGTAATAATGTAGCAGGAATGTGCAGGAGACACAGACACATGAATGGCCAGACCCCTTGTATATCATTACAGTACTTTACCAAAGAGCTGATTAGTCAAACTTAAATTGCTCATTTCCTGCCCCTTTCTGCATCTTTTTTGGTGGCAAATGGTAGGAACTAGTAAACAAATCAATTTTGTCAAACTATGTTCTTCTTCTGTTCTGTCCTACAATGTATTTCTGCTAATATAGAAGAAGAATGGCCAGAATTGGCCATACATTTGTATGCATTTGTATTTGTCTGAAGCCCAAATGCACATCTATATCAAATATCAGTGTAGTAGTGCCAGGTTTTGGGCTTTTTCCTATTTGGTTTAGGGCCCTATTTGGTTTCTTCACTTACAGGTAAGAGGTGTTTCATTCAATCTTAAACTGCACAATTTGTGACAAATGTAAAATGTAATATTTGGGAAGAGCCTCTGATTTTCAAACAAAACATATTTGTCCTTTACAATGGCAGCATTGTATTGTTGAAATGTACAATATATGATTAAGATTTGTAATGTTTAGCATTTCATTGTATTTCACAAGTTTATGAGCCAATATGTAATAAAGATGGGGAATCAATTTTAGCTCAGGGAGGAGTTTTGTTTTTACATTCAAACTTAACACCATTATCCCCATTTACTAACTTAGTGGTCAATCACAATTCTTTAGAGAACGTTATCAAACTTTCATTTTTTCATTTGCAATATATGAGTTTATTCTCCACCCCATTCATATTTTATTTTTTTTTTTTAATATTTTTTTTATTGAAGTTAAAGCATGTATCTTCACAAAAAAGACTCGCCCTAAGGCCAAAGTTACAACAAAGAGAGTAATACATTGTCTATACAAAGGCATTATTGAGAAAGCAATATGCACACACAGCAAGAAAAATACATTTCAAATCTGGATATGAAGATAGACAATAGCTTAGGCGAGATAAGATAGAACTTCATTTTATAATATAGTATTTGCGTATGATCTCCACAGTATAATAGTATTTTACCTAAGACCAAAATATCAGCCTGTGGAGGATTAACATAAGTATCAGCCACTCTTGGGCCAAGATATATAGGGGGGAGGGGGATATTCAGCGGATAAGCACCGCTATATACATAGGGGAAGGGGTGGGGGGGCAGAGCCATATATAAGTGTAGGTAGGATAGGGTACCTGGTGTGGACTTAGAAGTGCCCGATTGTAGAGACCGTAGGCCTGGCAGCGGGGTCACTGAAAAGACAGGTTAGATATGCCTTGGAGAGTTAAACTACTTAGAAATAGATGGAAATAGATAGTGGGATATAGTGACATCTTAACACAAAAAGGAGTAGCTATATAGGGGCCCTAAGGCCACTCTGCAGATTAAACATTAGCTTGCATCAAGTGTAATAATTCTACATGGCACTGAAAAAGGAAAGTTGTACATCTATAGTTAGTGTTGTGTGTTCACGTAATTGCAATGTATCCAGTGGAGTGGGTATGGATGTAATATAATATCCCTGTAGGGGCATCATCCTAGCCTTCAACAAGATGCCTAAGGGCAGGGAGTCTATCCTACTCCAGCTTTTTGCACATCAGTGAATGTTAAGTGCGATAGCCCACTAAGGCAGAAAGAATAATAATAAATACAATTTCTAAAATAAGCGGAATAGTTTGTTTTAGACCTCAATATATCACTAATACCTCTATTATTCAGTGCAACAGGCAGTTTAACTATAACAGAAACCTATATCATACAAATAATAACATATAACTAAATATGTCTTTCTTAAACTTAGAGTTTATCGGTCTCTGTGTAGGCTTAGACTGAAAAGAGACATTAACAAAACTAGGGGTTCTATTTAAATGTAGGGAGTAGTATCCTCCTTTAATCCCAGCATAGTAAATTACTTCTAGGTCTCAAGTCACTCTCCTGAAACAAATATGAAAAGTGTGAGTCCGTTTGCGTTTAGCTGACAATATGTAAGGTCAGATTGTATGTCTGTTCAGCACTCTCATTACATAGTATGCTTTAAGGTGTACAGTGTGTTGTGCCATTATGAAAATAAACTATAGAGCTCTAAAACATAGATCCTGACACATCATAGATATAAATATTCAGCTATGCAGAGATACATGGTGTACTGGAGATATAGGGGCTCTGACCATGATATGCATAATACTAGACCTCTACTGAGTAATTATATGGGAGCCTTAAAACATTTGACGTGTACCCAGACAGGAGTTAAGATGCATAAACAGAACACATAGAAATAACACACAACTACATACATCTCTTTATAAGAAGTACATAGTGAACTAGGCAGCAAAATTAGCCAACATCAGGTAGATAGTAGCGAAAAATCTCCTTTCCATTATAAAAAAAAGAAGGTAGTAGCACAGTGTTACATGTAATTATTAGTTAGACCACATTTTGCAGTATTTAGTCTAGAATGAGGGACCCAATAGGAAGTTTTTCTGGCGTCCTGTCATGTATGGTATATAATAGGCAGTTCCCTAAATTATAGCTTGAGCAGGGAAAAATAGCATGGGGAGACATATTTTCCATATACCTAAGCACAGTATATAATTATAAAACAATTAGCTTTCTCAGACATCATCTCAAGCACATCTAAAGAGAAAAACATTTAGCATGGGAACAAAGAGGAGCAACTAGTCAGGTGTTTGAAGTAGCGACTCAGAACCCTGTCTTACATAACATTATAGCTAAGGTACTAGTTCAGACTGTGGTGTCAGACTGTTAAGTGTTTGTATGTGACCAAGACCCTGAGAGGAAGCAACAAGTCTCAGCTGCTGCTGGACTAACAGCACAGTAAACAGTTAAGACAGATTATTATTAATGTCAACTTGCGTCTGAAGTGCGGGAGAAAAATGTATGAGAACTGATGTCTAACACAAAACACTCCTAAAATACAAGGTAATAAAAAATTAACTAGTAGCCCACGACATAACACAGTCAAATAATATCCCACTGATAACGAGCAATCTGTCCACAAGCGTGTAGCAGAAGAGGCCTCAACTAGCCCACGCCACGTCTGATTAGTTTGTTTGTTAGACCCGGTATCTGTACAAGCAGGTTAAGGCTGATCACATTAAGGAGAGTACGGGAGTCAGGCCCTCGTAAAGATAATTTTAGGAGTTTGATGTGAGGGTTAAGCAATGCCTCAGCTACGCTGTAAGAGACCTCACTTTGTCTTAACTTCTGCGGTGTTATATTTCTGGGGAACGGTATGCTGCGCCCGGTTCCCGGTTTAGCAGCCTCACCCGGCTTGGCTCTAGTGTCCACAGGAGGGTCCGCAAATAGGTCAGTCACCTCAGGACCAGAGGGACCACATACCGCCATCTCACTACTGCGTGCTCTGGCCTTCTCTAGCAGCTGTGACTGTGTCAGCGTCCTGTCTGTTGCGCTCCGTACCCCCGGCCCCATGGGAGCCAGGTGAGGCAATCGGGTACAATTATCTAAAGTGGTTGCTGGCTGTTCCGTTATCCCCTGATAGGGCACCTCCACATTCACCGTGTACCCATCTTCAGAATCCTGGTGCAAGGCTGCGTTAGACTGCGGCAGATCTAGTTCTGGCCAGTCTGTCTCCTCTCTCACTCCATTCTGTGATGTGTCCACCACAGCTCTCAATTCAGTAATGAGATCTTGGTGGTGTAAGTCCAGAGAGCGTAACAGAGTATGTAGTGCCCCAATAATTTGCTGCTCCATTGAACTACTGAAAGGACAAGTGCAGAAGGTATATCTCTGTCTGCCAAGATGTCGCGCGGGCTTCTTCAAGTGTAATGGAGTACGCTTGTAATGGCTTCAGATCTCTCTCAGGCCTCAGTGCTGATATTTTGTCGATGCTACATAATCCTAGTCTCTAGCTGCATGAGCTATATTTTGGAATAAAATAGGAGCCGATTATATAGATTTATAAGTTCGCAGGGTGCCACAGAATAGTATTTTATGGATTAAATTTAAGGAGCTCTGTTTTGGCACGTCTTGCTGCTCAGGCAGTTAGCCCACCCCATTCATATTTAGTTAGCAATCGGTGTGGCTACTATATTTACTATAGTGAGTTAGATTTTTAATCATATCATTTTGAATACATTTATTCCATAATGTTGGAAAAGTCTGGTTAGATGTTTAATTTTGCCACCAGATTTATTAACAATATCTCATGTTGGATTTAGTTCAAATATTGATCGGATCAGGGTTTATTTTATTCTCTCACTCTCATACAATAAGATTAGTTAAACCGAGTGCATTTAAAGGGACTCTGAACCCAAATTTTTTCTTTCATGATTCAGATAGAGCATGCAATTTTAAGCAACTTTCTAATATTCTCCTATTATCAATTTTTCTTCATTTGCTTGCTTATTTTAAAACCAGTAATGTAAATCTTAGCAGCCAGCCCATTTTAGGTTCAGCACCATGGATAGCGCTTGCTTATTGGAGGCTTACATTTACCCACCAATAAGCAAGCATAACCCAGGTTCTCAACCAAAAATGGGCCAGCTCCTATGCATCACATTCCTGCTTTTTAAATAAAGATAGCAAGAGAACGAAGAGAAATTGATAATAGGAGTAAATTAGAAAGTTGCTTATGCTCTATCTGAATCATAAAAGAAAAAAAAATTTGTTCAGTGTCCCTATTAAGTCCACATTGTAAAGATTAGTAAGCTTGCAGGAATGTCTCCAATTGATAATTAATTTAAGCTTCTACCTAGTGATGTTAATGCTGAAGTGTTCTGGAATGTAAAATGGCCTCCAAATAGTAAAGTTTATTTAGGTATCCTCAGCTCATAGCACAGATGTTCAATGGTAACTATCACATAGTCTTTGAAAACCTCTAGATTATAAGGTAGGTGGGATTTCAAACTTTTTTGAGGTCAGGTTCATGGTGAAATGGGTATTAAAATCATTTTGGTATTTTTTAATCCTTTAAATGTACATGGTGTATGTGTTACAATATTAAATACTTGAAGTCTTACTTGGGAAAAGGACATTCATTCTAAATTAAAGGGACATGAAACACAATTTTTTTCTTTCCTGATTGAGAGAAATCTTGCAATTTTAAACATCTTTCCAATTTTTTTCTATCGTCTAATGTGTTTCGTTCTCTTGGTATAATTTGGGGGAAAGCATATCTAGATAGGCTCAAGAGCTGCCTTGTGTGAGTGATTGACTCACCCATGTGAATTGCTGTTTCTTCAACAAAAGATACTAAGAGAAGGAAGCAAAATAGATAATAGAAGTAAATTGAAAAGTTGTTTAAAATCATATTCTCTATCTAAATCATGAAATAAAAAAATTAGGGTTTCATTAAATTTGATTTTGATTGCTCAAGAGCTCTAGTAGTCTTCAACAGTAGTGCTTACCGAAGTCTGCTGGTTTATAAACTTTAGATTTACAGGGAGGTTAAAGTATAATTTCTAACAGAAGTGATATATTTCCTGATGGGAATTAAGCTTACTAACGTACTTTATTATAAACTGAGAAAAATGTTTTGCAATAAAATTCTAGTACAAACAAACGATTACAGTCACTCTCGAAACTTGCTTATAAAATGTTACACTATGTCTGGTCACATCTGTAGCCAGACAGACTAAGATATTTAACTTTGAGAAATATGAAATAAATGACATTCATTCTTACTTAATTAAAAGAAGTAATAAAACACAAACTGGCAACTTCGTTGGCATCTTGTGTGAATATGTAGTTTGTTTGATTCCAGCTTTTGGAAATATAAATGTTATCTTTTCAACCAGTGTTATATTAATCAGAGGGAAACTTTAAACTATAGACATGTTTACATTCTGAACTAAAGTTAATGTCAATCGCCTAGATTACGAATTTTGCGCTATAGGGTGTGCGAAACGTATGCAACAAAAGCTGCGTTATTTCACCCTCTATAGCGCTGCCATTACAAGTTTCTACAAAGCCTCCTTGTGCGTGCGATATGGTGGCGATAAGTATAAAATTACAAAAAAAATACTAAATTACGAAAAATAACAAACGAAATTATCAAAATTAAAAACAATTACACCTAATCTAATAGCCCTATAAAAATAAAAAAGACCCCCCCCCCAAGTAAAAAAAAAAGCCTAGCCTACAATAAACTACCAATAGCCCTTAAAAGGGCCTTTTGTATGGCATTGCCCTAAAGAAATCAGCTCTTTTACCTTGAAAAAAATACAAAGACCCCCCAACAGTAAAACCCACCACGCAACCAACCCCCCAAAATAAAAAAACTAACTATAACAAAAACCTAAGCTTCCCATTGCCCTGAAAAAGGCATTTTTTTGGGCATTGCCCTTAAAAGGGCATTCATCTCTTTAACATTGCCCTGAAAAGGGCATTCAACTCTTTTTTAAAAAAGCCCAAACCCTAATCTAAAAAAAAAAACACCCAAAAAAAAGTTAAAAAAAAAACTAACACTATCCACTCACAGTTTCTTAAGTCCGGACATCCATCCTCAGCTAGGCAGCGAAAAGTCTTCATCCAGGCGGCATCTTCTATCTTCATCCAGACGGCATCTTCTATCTTCATCCCGTCGTTGTATTCTATCTTCATCCTGGTGGCGCGGAGCGGATCAATCCTTGAAGACATCCGGCGTGGAGCGTCCTGTTCATGCGGTCACCGCCGTACACTGGATTTTCAACGCAAGGGAGCCTTTTCAAAATTGGCTGATTTGATTTTTGAAATTCAAATCAGCCAATAGGATGAGAGCTACTTAATTCCTATTGGCTGTTCAAATCAAACCCGTTCAGGGCAATGTAAAAGAGCTGAATGCCCTTTTAAGGGCAATGCCCATACAAATGCCCTTTTCAGGGTAATGGGTAGCTTAGGTTTTTGTTAGAGTTAGGTTTTTTATTTTGGGGGGTTATTTGTGTGGTGAGTTTTACTGTCGGGGGTCTTTGTATTTCTTTTACAGGTAAATGAGCTGATTTTTCTAGGGCAATGCCCTACAAAAGGCCCTTTTAAGGGCTATTGGTAGTTTATTGTTGGCTAGGGGGTGTTTTTATTTGGGGGGCTTTTTTATAGGGCTATTAGATTAGGTGTAATTGTTTTTATTTTTGATAATTTTGTTTATTATTTTTTGCAATTTAGTATTTTTTTTTGTAATTTTAGACTTAATTTTTTTAATAGTGTTAGTTTTTTTTAATGTGTAATTTAGTTTTTTTAATTGGTAGTTTATTTTAATTTTAGTATAATAGTTTAGTATAATAGTTATGTTAGGTTAATTGGTAGTTTAACTATAGGTTTTTTTAATTTCTCAGGTACATTTTTATTTATTTTAAGATAGGAATATTGTCATTTTAATTTGAAGTTAGGGGGTCATATGTTTAGGGGTTAATAGTTTCATTTATTAGTGGCAATGTGGGGGGGGCTGGTGGTATAGAGGTTAATATGTTTAGTTAGTGGTGGCGCTGTCAGGGAGCGGCGGAATAGGGGTTAATAACTTTATTATAGTGGCAGGGATGTGGGCGAGCGGCAGATTAGGGGTTAATACGTTTAATATAGTGTTTGCGATGCGGGAGGGCTTTGATTCAGGGGTTAATAGGTAGTTTATGGGTGTTATTGTACTTTGTAACAATTTAGTTATGTATGGATTGTGTCGATATAGGATGTAACAAAAGCATTTTAGCCTCAACTAACAACCTGTAATACCGACGCTATGGAAATCCCACGCAAAAAGTCATTTTTTTGAGTGCGGGATTGACGTTGCGTTACAAGCTAAAATGCTTAAGGTACAGCTATACGGACATGACTCGTAATGGCGGCGTTACTGTTTTTACGCTGAAATTGACATTTTTTTCAGCGTTAAAACCATAACGCAAAACTCGTAATCTAGCTGATTATTAGTTGTAGGCAATAGTGAGGGATCAACATGATGGCAATTAGAATTTAGGATGGATCCTATTGAGTTACAACGGTAATTTTATATATAGCTTGGGATTCGTTTTATCCACTTAAAAACAACACTTTTCCCTTTTTTTATATGTATCCTCATTTAACCCCTTAATGACCACAGCACTTTTCCATTTTCTGTCCGTTTGGGACCAAGGCTATTTTTACATTTTTGCGGTGTTTGTGTTTAGCTGTAATTTTCCTCTTACTCATTTACTGTACCCACACATATTATATACCGTTTTTCTTGCCATTAAATGGACTTTCAAAATATACCATTATTTTCATCATATCTTATTATTTACTATAAAAAATATTATAAAATATGAGGAAAAAATGGAAAAAAACACACTTTTTCTAACTTTGACCCCCAAAATCTGTTACACATCTACAACCACCAAAAAACACCCATGCTAAATAGTTTCTAAATTTTGTCCTGAGTTTAGAAATACCCAATGTTTACATGTTCTTTGCTTTTTTTGCAAGTTATAGGGCCATAAATACAAGTAGCACTTTGCCATTTCCAAACCACTTTTTTTCAAAATTAGCGCTAGTTACATTGGGACACTAATATCTTTCAGGAATCTCTGAATATCCATTGACATGTATATATTTTTTTTTAGAAGACATCCCAAAGTATTGATCTAGGCCCATTTTGGTATATTTCATGCCACCATTTCACCAACGAATGCGATCAAATAAAAATTTTTTTTTACTTTTTCACAAATTTTTTCACAAACTTTAGGTTTCTCACTGAAATTATTTACAAACAACTCATGAAATTATGGAATAAATGGTTGTAAATGCTTCTCTGGGATCCCCTAGCAGACATATATGGCTTTGGCTTTGCTTTTTGGTAATTAGAAGGCTGCTAAATGCCACTGCGCACCACACGTGTATTATGCCCAGCAGTGAATGGGTTAATTAGGGAGCAAGTAGGGAGCTTCTAGGGTTAATTTTAGCTCTAGTGTAGTGTAGTAGACAACCCCAAGTATTGATCTAGGCCCATTTTGGTATATTTCATGCCACCATTTCACCGCCAAAAGCAATCAAATAAAAAAAAATTGTTCACTTTTTCAAACTTTAGGTTTCTCACTAAAATTATTTACAAACAGCTTGTGCAATTATGGCACAAATGGTTTTAAATGCTTCTCTGGGATCCCCTTTGTTCAGAAATAGCAGACATATATGGCTTTGGCGTTGCTTTTTGGTAATTAGAAGGCCGCTAAATGCTGCTGCGCATCACATGTGTATTATGGCCAGCAGTGAAGGGGTTAATTAGGTAGTTTGTAGGGAGCTTGCAGGGTTAATTTTAGCTTTAGTGTAGAGATCAGACTCCCACCTGACACATCCCACCCCCTGATCTTCCCTCCCCCACCCCACAATTGTCCCCGCCATCTTAAGTACTGGCAGAAAGTCTGCCAGTACTAAAATAAAAGGTATAAAAAAAAAATAATATTTTTTTTAGCATATTTACATATGCTGCTATGTAGGGTCCCCCCTAACCCCCAACCTCCCTGATCCCCCCAAAATAGCTCCCTAACCCTCCCCCTCTGCCTTATTGGGGCCATCTTGGGTACTGGCAGCTGTCTGCCAGTACCCAGTTTGCAAATAAAAATGTTTTTTTTTATTATTTTTTTTATTTGTTTCTGTAGTGTAGCTTCCCCCCCACAGTCCAATACCCCACCAGCCAAACCGATCACCAAATAAATATAATTACCCCTTTTATCCCCACTTCTAACTAAAAAATTTCTGTAGCCTAGTGGTTCCCACCCGCTCCCTCCCCGTGCACGCGCCCGCCCGGCCTCCCCGTGCACGTGCGCGCATCCGTGTGCGTCCCCCCGGTCGTCCCCGCCCCCGATCCCGCCCCCCTCCGCATCACAAAGGCCATCGATGGCCGCCACCCACCTCCCACACCGGCTCCCACCCACCAACGAACTTAGCCGTTAATAACCGGTGCAGAGAGGGCCACAGAGTGGCTCTCTCTGCACCGGATGGCTAAAAATGGTTATTGCAGGATGCCTCGATATCGAGGCATCACTGCAATAACCGGAAAGCAGCTGGAAGCGAGCAGGATCGCTACCAGCTGCTTTCCACACCGAGGACTGCAGGGTACCTCCTCAGGCGTTAACTGCCTTTTTTTTGAGGACGTACCCTGCACGTCCTCGGTCGTTAAGGGGTTAAGTAGCATATAATAAGTTAATTTAACATGATTCTGAATATATATATATATATATATATATATATATATATTATATATATATATATATATATATATATACACACTGCTCAAAAAAATAAAGGGAACACTTAAACAACACAATGTAACTCCAAGTCAATCACACTTCTGTGAAATCAAACTGTCCACTTAGGAAGCAACACTGAGTGACAATCAATGTCACATGCTGTTGTGCAAATGGGATAGACAACAGGTGGAAATTATAGGCAATTAGCAAGACACCCCCAATAAAGGAGTAGTTCTGCAGGTGGTGACCACAGACCACTTCTCAGTTCCTATGCTTTCTGGCTGATGTTTTGGTCACTTATGAATGCTGGCTGTGCTTTCACTCTAGTGGTAGCATGAGACGGAGTCTACAACCCACACAAGTGGCTCAGGTAGTGCAGCTCATCCAGGATGGCACATCAATGCGAGCTGTGGCAAGAAGGATTGCTGTGTCTGTCAGCGTAGTGTCCAGAGCATGGAGGCGCTACCAGGAGACAGGCCAGTACATCAGGAGACGTGGAGGAGGCCATAGGAGGGCAACAACCCAGCAGCAGGACCGCTACCTCCGCCTTTGTGCAAGGAGGAACAGAAGGAGCACTGCCAGAGGCCTGCAAAATGACCTAAAGCAGGCCACAAATGTGCATGTGTCTGCTCAAACAGTCAGAAACAGACTCCATGAGGGGGGTATGAGGGCCCGACGTCCACAGGTGGGGGTTGTGCTTACAGTCCAACACCGTGCAAGACGTTTGGCATTTGCCAGAGAACACCAAGATTGGCAAATTCGCCACTGGCGCCCTGTGCTCTTCACAGATGAAAGCAGGTGCACACTGAGCACATTTGACAGACGTGACAGTCTGGAGATGCCGTGGAAAACGTTCTGCTGCCTGCAACATCCTCCAGCATGGCCGGTTTGGCAGTAGGTCAGTAATGGTGTGGGGTGGCATTTCTTTGAGGGGCCGAACAGCCCTCCATGTGCTCTCCAGAGGTAGCCTGACTGCCATTAGGTATCGAGATGAGATCCTCAGACTCCTTGTGAGACCATATGCTGGTGCAGTTGGCCCTGGGTTCCTCCTAATGCAAGACAATGCTAGACCTCATGTGGCTGGAGTGTGTCAGCAGTTCCTGCAAGACGAAGGCATTGATGCTATGGACTGGCCCACCCGTTCCCCAGACCTGAATCCAATTGAGCACATCTGGGACATCATGTCTCGCTCCATCCACCAACTTCACGTTGCACCACAGACTGTCCAGGAGTTAGTGGATGCTTTAGTCCAGGTCTGGGAGGAGATCCCTCAGGTGACCATCCGCCACCTCATCAGGAGCATGCACAGGCGTTGTAGGGAGGTCATACAGGCACGTGGAGGCCACACACACTACTGAGCCTCATTTTGACTTGTTTTAAGGACATTACATCAAAGTTGGATCCGCCTGTAGTGTGTTTTTCCACTTTAATTTTGAGTGTGACTCCAAATCCAGACCTCCATGGGTTAAAAATTTTAATTTCCATTTTTTTAATTTTTGTGTGATTTTGTTGTCAGCACATTCAACTATGTAAAGAACAAAGTATTTAATTAGAATATTTAATTCATTCAGATCTAGGATGTGTTATTTTAGTGTTCCCTTTATTTTTTTGAGCAGTGTATATACAGTATATACATGTGTGTGTATATATATACCTCATTAGGCATATAGGCATACCTCATTTTATTGCGCTTCGCTTTATTGTGCTTTGCAGATATTGCCCTTTTTACAAATTGAAGGTTTGTGGCAACCCTGTCTCGAGCAAATCTATCAGCGCCATTTTTCAACATATATACAGATATAAACACATAAATGCACATGAATATTTACACCTCGATATACACACACCAACAGCAAAAAGATTTTGGCCTCTAGTTATCAAGCCGTCAACCACAAATACGCTGGAATTCCGCAGCGTATTTGTGAGGCTGATTCACCATAGTTATCAAGCCCTACTGCCTGGCAAAAGTAGAATATAGTGACGTAACCTACGATCTGCCGGACTCAGTCCGACACAGATCGATGGTTACGTCACTACAGATGTTCCGAGCGCAAATTCGGCACAATCTGACTACTTTTGGTAGTTATCAAACTACTACCAGGTACGCTCGCCACTATTTGGGGCCAGCATACCTGGATTTCAATCCGCTGCACTGGATGTATCGGATCCCATAGGAACCAATGGGAGTCTGACCATAGCGAAAGCTCATGTTCGCTGCTGCCCGATATCCCATTGATTCCTATGGGAGATGTCTGCACCTAACACCCTAACATGTACCCCGAGTCTAAACACCCCTAATCTGCCCCCCCCCACACCACCGCAACTAAATAAATTTAGCTCCCGGACCCCGCCGCAACTATAATAAACATGATAACCCCTAAACCGCCGCTCCCGGACCCCGCCGCCACCTACATTATACATATTAACCCCTAATCTGCCGCCCCCTATACCGCCGCCACCTACATAAACTTATTAATCCCTATCCTGCGGATCCCGGACCCCGCCGCAACTAAATAAATTGTTTAACCCCTAAACCGCCGCTCCCGGACCCCGCCACCACCTATATTAAAGTTATTAACCCCTATCCTGCCCCCCTAAACCCTAAGATAGCTACAATATAACTTCAGGGGGTTAGTGTTAGGTTTTTTTGAGGGGGGTTTGGGTGGGTTAGAGTAGGGGTATGTGGGTGGTGGGTTGTAATGTTGGGGGGCGGGTTGTATTTTTTTTTACAGATAAAAGAGCTGATTACTTTGGGGCAATGCCCCGCAAAAAGCCCTTTTAAGGGCTGGTAAAAGAGCTGGTTACTTTGTAATTTAGAATAGGGTAGGGCATTTTTTTATTTTGGGGGGCTTTATTATTTTATTAGGGGGCTTAGATTAGGTGTAATTAGTTTAAACTTCTTGTAATTCTTTTTTATTTTCTGTAATTTAGTGTTTTTTTGTACTATAGTTTAGTTTATTTAATTTAATTTTAGGTAATTATAGGTAATTTATTTCATTTATTTAATGATAGTGTAGTGTTAGGTTGAATTGTAACTTAGGTTAGGATTTATTTTACAAGTAATGTTGTACTTATTTTAGCTAGGTAATTATTAAATAGTTAATAACTATTTAATAACTATTGTACCTGGTTAAAATAAATACAAAGTTGCCTGTAAAATAAAAATAAATCCTAAAATAGCTACAATATAATTATTATTTATATTGTAGCTATAGTAGGGTTTATTTTACAGGTAAGTATTTATTTTTAAATAGGAATAATTTAGTTAATAATAGTAAGTTTTATTTAGATTTATTAAAATAATACTAAAGTTAGGGGGTGTTAGTGTTAGACTTAGGTTTAGGGGTTAATAAGTTTAATATAGGTGGTGGTGGGGTCCGGGAGCGGCGGTTTAGGGGTTAAACATTTAATTTAGTTGCGGCAGGGTCCGGGAGCAGTGGTTTAGGGGTTAATGAGTTTAATGTAGGTTGCGGCGGTGTAGTGGGAGGCAGGATAGGGGTTAATAATTTTAATATAGGTGGCGGTGGGCTCCGGGTGCGGCGGTTTAGGGGTTAAACAATTTATTTAGTTGCGGAGGGGTCTGGGATCGGCAGGATAGGGGTTAATAACTTGAATATAGGTGGCGGCGGTGTAGTGGGGGGCAGAATAGGGGTTAATAGGTATAATGTAGGCGGTGGCGGGGTCCGGGAGCGGTGGTTTAGGGGTTAATACATTTATTATAGTTGCGGCGGGGTCCAGGAGCGGCGTTTAGGGGGTAATAACTTTATTTAGTTGTGGGGGGCCCTGGGAGCGGCAGTTTAGGGGGTAAAACAGTGTAGTTTAGTGTGGGTGCTTAGTGACAGGCTATCAAAAAATCTGCAAAGAAGCCGATGAGCAGCGAGATCGATGACTGTCAGTTAACAACAGTCCGCTGCTCATCGCTCTGTACTTGGTGCGCGGCGTCTTGACAGCTTTTTTGATAACTTTGGCGAACGTGTTCAGGTCCGCGGCGGCAATGGTAGGCGAGCTTAGGCGAGCGTATTGGGCCAGCGAAAGCAGGTAAGTAGACGGCTTCATAACTAGAGGCCTATGACTTATTGAAGGCTCAGATGGTTAGAATTTTTTAGCAATAAAATATGTTTTAATTAAGGTATGTACATTGTTTTTTTAGACATAATGCTAATGCACACTTAATAGACTACAGTATAATGTAAATAGAACTTTTATATGCGTTCTATATGATTCACTTTATTGCTATATTTGCTTTATTGTGGTGGTCTGGAAACAAACCCGCAATATCTCTGAGGTACGCCTGTATGTGTATATATATATATTATATATATATATATATATATATAAAAGTCGAGGTTGTATTGTATGTGCACTCTCACCAACAAACTGCAACTTGCCAGGGTGTTGTAGCCAGGTATGTAGATATCAGAATTCGAAAAAGCACTCACTGGACTGTGGACATCAGTGTAAATCAAAACTTTATTGTGACGTTTCGGGACCAGCAGCGTCCCTTCCTCTGACAAACAGCAAGTGAAAAAACAGAACTTTTATAAGACCACAAAACACTCCCCTAGGTGAACTGCCAATCAAAATAAGCCGTGTGCAAAACAAGCATGAGCATATGTAATTGGTGAATTGCCGGTTAAAACATTGTGAAATATATATTCTTATACATAATATAAGTGTGTGCAAATGTACTCCTATACAAATATAAATATGTGAGGTCCGAGTGAAACTAATAGCCCCCAAAAGTAGACCTGATCATATGCATCACAAAAATTTGTAGCGATCGTTCATTCATGTATATGTAAACAAATACCCTGATAGGATGGGATACACCACGCCTCTGGTGTTTCATTGGAGAATAAGACTCCTCTCGTAGTGACGCCTGTATTGACATTCCGGACATAGTTAACAAGTATTAGTCCCACCAAATACATTGTGATATAATCACTAATTAAACCTCATGAAGTAGGAGCCAGTGTCAATCTGGCATGATGTGACCGCCGATGTCAAAAATGGCTCAACATCATATCAACTCAGACAGATCGCTACAGCTCTCAAACGCTGATCGAGAGGTTACCATAGCGACGTGTGCATACAAACCAATGAAATACTCAATGCGACTGTGTGTTACTATATCTAGACAATGTGTCTACATTCAAGAGATTGAAAAGCTAATCATACATGGGTATTAGTTTGTTACCGATTCTCTCCCATAACATAAAACTATGATAATAGTAACTGCATGGTGATTTACCAATGCCGCTCACTAAATGCAAACATCCATCCATCTAAGCACACCAACTCCCTTGTTGGCCGCTATGTCACAACACAAATCGAATGCAGACGAAAATCTACATTCCCAATATGTTACCATCCATTCCAGTGGATTCTCTGCGATCCTCGCAAACACTCAAACCCATGTCAACTTGTAACACAAGGTTGCCACGGCAACCTATCAACCAAAATAAAACAAAAAATAAATAAAAAACGGAAATTACACATAACTATAAATGTGCAAGCATGTTCATAAATAGAACATTATCTAGATGCCATAGCTAAATATTTAATTACCCAAAGTGTTTTGTGGGCTTATAAATGTTCTGTTTTTTCACTTGCTGTTTGTCAGAGGAAGGGACGCTGCTGGTCCCGAAACGTCACAATAAAGTTTTGATTTACACTAATGTCCACAGTCCAGTAAGTGCTTTTTCGATTTCTGATATCTATCTATCTATCTATCTATCTCTCTATATATATATATATATATATATATATATATATATATATATATAAATCCAAAGGCAAAAAAAAGGCACTCACTGTTCACAATAAAATATAACTTTTAATTAGTATTCAAAGGTTAAAACGACATAACGTTTCGGTGTTCACATAACACCTTTGTCAAATGTCAAAAACAGTTATAGACAACTTAATGCCCAACCACTCACCTATCATACCTTAACACACACAACCTTATGTACATCATCGTTTGGCGCTCCTGTACGCTGATCATCCATGTGCACAGTGACGTCATGACGTTGCTGCGTAGCGTAGCGTGACCACGTGGTATCACGTCACCCAATCACGCCCAATCAAGTTACCATAGCAACCGGTATACAATACCTCCATAACTATACCGGGCTAATAGTTCCCGGTTTCAAAAGTAGGCATAGCAGCCCATCAATTAATGCACTAGGCAATACACACTGGCCTATAGTTACTGAACACAGCAACACGTATTGCTCACAGTGAAGATCATGCAACAGGAGCGCAAACCATTTAAAATCATAATACAGTGTAATTACAGTTAAAAAATCGATCAATCATGGAAAGCAGGGACATTTGAATGATTTGTTTGTCTAATATCAGCAAATCTACATGTATTGAATCAGAACGAATCTAATCCATGTGCCTAAGATACATTACTCCCCTTTTTTTGTCTTCTGTATTTTATATGTTTTTTATCTATACCTAAATTTAATCATGCCTCCTGGAGTATGATCAGAAACCCGTAAGGACCCACTAGGATGAAAATCCATGTGAATAGTTCTGGGTAACTTAGCATGCATCCATTATTGGTAGGTATAGTTGAAGATTCATTTGTTATAGAATGGTCCAAAGTCAAGGACAGTATTCAGCCCCCTAGGGACCAGTGTGTCCAGCATATGGATCCATTTCGTTTCCACTTGTAACAACCGGTTGTCTCTGTCGCCACCCCTTCTTAGTGGTGGTACATGGTCAATCAACATTGACCTCAGGCTTGATAAGCTATGGTTACATTCAGCAAAATGCCTGGCGACTGTTTGCTCCGATTCCCCCTTTTTTAATGCCTCCCGTATTGCACAGCGATGGTTTGCCATCCTGTCTCTGAAACTTGTTATTGTTTTACCAACATAAACCAGGGAACATGGACAGACTAACATATAGATGACATATGTACTAGTGCATGTTAGTCTGTGACGGATGGTATATCACCTATTCGTATGCGGATGCTGGAATGTCTGGCCCCTCATCATGGTATTGCAAGTAGTACAATTTCCGCATGTGTAGCATCCATTTTTGGACGTCTTCAGCCAGTTATCCTTCTGGTAGCATTTCACCGGATCAGTTTTCACCAGTACATCACGGAAGTTCTCAGCCCTGCGATACACCATCCTAGGTGGTTGCATCCTGTGAAAAGGGAGAGTTGGATCTGTTTCCAGGATCGGCCAATTTTTCTGTGCCGATTTCCTAAGTATGTCGCTAGTCGGGGTATAAGTGGTCACAAAATTTAGCCTTTCAATTTCCATGTTGGGCTTATCATGTCCCTTATCTTTGGGATCCTTTAGCAATTCATCCTTGACCTTTCTGACCATTCTTTTGTCATAGCCTCTTGCTACCAACTTGCCTTCCATTATGGTTAGTTGATCAATTATAGTGGGTACCTCACTATTATTACGAATGACCCGCATAAGTTGAGAGGTGATTATCCCCATTTTCTGATGTTTGGGATGGAAACTCCTTGCTTCTAACAAAGAATTACGGTCGGTTGGCTTCATATATAACGAAGTACCAAAGGAGCAACCATCCTCAGACATGATCTTGTATATGTTAAGATCCAGGAAATGTATGGTCTCATTACTATACTCTAACTTAAACCTTATGGGACAGTCCATGGTGTTCAAACATGTCACCCACTCCTGGAGTTCCTCTTTACTACCCCCCCACACCAGAAACACATCATCGATGTACCGTACATAATATCTGATGTGGGGATGAGCAAATGGTACTTCGTTATATACGAAGCCAACCGACCGTAATTCTTTCTTAGAAGCAAGGAGTTTCCATCCCAAACATCAGAAAATGGGGATAATCACCTCTCAACTTATGCGGGTCATTCGTAATAATAGTGAGGTACCCACTATGATTGATCAACTAACCATAATGGAAGACAAGTTGGTAGCAAGAGGCTATGACAAAAGAATGGTCAGAAAGGTCAAGGATGAATTGCTAAAGGATCCCAAAGATAAGGGACATGATAAGCCCAACATGGAAATTGAAAGGCTAAATTTTGTGACCACTTATACCCCGACTAGCGACATACTTAGGAAATCGGCACAGAAAAATTGGCCGATCCTGGAAACAGATCCAACTCTCCCTTTTCACAGGATGCAACCACCTAGGATGGTGTATCGCAGGGCTGAGAACTTGCGTGATGTACTGGTGAAAACTGATCCGGTGAAATGCTACCAGAAGGATAACTGGCTGAAGACGTCCAAAAATGGATGCTACACATGCGGAAATTGTACTACTTGCAATACCATGATGAGGGGCCAGACATTCCAGCATCCGCATGCGAATAGGCGATATACCATCCGTCACAGACTAACATGCACTAGTACATATGTCATCTATATGTTAGTCTGTCCATGTTCCCTGGTTTATGTTGGTAAAACAATAACAAGTTTCAGAGACAGGATGGCAAACCATCGCTGTGCAATACGGGAGGCATTAAAAAAGGGGGAATCGGAGCAACCAGTCGCCAGGCATTTTGCTGAATGTAACCATAGCTTATCAAGCCTGAGGTCAATGTTGATTGACCATGTACCACTACTAAGAAGGGGTGGCGACAGAGACAACCGGTTGTTACAAGTGGAAATGAAATGGATCCATATGCTGGACACACTGGTCCCTAGGGGGCTGAATACTGTCCTTGACTTTGGACCATTCTATAACAAATGAATCTTCAACTATACCTACCAATAATGGATGCATGCTAAGTTACCCAGAACTATTCACATGGATTTTCATCCTAGTGGGTCCTTACGGGTTTCTGATCATACTCCAGGAGGCATGATTAAATTTAGGTATAGATAAAAAACATATAAAATACAGAAGACAAAAAAAGGGGAGTAATGTATCTTAGGCACATGGATTAGATTCGTTCTGATTCAATACATGTAGATTTGCTGATATTAGACAAACGAATCATTCAAATGTCCCTGCTTTCCATGATTGATCGATTTTTTAACTGTAATTACACTGTATTATGATTTTAAATGGTTTGCGCTCCTGTTGCATGATCTTCACTGTGAGCAATACGTGTTGCTGTGGTCAGTAACTATAGGCCAGTGTGTATTGCCTAGTGCATTAATTGATGGGCTGCTATGCCTACTTTTGAAACCGGGAACTATTAGCCCGGTATAGTTATGGAGGTATTGTATACCGGTTGCTATGGTAACTTGATTGGGCGTGATTGGGTGACGTGATACCACGTGGTCACGCTACGCTACGCAGCAACGTCATGACGTCACTGCGCACATGGATGATCAGCGTACAGGAGCGCCAAACGATGATGTACATAAGGTTGTGTGTGTTAAGGTATGATAGGTGAGTGGTTGGGCATTAAGTTGTCTATAACTGTTTTTGACATTTGACAAAGGTGTTATGTGAACACCGAAACGTTATGTCGTTTTAACCTTTGAATACTAATTAAAAGTTATATTTTATTGTGAACAGTGAGTGCCTTTTTTTTGCCTTTGGATTTGTGGATTTTCATTTAAGTGCACCCTGGCTGCTGTACAGACTGTTTGATGTGCTGATCTGTTTTTGGGATACTATATATATATATATATATATGTACCTTCAGAAACAAATACCATAGGGAAAAAGCGCTCACTTTACACCAGAAGTAAGCAGCACAATGGAGAGAGGGTGTATAATACCTGCAGAAGCTGGGCGTTCCGTGATGCAACAGGTGTGACTACTATGCACAAAAAGTAACAGATTAGGATCCAAAGGTAGTGCGCTCTGGTTCCCAACATAGGACAGTCAGCATAAGTATAAAAATCCTCAATTTATTTCAAAACCAGTAAAAACATACAGAAGGGAATCTCCAGATAAAAACAAACACAGGTAAGTGTGGTCCAGGTCAAACACAGACGCGTTTCATGCACATGTGCAAAAGTGAGTACACCCCTCACATTTTTGTAAATATTTTATTATATCTTTTCATGTGACAACACTGAAGAAATGACACTTTGCTACAATGTAAAGTAGTGACTGTACAGCCTGTATAACAGTGTAAATTTGCTGTCCCCTCAAAATAACTCAACACACAGCCATTAATGTCTAAACCGTTGGCAACAAAAGTGAGTACACCCCTAAGTGGAAATGTCCAAATTGGACCCAATTAGCCATTTTCCCTCCCCGGTGTCGTGTGACTCGTTAGTGTTACAAGATCGCAGGTGTGTTAAATTTGGTGTTATCGCTCTCACACTCTCTCATACTGGTCATTGGAAGTTTAACATGGCACCTCATGGCAAAGAACCCTCTGAGGATCTCAAAAAAAGAATTGTTGCTCTACATAAAAATGACCTAGGCTATAAGAAGATTGCCAAGACCCTAAAACTGAACTGCAGCATGGTGAGCAAGACCATACAGCGGTTTCACAGGACAGGTTCCACTCAGAACAGGCCTCCCATGGTTGACCAAAGAAGTTGAGTGCACATGCTCATCGTCTTTGGGAAATAGATGTATGAGTGCTGCCAGCATTGCTGTAGAAGTTGAAGGGGTGGGGGTTCAGCCTGTCAGTGCTCAGACCATACGCCGGACACTGCATCAAATTGGTCTGCATGGCTGTCGTCCAAGAATGAAGCCTTTTCTAAAGATGATGCACAAGAAAGCCTGCAAACCGTTTGCTGAAGACAAGCAGGCTAAGGACATGGATTACTGGAACCATGTCCTGTGGTCCGATGAGACCAAGATAAACTTATTTGGTTCAGATGGTGTCAAGCGTGTGTGGCGGCAACCTGGTGAGGAGTACAAATACAAGTGTGTCTTGTCTACAGTCAAGCATGCTGGTGTGAGTGTCATGGTCTGGGCCTACATGAGTGCTGTCGGCACTGGGGAGCTACAGTTCATTAAGGGAACCATGAATGCCAACATGTACTGTGACATACTGAAGCAGAGCATGATCCCCTCCCTTCGGAGACTGGGCTGCAGGGCTGTATTCCAACATGATAACGACCCCAAACACACCTCCAAGACGACCACTGCCTTGCTAAAGAAGCTGAGGGTAAAGGTGATGGACTGTCCAAGCATATCTCCAGACCTAAACCCTATTGAGCATCTGTGGGGCATCCAAAAACGGAAGGTGGGGGAGCACAAGGTCTCTAACATCCACCAGCTCCGTGATGACGTCATGGAGGAGTGGAAGAGGACTCCAGTGGCAACCTGTGAAGCTCTAGTGAACTCCATGCCCAAGAGGGTTACGACAGTGCTGGAAAATAATGGTGGCCACACAAAATATTGACACTTTGGGCCCAATTTGAACATTTTCACTTAGGGGTGTACTCACTTTTGTTGCCAACGGTTTTTTTGACATTTGACAAAGGTGTTATGTGAACACCAAAACGTTATGTCGTTTTAACCTTTGAATACTAATTAAAAGTTATATTTTATTGTGAACAGTGAGTGCCTTTTTTTTGCCTTTGGATTTGTGGATTTTCATTTAAGTGCACCCTGGCTGCTGTACAGACTGTTTGATGTGCTGATCTGTTTTTGCGATACTATATATATATATATATGTACCTTCAGAAACAAATACCATAGGGAAAAAGCGCTCACTTTACACCAGAAGTAAGCAGCACAATGGAGAGAGGGTGTATAATACCTGCAGAAGCTGGGCGTTCCGTGATGCAACAGGTGTGACTACTATGCACAAAAAGTAACAGATTAGGATCCAAAGGTAGTGCGCTCTGGTTCCCAACATAGGACAGTCAGCATAAGTATAAAAATCCTCAATTTATTTCAAAACCAGTAAAAACATACAGAAGGGAAGCTCCAGATAAAAACAAACACAGGTAAGTGTGGTCCAGGTCAAACACAGACGCGTTTCATGCACATGTGCAAAAGTGAGTACACCCCTCACATTTTTGTAAATATTTTATTATATCTTTTCATGTGACAACACTGAAGAAATGACACTTTGCTACAATGTAAAGTAGTGACTGTACAGCCTGTATAACAGTGTAAATTTGCTGTCCCCTCAAAATAACTCAACACACAGCCATTAATGTCTAAACCGTTGGCAACAAAAGTGAGTACACCCCTAAGTGGAAATGTCCAAATTGGACCCAATTAGCCATTTTCCCTCCCCGGTGTCGTGTGACTCGTTAGTGTTACAAGATCGCAGGTGTGTTAAATTTGGTGTTATCGCTCTCACACTCTCTCATACTGGTCATTGGAAGTTTAACATGGCACCTCATGGCAAAGAACCCTCTGAGGATCTCAAAAAAAGAATTGTTGCTCTACATAAAAATGACCTAGGCTATAAGAAGATTGCCAAGACCCTAAAACTGAACTGCAGCATGGTGAGCAAGACCATACAGCGGTTTCACAGGACAGGTTCCACTCAGAACAGGCCTCCCATGGTTGACCAAAGAAGTTGAGTGCACATGCTCATCATCTTTGGGAAATAGATGTATGAGTGCTGCCAGCATTGCTGTAGAAGTTGAAGGGGTGGGGGTTCAGCCTGTCAGTGCTCAGACCATACGCCGGACACTGCATCAAATTGGTCTGCATGGCTGTCGTCCAAGAATGAAGCCTTTTCTAAAGATGATGCACAAGAAAGCCTGCAAACCGTTTGCTGAAGACAAGCAGGCTAAGGACATGGATTACTGGAACCATGTCCTGTGGTCCGATGAGACCAAGATAAACTTATTTGGTTCAGATGGTGTCAAGCGTGTGTGGCGGCAACCTGGTGAGGAGTACAAATACAAGTGTGTCTTGTCTACAGTCAAGCATGCTGGTGTGAGTGTCATGGTCTGGGCCTACATGAGTGCTGTCGGCACTGGGGAGCTACAGTTCATTAAGGGAACCATGAATGCCAACATGTACTGTGACATACTGAAGCAGAGCATGATCCCCTCCCTTCGGAGACTGGGCTGCAGGGCTGTATTCCAACATGATAACGACCCCAAACACACCTCCAAGACGACCACTGCCTTGCTAAAGAAGCTGAGGGTAAAGGTGATGGACTGTCCAAGCATATCTCCAGACCTAAACCCTATTGAGCATCTGTGGGGCATCCAAAAACGGAAGGTGGGGGAGCACAAGGTCTCTAACATCCACCAGCTCCGTGATGACGTCATGGAGGAGTGGAAGAGGACTCCAGTGGCAACCTGTGAAGCTCTAGTGAACTCCATGCCCAAGAGGGTTACAACAGTGCTGGAAAATAATGGTGGCCACACAAAATATTGACACTTTGGGCCCAATTTGAACATTTTCACTTAGGGGTGTACTCACTTTTGTTGCCAACGGTTTAGACATTAATGTTTGTGTGTTGAGTTATTTTGAGGGGACAACAAATTTACGCTGTCCTACAGGATGCACACTCACTACTTTACATTGTAGAAAAGTGTCATTTCTTCAGTGTTGTCACCTGAAACTATATAATAAAATATTTACAAAAATGTGAGGGGTGTACTCACTTTTGTGAGATACTGTGTATATATATATATATATATATATATATATATATATATATATATATATATATATATATATATATATATATATATATATATACAACCCATATTCTGAAAAAGTTAGGACAGTATGGAAAATCCAAAAAAATAATCAAAAAACATAATTTGAATATTCAATTCACCCTGTACTATATTGAAAACACATTCGGCTAGATTACGAGTTTTTGTCGGTAAGGCTTGCGGGGCTAACAAGCAGTTTCAGCTCACCGCTCACCTGCAGACAGCGCTGGTATTACGGGTTCTTTTAAACCCGGCGTTAGCCGCAGAAAAGTGAGTGTTGAGCAAAATTTTGCTCCACATCTCATCTCAATACCAGCGCTGCTTATGGTAGCGGTGAGCTGGCTAAACGTGCTCGTGCACGTTTTCCCCATAGGAATCAATGGGGCAGATTCGGCTGAAAAAATCAAAAAAGCAGCGTTCAGCTCCTAACGCAGCCCCATTGATTCCTATGGGGAAATACTTTTATGTCTACAGCTAACACCCTAACATGAACCCTGAGTCTAAACACCCCTAATATTACAATTATTAACCCCTAATCCGCCGCCCCCGACATCGCCGCCACCTGTATTATATTATTAACCCCTAATCTGCCGCTCCGGACACCGCCGCCACCTACATTATACTTATGATCCCCTAATCTGTTGCCCCCAACATTGCCGACACCTACATTATATTTATTAACCCCTAATCTGCCGCCCCCAATGTCGCTGCAACCTAACTACAATTATGAGCCCCTAATCTGCCACCCACAACGTCGCTGCCACTATATTAAAGTTATTAACCCCTAAACCTAAGTCTAACCCTAACCCTAACACCCCCCTAACTTAAATATAATTTAAATAAATCTAAATAAAATTACTATTAATAACTAAATAATTCCTATTTAAAAATAAATACTTACCTATAAAATAAACCCTACGCTAGCTACAATATAACTAATAGTTACATTGTAGCTATTTTAGGATTTATTTTTATTTTACAGGAAACTTTGTATTTATTTTAATTAGGTACAAGAGTTATTAAATAGTTATTAACTATTTAATAACTACCTAGTTAAAATAAAGACAAATTTACCTGTAAAATAAATCCTAACCTAAGTTACAATTACACCTAAGACTACACTATAATTAAATAAATTACCTAAATTAACTACAATTAAATACAATTATCTAAAGTACGAAAAAAACAAAACACTGAATTACAGAAAATAATAAAATAATTACAATTTTTTAAAACTAATTACACCTAAGCTAATCCCCCTAATAAAATAAAAAATCCCCCCCAAATAATAAAAATCCCTACCCTACACTAAATTATAAATAGCCCTTAAAAGGGCTTTTTGCGGGGCATTGCCCCAAAGTAATCAGCTCTTTTACCTGTAAAAAAAAATACAATACCCCCCAACATTACAATCCACCACCCAAACACCCAACCCTACTCTAAAACCCACCCAATCTCCCCTTAATAAAACCTAACACTAACCCCTTGAAGATCACCCTACCTTGAGATGTCTTCACCCAACCGGGCAGAAGTGGTCCTCCAGACGGGCAGAAGTCTTCATCCAAGCAGGGCAGACGAGGTCCTCCAGATGGGCAGAAGTCTTCATCCAGACGGCATCTTCTATCTTCATCCATCCGGAGCGGAGCGGGTCCATCTTCAAGACATCCGATGCGGAGCATCCTCTTCTGTCTTCATCCGAACACTAAATGACGGTACCTTTAAGTGACGTCATCCAAGATGGCGCCCCTTCAATTCCGTTTGGCTGATAGAATTCTATCAGCCAATCGGAATTAAGGTAGAAAAAATCCTATTGGCTGATGCAATTAGCCAATAGGTTTGAAGTTCAATCCTATTGGCTGATCCAATCAGCCAATAGGATTGAGCTCACATTCTATTGGCTGATTGGAACAGCCAATAGAATGCGAGCTCAATCCTATTGGCTGATTGGATCAGCCAATAGGATTTTTTCTACATTAATTCCGATTGGCTGATAGAATTCTATCAGCCAATCGGAATTGAAGGGACGCCATCTTGGATGACGTCACTTAAAGGTACCGTCATTTAGTCTAAGTAAAAAATATATATAAACAGCGCTAGGACTTAAAACACTTAAGCCTCTCTCTGTAACCATTTCTTGGTTAAAAAGTTAATGAAAAATAAAAAGTGTGAATATGAGAAAGGCGCTAATAAAAGCTATTTGTTAAAATTTGGAGACAACCAGGTTACAAGTATCGGGTAGAAAATATATATAAATCCTTTTCTTTAGTGCAATATTGAGAGAATATGGTGTGACCGCTTAAACCTTTTCAAGGAAAGTCTATATTTAACCCACTATGCAGGTGTTCTTACCTCCTTGAAAAGGTTTAAGCGGTCACACCATATTCTCCTGAACTGTAAAGGATATCTGAAAACAATTTTCTATAACGGACTATCCTCAATATATAATAGTGGCCAGCTACCAATATTGCACTAAAGAAAAGGATTTATATATTTTCTACCCGATACTTGTAACCTGATTATTTTGAGAAATAACATTGTCGCCAGGGTTCTGCAGCAACGAAAGGAGTTAAACTGCTGCTCGTTTTCTACTTGAACGTTACCCCAAAGATTTTTTTTATCTTTTTTCAAAGTATATTTACCGTAGTGATCAAATTGGGCTCTCTTAATGTATCATTTTTAGAAATGTATTTGTTGTATCTATTTTTATGAATATTGTGTCTATTGTTTGCAGATAAAAAACATTTTATGAATTACTTCTTTTGTGTGGAACTAGCATTATTATAAGCCAATTTATTTTTCTATTTTAATCTTCATAGATTGATTATACCTTTTATTGTATAAAGTGGGTCAGTTGTACTTTTTAAACTTTGTATCAGATCCCAATAGTTAATTGAGGACTGCAATTTGAAATTGTTCATTTTACTCCCACATCAAATTACCACTTTTAGACTATATAAATATATTTAGCTTGCTTCTTAAAAACATATTTATGTTGATCTCTACTCCTCTTGAAACTAGTCAGAGCACTGTATTTTAAAAAAATACCTCATTTTATCTGTTATTTAGATATCCAAATTATCTCTTTTAGACTATATACATTTTAGAATTGTTTGCCTTATAGAAAGCATATTTATGCTGTTCTCCATTCCTCTTCAAAGTCATTAAGAGCACCTTATTTATCCATATAATTTTTATATGTTATCTATTTGTCTCCAAATTTTAACACTTATAGCTTTTATTAGCACCTTTCTCATATTCACACTTTTTATTTACCGTCATTTAGTCGTCGGATGAAGACAGAAGAGGATGCTCCGCTTTGGATGTCTTGAAGATGGACCCGCTCCCGTCTGGAGGACTTCTTCTTCCCGGCTTGGATGAAGACTTCTGCCCGTCTGGAGGACCACTTCTGCCAGGTTGGGTTAAGACGTCTCAAGGTAGGGTTATCTTCAAGGGGTTAGTGTTAGGTTTTATTAAGGGGGGATTGGGTGGGTTTTAGAGTAGGGATGGGTGTGTGGGTGGTGGGTTGTAATGTTGGGGGGGGTATTGTATTTTTTTTACAGGTAAAAGAGCTGATTACTTTGGGGCAATGCCCCGCAAAAAGCCCTTTTAAGGGCTATTTGTAATTTAGTATAGGGTAGGGATTTTTATTATTTTGGGGTTCTTATTTTATTAGGGGGATTAGATTAGGTGTAATTAGTTTAAAAAAAATGTAATTATTTTATTATTTTCTGTAATTTAGTGTTTTTTTCCGTACTTTAGATAATTGTTTTACATTGTATTTAATTGTAGTTAGTTTAGGGAATTAATTTAATTATAGTGTAGTGTTAGGTGTAATTGTAACTAAGGTTAGGATTTATTTTACAGGTAAATTTGTCTTTATTTTAACTAGGAAGTTATTAAATAATTAATAACTATTTAATAACTATTGTACCTAGTTAAAATAAATACAAATTTGCCTGTAAAATAAAAATAAAACCTAAGCTAGCTACAATGTAACTCTTAGGGTTGATTTTACAGGTATTTAGTTTTAAATTGGAATTATTTATTTAATTGTAGTAATTTTATTTAGATTTATTTAAATTATATTTAAGTTGTGGGGGTGTTAGGGTTAGACTTAGATTTAGGGGTTAATAACTTTAATATAGTTGTGGCGACGTAGTGGGCGGTAGATTTTGGGTTAATAAAATTGAAATAGTGTTTGCGAGGCGGGAGTGCGGCGGTTTAGGGGTTAATATATTTATTAAAGTGGCGGCGATGTCCGGTCGGCAGATTAGGGGTTAAAATTTTTATTCAAGTGTTTGCGATGTGTGGGGGGCCCTCGGTTTAGGGGTTAATAGGTGTTAGTGTACTTTTTAGCACTTTAGTTAAGAGTTTTATGTTACGGCGTTAGCCCATAAAATTCTTAACTACTGACTTTTAAATGAGGTACCAGTCTTGACAGGAGAAGGTCTACCGCTCACTTTTTCCAAGACTCGTAATACCGGCGTTAGGAAAATCCCATTGAAAATATAGGATATGCAATTGACGTAAGTGGATTTGCGGTATGTTCGAGTAGCGGAAAAAAAGTGAGCGGTACACCTGTACCTTCAAGACTCGTAATACCAGCGGGCGTTAAAAAGCAGCGTTGGGACCTCTCAACGCTGTTTTTTAACCCTAACGCAAAACTCGTAATCTAGGTGATTATTAACACATTATTTGATGTTTTACTTAATGAATTTAATGTATTTTTGAAAATATACACTCATTTTAAATCTGATGACTGCAACATGTTCCAAAAAAGATGGGACAGGGGCAATTTATGACTAATAGCGATGTGACAAGTTGAAATAAGAAGGTGATGTAAAACAAGTGAGGCAATCGTGTAATTGTAATATATAAGGAGCCTCCAAAAAGGCCTAGTCCTCCAAGAGCAAGGATGGGGTTCGAGGCTCGCCAATCTGCCAACAAATGCGTCAGCAAATAGTGAAGCACTTTGAGAACAATATTCCACAAAGACAAATCGGTAGGATTTTGGGCATTTCGCCTTCTACAGTGCACACTATAATTAAAAGATTTAAGGAATCCGGTCAAATCTCGATGCATAAAGGGCAAGGCCACTTCTGAATGCACGTGATCTCCGATACCTTAGATTTCCCTGTCTCAAAAACGGTCATGAGTCTGTAATGGATATACTGATATGGGCTCGGGAATACTTTAGTAAACCTTTGTCAGTCAATACCATTCGCCACTGCATCCACAGATGCAAGTTAAGGCTTTACTATGCAGAGCAGAAGCCATACATCAACACTGTCCATAAGCTCCACTGACTTCTCTGGGCTCTATCTCATCTGAGATGGACAGTAGCACAGTGGAATCATGTTTTGTGGTCCTACTAGTCAACATTTCAAATAGTCTGTCTTGGTATGGGGGGGGGGGATCAGTGCCCATGGCATGGGTAACTTGCACATCTGTGAGGGCACCATTAATTCAGAAAGATATGTATACATTTTTGAGCAACATATGCTGCCATCCAGAAGTTATCTTTTCAGGGAAGTCCCTACATTTTACAGCAGGACAACGCCAAACCACATTCTGCCTGGATTACAAGAGCATGGTTGCATAAGCAGTGAGTGTGGGTGCTAGCATGGTTTGCCTGCAGTCCTGACCTGTTTCCGATTGAAAATGTGTGGCGCATTATGAAGCGCAAAATAAGGCAACAAACTGGTGTCTTCAGTGCCCAAATGCTTAATAAGTGTTATTAAAACAAAAACTGATGTTACACAGTGGTAAACAGTTGACTGTCCCAAATTTTTTGGCGTGTGTTGCAGTCATCATCTTTTAAATCAGTGTATATTTTGAAAAATTCATTAAATTCAAGTAAAACATCAAATAATGTATTAATATTGTGTTTTCAAAATAGTACAGGGTGAATTCAATTTTCAAATGACTCTTTTTATGGGACATCCTAAAACATTTAATGTGAAAATAGCTTAATGTAGCTTAATGAGTAAAAAAGTGCCCAGATGTTAATCAATTGCTGCATAATTTTGAACAACCCAAGGTTTCCACTATCCTAGCCTATCCTAGAAGTTTCCCCAAACTTCACGCAATACAATAACCTATCTATTCAAACATATTCTGAACATTTCAGGACATTTGGTAAAACATATCAAAAGTTATTCACATTTAACTATTTTTTTTACAATCCTAAAACATTTAGGGGCATTTTTTACAATGTGCGAGCAGACATATGAAGTAGCGTATCATATCCGTGGCACATCGCTGCTCATCGATAAATGCCGACAGCATATGCTGTCGGCATTTATCATTGCACCAGCAGTTCTTGCAGGGGGTGTCAATCAACCCAATCGTATTCGATCGGGTTGATTTCTGTCTGCAGCCTCAAAGCAGGCGGACAAGTTATGGGGCAGCGGTCTTTAGTCTTTAGACCGCTGTTTTATAACTTCTGTTTCCGGTGAGCAGAAACAAGGGGCATCAAGCTCCATACAGAACTTGATAAATATGCTCCTTAATGTGAGCAGCTTAAAGGGACACTGAATCCAATTTTTTTCTTTTGTGATTCAGATAGAGCATGCAATTTTAAGCCACCTTCTAATTTATACTTCTATTATCAAATTTCCTTCATTCTCTTGGTATCTTTATTTGAAAAGCAAGACTGTAGGTTTAGATGCCGGCCCATTTTTGGTGAACGACCTGGGTTGTTCTTGCTGATTGGTGGTGCTTTCCAGTGTACTGAACCGAAAATTGTCTGGCTCTTTAGCTTAGATGCCTTCTTTTTCATATAAAGATAGCAAGAGAACGAAGAAAAATTGATAATAGGAGTAAATTAGAAAGTTGCTTAAATTTGCATGCTCTATCTGAATCACAAAAGAAAAAAATTTGGGTTCAGTGTCCCTTTAATGTAAGAGATTAATGTACCAAAATTTGCCTAAACCTCAACCAATTTCCTTGAAACTTGGCACAACTTCTGCTTTTAACTATCTAAGCCTATCCTAGAAGTTTCATGGATTTTGGTTTCTCACAAGGCAAATGAGTGACATTAAAGGGACACTGAACCCAAATGTTATTTTTTGTGATTCAGATAGAGCATGAAATTTTAAGCAACTTTCTAATTTACTCCTATTATCAAATTTTATTCATTCTCTTGGTATCTTTATTTGAAATTTAAAAATGTAAGTTTAGATGCCGGCCCATTTTTGGTGAACAACCTGGGTTGTTCTTGCTGATTGGTGGATAAATTCATCCACCAATAAAAAAGTGATGTCCATAGTTCTTAATTAAAAAAAAGCTTAGATGCATTCTTTTTCAAATAAAGATAGCAAGAGAATGAAGAAAAATTGATAATAGGAGTAAATTAGAAAGTTGCTTAAAATGTTATGCTCGATCTGAATCATGAAAGAAAAAATGTGGGTTCAGTGTCCCTATAAGCTTGTTTTTTGGGGAGCTTAATGTGGTTTAACATACAAAAAAGAACTTAGATGTTAACCAATTTCCCCTAAACTTCACGCAATACAATAACCTATCTATTCAAACATATTCTAAAAATTTCAGGACATTTGTAAAACATATCAAAAGTTATTCACATTTAATTATTTTTTTACAATCCTAAAATTTTAAATGTGAGCCACTTAATGTAAAAAGAGCTTAATGTACCAAAATGCTCCTTTAGGGGTAATAGGTAGCTTAGGTTTTTTTAGTGTTATTTTTTTTTTATTTTGGATGGTTTGGTGGGTGGGGGGGATTTCCTGTACGGGGGACTTAGTATATTTTTTAGGTAAAAGAGCTGTTTAAGTTAGGGCAATGCCATACAAAAGGCCCTTTTAAGGGCTACTGGTAGTTTAGTGTTATATTAGGGGTTGTTTTTATTTGGGGGGGGGGGCTTTTTATTTTTTATTGGGGTATTAGATTAGGTTTAAATTTTTCATTTTTGATAATTTTATTTTTTTCTGTAATTTTAGACTTTTTTATTTTTTGCAATTTTAGATTTATTTATTTTAATTTAATATTAGTTTTTTTTTAAAAAATGAAAGCAAACTTTGATGAATGAAAGCCCGGTTTTTAAAAATGCTATTAAAAACAGGGGCACTTTCATTCATCAAAGTTTATAAAGTAGCCGTTTTGTTTAAAAACTTACCTCTCTCCTCTTTACAGCCGGAACAGCTTCCCCCACACGGAGATCCTCTCTTCACACGTCAGCAATGACTAATCCGGTTTCTTCCAATCACGGCTTTCCCCCCAGGGGACTCATTGCCTGGGGCCATGCCGTGATTGGAGGAAGCCGGATTAGTCATTGCTGACGTGTGAAGAGAGAATCTCCGGGGGCGGGGGAAGCTGCTCCGGCTGTGACCCCAAGACAGTGGACCTGGGGTGAGGTGTTGAGAATAGAGTCTCCAACCATCAGAGAAATGTGTTGGATGTCTCGATGAGGGGGAAATAAGAAGCAGCTCAATTTTAGACAGATTGAGTTAGAGGTAGTGTGAAGACATCCAAGAGTAAATTGCAGAGAGGCAGTTGGAAATCTGGTTGAGTAAAGTGGGAGAGATATCAGGAGAGGAAAGATAGATTTGGGTATCATCAGCATATAAGTGGTACTGGAATCCAAAGGAGGCTATACGTTTTCCAAGGGAGGATGTATATAGAGAGAAAAGCAAGTTCCCAAGACAGAGCCTTGCAGTACTCCAACTGAGAGAGGCATAGGATCACAAGATATGTTGTTAAAGGAAACTAAAAACAAGCGGTTTGAAAGATATGAGGCAAACCATGAGAGGGCTGTGTCTCGGATGCCAAATTAATGTAGTATTTTTAGGAGGAGAGGATGGTTGACTGTGTCAAAAGCAGTGGATAGGTCATGAAGAATTAGTAAGAAGTAGTGGCCTTTTGCTTTAGCTGATAACAGGTAATTTATTACTTTAGCAAGAGCTGATTCTGTTGAGTGTTTAGGGTGGAAACCAGATTGTAGTGGATCAAGAATGGAGTTAGTTGTGAGAAATGTAGTTAGCCGATAATAGACCAGTCGTTAAAATAATTTAGAAGCAAAGGGAAGTAAGAAGACTGGTCGATAGTTAGAAGGCGTGGAGGGGTCAAGCGAGGGCTTTTTTAGGATTGGTATGATTGATGCATGCTTGAATGTATCAGAAAAAGAGGCCAGCGGTGAGATATTGGTTAAAGAGATGAGTTAGGGTAGGGGTTAGTAAAGTAGAGAGAGATGGAAGAAGTCGTGAAGGAATAGGGTTAAGTGGGCAGGCTGTGAGATGAGCCAAGGATAGGAGTACAGAGACTTCTTCCTCTGTTACAGGGAAGTAGCATAGAGTTTTGTTAATAGAAGGGGTGGGTGGGGATTGCTGGGTTTGAGGGGTGTGATGTGCAGATATCTTTTCTAATGGTGTCAATTTTATATTTGAAGTGATCAGCAATAATCTGAGCAGTGAGGTTGGTAGTGGGTGGGGGTGCAGGCAGACGTAGAAGGGAGTTAAAGGTTGAGAACAGCTTTCTGGAGTTGGATGCGTGAGATGACAGGAGGAGAAATAGACTTGTTTGGCCAGGCTGAGCACAGAGTTGTAGGTATTTAGGATGAATTTATAATGGCAGAAATCAGCACAGGTGTGTGATTTCCTCTACTGCCGTTAAGCAGAGAGATGAAATGTCGGAGAGCAGAGGATTCAGTTGAGTGGAAAAGTCTGTGAGATCCAAGTAATTTAAATTCCTGTAAGGTAGCAGTTTCTTGGAGGCTTGCAAAGATGTAGCAGGTAGTGAGTGATGTCGCAAACCTAAAATTTTGCGTTTGCAAACGGCGGACGTGAACTTCCACAACTGTTCGTGAACGGGCGAACCGCCATAGACTTCAATAGGCAGGCAAATTTTAAAACCCACAGGGACTCTTTCTGGCCACAATAGTGATGGAAAAGTTGTTTCAAGGGTACTAACACCTGGACTGTGGCATGCCGGAGGGGGATCCATGGCAAAACTCCCATGGAAAATTACATAGTTGATGCAGAGTCTGGTTTTAATCCATAAAGGGCATAAATCACCTAACATTGCTAAATTGTTTGGAACAACGTGCTTTAAAACATCAGGTATGATGTTGTATCGATCAGGTAGTGTAAGGGTTACGCCCGCTTCACAGTGACAGACCAAACTCCCCGTTTAAAGGGACAGTCTACACCAGATAGATAATCCCTTTATTACCCATTTCCCAGTTTTGCATAACTAACACATTTATAATAATATACTTTTTTTTTTTTTTTTTTTTTTTTAACTTTTTATTGATAGTCAACCAGATAGCTGTACATAAATCGAGGAGACGCAGCTCCAAATCAGCAGAGTGCAGTTTACAAAGAAAACAAGAAGAATGAGTGCGTCCAGCATATTAATAAACTGTTACATTACTTACAACATGATGTATATAGGATCGACTTGTCAGGCCTTGATTCATGACCGACAAGTCTGAGAAATAGGGGGGGGGGGTCATAATGGCTAAATGTAAAGGGCCTCTCTAATAGAGAGGAAGGAGGGAGGGGGAGAAGAGGGGGAGGTGGAAGGGGGGGGAAGTGGTAGGGGAGGAAGCATAAGAAGGAGGGTTAGGGCCATCCAACTACATTCGCAATTGTGCTGAATAGGTGACTGTCATAGGGGGGATGCGGTCAGGGAACTATGTGTCTTGGGCGGTTGCGTTGGGTTTCCAGTCAGTGTTTTGGGACTCCTTCCAGTCAGCCCATATCAATTCAAATAGGTCAGATTTATTTAGTTTGTAAAAGATATCCTTTTCCATTGTGTAGACGTATGCCATATTATTACAGATCGTCGCCCAACTTGGGGCCCGTTCCTTTTTCCAGGAGCATGCAATAGAGTATTTTATAGTCATGAATAGGTAGATGAAGATATACGCATGATTTTTAGGTAGGGAATGTAGGTTTAGGTGAAGAAGGGTTGCAGCAGGCTCCCTAGGGAGCCTGATGCCTATGCCTTGTAGCACCGAGAAGCATTTTCACCAAAGAGGCTGAATCGCGGGACACTCCCACCATATGTGTAGAGCGTTACCCCGGTGGCCACAATTCCGCCAACATTTGGGGGATACTGTCGGGAATATTTTCGCTAGCCTAGTAGGTACATAGTACCAGTGAGATAGAAGTTTGAAATAGGTTTCGTACAGCGTTGTGCAATGTATAGCTTTCTGGGTCAGGGAGAAAGCTCGTTCCCACTCCTCATGGGTAGTGTGCCTCCCCGTCAGCATATCCCATCGGGACAAATGGTTAGGGGTTTCCGGGCTCTGAGACCCGCCTAAAAGCACATAATGGATAGAGAGGGGCCTGTACAACCGATCTCCCCTAGCCCAATTGGACTCCCAGAGAGTTAATGGTCTATTGAGGTTAGGTTTGAAACCCCAACTGCTTAGAAAGCTCTTAATCCTCTGGTATTCAAAGGGTAAATACGACGGGATCTGGGCCTCAACACTAATCTGGGATAGTTGTTTAAATGAGTCACGGGGGGACGTAGACCAAAGGTCCGCTATACTGTTAATTCCTAGTTGAACCCACTTGTTGGGGTGGGAGTCTTGCAGACCCGAAAGAAGGCCCACAATGGAAGCGACTGGGGAAGGGTACGGGGCTACATGTGGGTGATGCCGTATTCTATCCCAAAAGCCGAGGCATTCACAGAATACTGGATTGGTTAGGGCAAGCTCTCTACGGCAATGTGGCAGGGTCCATATCAGGTCTCTCAAAGCAATTAGTAAGGGCAGCGAGGCCTGTTCTATGGATTTCCACTTGGCATCCGACGACTTTACCCCCCATTGAGAAACATGGGTAAGCATTGCACCCTCATAATACCGTATCACTGACGGGGAAGCAACACCCCCCATAGATTTAGGGAGTTGGAGTACTCTGTGAGCTACTCTAGGGGGTTATCCAACCAAATAAATTTGGTGAACCCGCTTTGGAATTGAAGAAGCAAATGCCTCTGTATTTTAATGGGCAGGCAGCGGAATAGATACGTTAGCTTGGGGAGGAAAGACATTTTCAACGCCGTAATCCTACCCAACCAGGATACATGCTGGAGGTTCCAATCCTTCCGCAGGGAGCGGAGGGAAGATAGGAGAGGAAGATAGTTATCTTTAATTGTTTGAGGAAGGCTACTAGAAATCTTGACACCCAAATGTAGGACAGAATGTTCAGTCCAATTAAATTTATAAGTCTCAGTGAGAGAGACTAGTTGTGTCTTTGTAAACCCCTGCGTATACACTTGTGTTTTTGACAGATTTAACTTGTAGTAAGAATGGGCCCCGAAAGTGGTGAGTATATCAAGAAGTCTGGGTATCCCCTGCTCAGGGTGCGACAAGAATAGAGTGACATCTTCAGGTGACTCCTGCAATTTGAGGGTCAGTTCTGATCTGCTCAGCCAGGGGTTCTATGGAGAGGGCAAACAGAAGTGGCTAAAGGGGGCACCCCTGTCTTGTGCCATTTGTAATAGGGAAAAGAGAGGAGTGAAAGCCCAGGCCACACACAGACGCGGTAGGGGTAGAATAGAGGGCCTGAACGGCCGCTATAAAGTCGGGGGGAAAATGAAATCTCTTTAGGACTGCCCAAAGGTATTGCCATCTGACCCGGTCGAATGCCTTCTCGGCGTCAAGAGAAATGACAGCGAGCGGCCTACGAAGTCGTGAGGCAAAAGTGAGTATGTTAAGGAGGAGCCTCGTGTTGTCGGGACCTTCTCGGAGGGGGACAAATCCCACCTGATCCGAGTCTATAAGGGAAGGAAGGAAACCAGCTAGACGATTGGCTAGCATCTTTGAGTAGAACTTGATGTCCGTGTTTATCAAAGAGATAGGCCTGTAACTCGCACAAAGCGATGGGTTCTTGTCTGGCTTAAGAATGGTGACAATATTGGCTTCCAAAAATTCCCTTTTAAAATGGCCCTCCTCTCTAGCCAAATTATAGAATTTTAGTAGCAACGGGGCAAGTTCCTGTGCATAGGCCTTCTAGAAATGTGCCGGGTACCCGTCAGGTCCAGGGGACTTAAAGGACTTTGCGTTCTTAATAAATCTCAGAACTTCTGGGAGAGAGAAGGGGGAGCTCAAAGCATCCCGTTGTTCTGGGGCGAGCGTGGGAAGCGACAGAGTCTTAAGGTAAGTTTCCAGAACCTCCTGGGAAGAGGACCCAACAGACTCGGCTGTGGCTATATTATAGAGCTTGGCATAGTAATCGGCAAACGCGTCACCTATCTGAGACGGGATCTGGAGAAGAGATCCTGATGATCGTATGGAATGAATCCGGGAGGCCCCCAGTCTGTTCCTAATCTTGTTTGCTAACAAGGTATCAGCTTTTTTGCCTTTATAGTAAAATAAGTGCTTGAGCTTGGTGAGGTTAAGTTGGGTCCTGCGCAGCTCAATCCTGGAAATGTGGTCTTTTATCTCAATAATTTGAGATGTGATCCCTGCCGTGACTGCAATTATATTGCATGCTTCTAGTTGTCGCAACTTCATGTGGGCTTGCGAGAGGGTGAGACCTGCCTGCTTTCTAAGATGTGCTTGTTTAGTGATAAGAATACCTCTGATTGTAGCTTTAGCTGCCCCCCATAATGTATCGTCTCTGACCGTTAGGTTGTCGTTAGTTTGAATAAAGTGGGTGATATCTCTCTAAAGGGTATGTCCTCTAAGATCTGGTGGGGTAGTCTCCATTTGGGTCTAATGTGAGTCGTGTTAGTGGAAATTATGTCGGCCTAAACTAGGTCATTATCCGACCAGGCACAAAGGGAAATTTTAGACCTCTTAACTAAGTCAAGGGAGTCAGCCGAAGAAAAGATATAATCGAGCCTCGAGTATAGCTTGTGGGGGTGAGAGAAGTGGGTATAGTCATGATCTTTAGGGTGCATGGCTCTCCAAATATCATACAGGCCCGAGGCGGACATTATTTGCCGGAATCTGTGTGAAAGTTGTTTAGCTGGAGAAGGTGTTAGGTCCGTAGACCTGGGTCTTCTGTCTAACAAATGGTCCCAGACCATGTTAAAGTCGCCCGCTATGAGGACTCTCCCCTGTTGAACTTGAGAAAGGGCATGAAGAATATGTTTGAGATATCGTGGCTGCTTGGAATGTGGAAGATATACGGACGCTAGGGTATAAGTGACATGGTTTATTTTGCAGATAAGAATAATAAATCTGGCCTGAGGATCTCTAATAACTTGTATTTTTTCGAAGGCCAGACGCTTGTGTAGCAATATCGCTACTCCTCTGGCTTTTTTGGTGTAAGAGGCGGTTTCAATGTGAGTATAAGACTTGGAGATGAGCCTAAGAGGCTCCTTGTCCAGCCAGTGGGTCTCCTGAAGGAATACCACATCTGGGTTATGATGTTTCAACATCCTAAGTAACAGGCTACATTTATGAGGCAAATTGAGACCTCTGACGTTATGTGTCAAAAGCCTAATGGTGGACATAGTCGTTGGGAAGGATGCGATTATGGGGCTCTATAGGGAAGTAGGACTATGTTGTGGGTAGGGGGGAGGACGGAGTGGGTGGTATAAGAGGGAGGGGTGAGGAGAAGAGAGCACTTAGGAAAGTACTCAAGAATGTGGTGGAAATAGTCCACCTCAAGGAGTCCTAGAGTGGACTTCTATGCGGGGGCGGAGCAGTTAAGGAAATTAAACTAAGGAGCACAGAGTTAGAAGCATCATTAAGAACAGCCCCGCTCTGCTATAAATAATTACTAAGATATGAGCTAATATTAAATTAGAACTGAGTCATTTGCTAAAGAATAACATAGTAACCAGCAGAATAAACTTGAGTAGAACACATTCAACAGGTATTGCAAACACAAACCACGGACCTGAAAAACATAGAGCCACCAGGTGGCTATAAGCAGTAGCAACATTCATCCAATAAAATGACTGTAGAGGGCTGGCCCCAGGAGTTAAGAGATAGCTGTGGGCTGAGGTAGTTTTGCCCTTTTAGCTCTCTGGTCATTAACAGTCCACTCTGGGGCGGAAGCCCGCAACTTATGGTAAGGAGGATCCCGTTGAGTAAGCGGTTCTGGTCTAAGGCCCCAGTTGGTGAGGAGAGTCAGGAATTTTGATTGTCTTTGGTGATGATAAGGCGAGTTGGGAATCCCCATCTATACTTAATGTTATTCTTTCGTAGGGTAATAGTGACAGATTGATAGTGGCGTTGTTGTAGGGTATGAACCGAGAGGTCAGGTAGGAGCTGGATATCTTTAAATCTTTCGCTCAGAGATGGTTTCTTGAAGGCTGGCTGCATCAGTCTATCCTTATATAGAAAACTATGGCCTAGATTTAGAGTTTGGCGGTAGCCGTCAAAACCAGCATTAGAGGCTCCTAACGCTGGTTTTTACCGCCCGCTGGTATTTGGAGTCAGTCAGGAAAGGGTCTAACGCTCACTTTGCAGCCGCGACTTTTCCATACCGCAGATCCCCCTACGCCATTTGCGTATCCTATCTTTTCAATGGGATCTTCCTAACGCCGGTATTTAGAGTCGTGGCTGAAGTGAGCATTAGAAATCTAACGACAAAACTCCAGCCGCAGAAAAAAGTCAGTAGTTAAGAGCTTTCTGGGCTAACGCCGGTTTATAAAGCTCTTAACTACTGTGCTCTAAAGTACACTAACACCCATAAACTACCTATGTACCCCTAAACCGAGGCCCCCCCACATCGCCGCCACTCTATTAAAATATTTTAACCCCTAATCTGCCGCTCCATACACCGCCGCCACCTACGTTATCCCTATGTACCCCTAATCTGTTGCCCCTAATACCGCCGACCCCTATATTATATTTATTAACCCCTAATCTGCCGCCCCAACGTCGCCGCCACCTACCTACACTTATTAACCACTAATCTGCCGACCGGACCGCACCGCTACTCTAATAAATTTTTTAACCCCTAAAGCTAATTCTAACCCTAACCCTAACACCCCCCTAAGTTAAATATAATTTTTATCTAACGAAATAAATTAACTCTTATTAAATAAATTATTCCTATTTAAAGCTAAATACTTACCTGTAAAATAAACCCTAATATAGCTACAATATAAATTATAATTATATTGTAGCTATTTTAGGATTAATATTTATTTTACAGGCAACTTTGTATTTATTTTAACCAGGTACAATAGCTATTAAATAGTTAATAACTATTAATAGCTACCTAGTTAAAATAATTACAAAATTACCTGTAAAATAAATCCTAACCTAAGTTACAATTAAACCTAACACTACACTATCAATAAATTAATTAAATACAATACCTACAAATAAATACAACTAAATAAACTAACTAAAGTACAAAAATAAAAAAGAACTAAGTTACAAAAAATAAATTTTTTTTTACAAACATTAGAAAAATATTACAACAATTTTAAACTAATTACACCTACTATAAGCCCCCTAATAAAATAACAAAGACCCCCAAAATAAAAAAATGCCCTACCCTATTCTAAAATTAAAATAGAAAAGCTATTTTACCTTACCAACCCTGAAAAGGGCTGAAGTCTTCTATCAAGCGGCATCTTCAATCTTCTTTCTTCCGGATCCATGTTCATCCCGCCGACGCGGAACATCCATCTTCACCGACGACTTCCCTACGAATGACGGTTCCTTTAAGGGACGTCATCCAAGATGGCGTCCCTCGAATTCCGATTGTCTGATAGGATTCTATCAGCCAATCGGAATTAAGGTAAGAAAATTCTAATTGGCTGATGGAATCAGCCAATCAGAATCAAGTTCAATCCGATTGGCTGATCCGATCAGCCAATCAGATTGAGCTCGCAGTCTATTGGCTGATCGGAACAGTCAATAGAATGCAAGCTCAATCTGATTGGCTAATCGGATCAGCCAATCGGATTGAACTTGATTCTGATTGGCTGATTGCCGGATCATGGACCTCTTCAGCTCCCGCTTGGATGAAGACTTCAGCCGGATCATGGACATCTTCAGCCCCCGCTTGGGCTTGGATCAAGACATCGGAGGCTCTTCTGGATCCATCGGTGAACCCGGTGTGGTGAAGATAAGGTAGGAAGATCTTCAGGGGCTTAGTGTTAGGTTTATTTAAGGGGGGTTTGGGTTAGATTAGGGGTATGTGGGTGGTGGGTTGTAATGTTGGGGGGGTATTGTATGTTTTTTTTTACAGGCAAAAGAGCTGAATTCTTTAGGGCATGCCCCGCAAAGGGCCCTTTTCAGGGCTGGTAAGGTAAAAGAGCTTTTCTATTTTAATTTTAGAATAGGATAGGGCATTTTTTTATTTTGGGGGTCTTTCTTATTTTATTAGGGGGCTTAGAGTAGGTGTAATTAGTTTAACATTGTTGTAATATTTTTCTAATGTTTGTAAATATTTTTTTATTTTTTGTAACTTAGTTCTTTTTTATTTTTTGTACTTTAGTTAGTTTATTTAATTGTATTTATTTGTAGGTATTGTATTTAATTAATTTATTGATAGTGTAGTATTAGGTTTAATTGTAGATAATTGTAGGTATTTTATTTAATTTATTTATTGATAGTGTAGTGTTAGGTTTAATTGTAACTTAGGTTAGGATTTATTTTACAGGTAATTTTGTAATTATTTTAACTAGGTAACTATTAAATAGTTATTAACTATTTAATAGCTATTGTACCTGGTTAAAATAATTACAAAGTTGCCTGTAAAATAAATATTAATCCTAAAATAGCTACAATATAATTATAATTTATATTGTAGCTATATTAGGGTTTATTTTACAGGTAAGTATTTAGCTTTAAATAGGAATAATTTATTTAATAAGAGTTAATTTATTTTGTTAGATTTAAATTATATTTAACTTAGGGGGGTGTTAGGGTTAGACTTAGCTTTAGGGGTTAATACATTTATTTGAGTAGCGGTGAGATCCGGTCGGCAGATTAGGGGTTAATTATTGTAGGTAGGTGGAGGCGACGTTGGGGGCGGCAGATTAGGGGTTAATAAATATAATATAGGGGTCGGCGGTGTTAGGGGCAGCAGATTAGGGGTACATAGGGATAACGTAGGTTGCGGCGGTGTACGGAGCGGCAGATTAGGGGTTAATAATAATATGCAGGGATAGCGGGGGCAGCAGATTAGGAGTTAATAAGCGTAAGGTTAGGGGTGTTTAGAATCGGGGTACATGTTAGGGTGTTAGGTGCAGACTTAGGAAGTGTTTCCCCATAGGAAACAATGGGGCTGCGTTAGGAGCTGAACGCTGCTTTTTTGCAGGTGTTAGGTTTTTTTTCAGCTCAAACAGCCCCATTGTTTTCTATGGGGGAATTGTGCACGAGCACGTTTTTGAAGCTGGCCGCGTCCATAAGCAACGCTGGTATTTAGAGTTGCAGTGGCGGTAAATATGCTCTACGGTCCCTTTTTTTGAGCCTAACGCAGCCCTTCTGTGAACTCTAAATACCAGCGGTATTTAAAAGGTGCAGGGGAAAAAAAGCATGCGTAGCTAACGCACCCCTTTGGCCGCAGAACTCTAAATCTAGCCGTATGGAAGCACACTATTACATCTCGCGGCTTATCTTGAGCCACGTTTCTAGAGCGCAGTGCCCTGTGTGCCCGTTCCATAGTGGCGGTCAAACCCTCTGGGCAGCCAATCAACGAGTGATACAGTTCCCTCAAGAAGTCTTGGAGGTCGGATGGCGCTACCGATTCCGGAATTCCACGGAATTTGATGTTATTGCGCCTGGATCTGTCCTCAACCTCTGCCACCTTGAGTTCCAGTTGGGAGATTTGGTCGGCCAAACTTTCTGAGTAGGCTAATAGGTTAGATTGATCCACCACCATGTCGTCTTGTTTCCTTTCTAGGGCATCTACCCTCTCCCCAATCTCTGATATCTCTTTTTTAAGTTCTGCTGAGCTTCGCTGGATTTCCTGCGTGATGAATTTAGTCTGTGAGGCTAGCAAATTCTTTAGAGATTTCTCGGTAATGTAGTGTTGTGAAGCGGACGCGGATTGGATACTAGATTGGGACTCTTCATCTTGCGAGTCCGGGTCGCTCAACTCTCCTTGGGGTTCCATGTCTGGGCCCTTAGATTGTTGTGAGAAGTGGTCATAGACTGTTTTCTTGGATTTCGATGCTGACTTAAGAGGCTTCCTACCCATGTTCGGCATGTTGTTGGGGCTATGTGAAGACAAGATCCCCTAAGCCCAGAAACTCAGAATGTATTTGCAAAAGGCTGTACTATTCTGCTGAAAGGGAATGAGGTTAGTGAATCATATCAAACAGAAGAGTTAAGACATTACTCTATATACCTCAGAGCGGGGCTGATTACCATAGAAATTATAACACTCACATGTTAGATATAAACACTTACATACGGTGACTTAACCCTGGTCCCTCACCTCGGGGATGAAGGGGATACGACCCGAAGGAAGGGGGAGGGTAAGTGGAAGTGACCCACCCGGACAAGCCGAGTGGGAGTGGAGAGGTGAGGGGGTGGCAGACAGTAGTAGTAAGGTCAGATAGACAATTCAATGATACGATAAATACCAGGTAAATATCAGACCAGTGTAACTCCTGGCAGCACTCTTAAAATATGGCTCTGTTATATATAGTTAACTATATATGGGCTTGGCCCGGAATGGCCTCTAGGATGCACAGTGAGGGCTGTATGGTGACTCCAACTAAATTAGTGTCAGGCTAATGTGGAGCGTGCTCCCTGTGTTCTAAGTGCGAACAAAAGGTACCCAAACAGGGTTATTTATGGCTAGCCTTTAAGGAGGCGTAGCTATAGAGGGTGTTCTACCCGAGCGTAATCTAAGCAGGAGTTGTTCCCGTGATAATGTAGGGTGAACTGTGTGCAGCGCCCAATTTAGTCCGAAATCGTGGTCTATGTATATACTGGGCTAATGTGGGGCTTAAATTTTAATGTTCTATACGTCAACTTGCCCTAATATTATTCAGTAATGTTAACCACCAGATGGAGTAGACACAAGGTGGTGTGCAACCGGATAGGTAATACGAGGTAACAATGACAAGGTTTTCCTAGGTATACAGTAGAGGCAATGCTTAAAGTAAGGGCAATTGTGTCTGAATGTTACTTTCTGCAGATACTAATACCAGTTCAAATAAACCTCCAATAATATAATGTAGACGTAGGGCCTAAAAAATCAAAGCACAGCAGGGTAACCAGCACAGGTTTGCATAAACATGTGAAAGCCCTTGAGACAATTTTTATATATAGTGTAGCTATGAGTGATATTATATAGCAAATCCTGCAAGGAAAAATAAATGTTGTTAGGCAGACACCATAAATAATAGGCAGGGCCCAAAGACACTTGTGCTGACGCAGCAGCCTTAATCACTTTATCCCCCAAACTGCCCTTTAATTTCCAAAAAACACTGTGCAGTCTTATGTCCCTCTAAGAAATTTGACACAGTAATGGGCTGTAATAGACAGAGTTCACACTCCTGTGTGTAAGGGTAGGCTGGTACACAACTAGGGACCCAAGGAGCCCCACCTCAAGTGCTATGACAATAGTAATACGAACTGGCAAGTCTCCTAATTCCCCACAGGCAAAGACCAGTTTGAGTTCTCAAAGAAGAAATTTTTCCTATCAGTGTCACCAGGTCTGTGTCCCAGGGGGTATGGAGTAAGCCAAAGCACCTTCAGCTGTGTAAATAATGATGTTTGTGTGGGCCTGAGTATCAGCTAGCAAGTGTGGCAACTCTGAAACTTAGCTCCCTAATCCACGTGGGGCACTCAGAGCCAGAAGGGCCCTACAGTAATCAGAATGTACTCACTCAGGGTCTTCAAGTCTCCTAGGCTCTCCTTGCTGTACTCTACTGGCCCCCAAGGGGAGCAGGACCAAAGATGTGAGGTCCCCAAACTCCGATATTGCTGTGTGGGTCAGGTCTCTAGGCCCAGACGGACCCTGTATGTAGGTGGAGTGGGAGCGCAAGATGGCCGTTGTTTGTGCCCTTTTCTTCTCCTGCAACAACCAGCAGGTAGCAATCTATGTTCTGTGGCGAGATCGCTTTGTCTAATCCGGATACTTCTTCCTGGCTCCCAGATCTGCTGACTGCCTCTGTTCTTTACTGGGACCGGCTCTTGACCAGCCGCGATACTCCTCTGGGTCACCTATTCACTTCAGGCGCAGCTCTTCCTCCCTCACATGCGCCGGCCGCAAGACCTCTTAGAAGCTGCAGGTGTAAGGTCTCTGTCCTCCGCTGATGCCCAGTAGCAGGTGAGAGCTCCGGAGCGGATCCCCGACCCTCCGGAGCGTGAGTTAAATTGCAGCAGGCAGAGTTACCAGGTCTATTGCGGCGTGTCGGCTCAGATGACGCCGGGGTCAGCTACACACTAGGAACACTCTGACAGGGGTTGTTGAGGTACTTTACCCTCTGCTCAGATGCCGGCCACTGTAAGGATGGGTGTTGTGACCTCTGGAGCGGGTCCCCGGCCCTCCGTAGAGCAATCCCTCCTTCTGTGATTCTCTGTGTCCTCCTTGGTAAACTTAGTGCAGGCTGCAGGTATGAGGGTCCGCTTAACCCTTTAGGTAGTTGTCGCCTACACACAGACAGGTGTGTAAGGTGTGTGAGAGTAAACTTTTTGTAGCTTTATCTACTTTTTAAGTGGGAATCAGGATGAATTTAGGGAGAGCTACTGTCGTGCACGTCCTGCTTCTTCAACAGTTGGCTCCGCCCCCCTATAATAATATACTTTTAACCTCTGTGATTATCTTGTATCTAAGGCTCTGCAAACTGCCCCTTTTTTCAGTTCTTTTGACAGACTTGCAGTCTAGCCAATCAGTGCCTTCTCCCAGATAACTTCTCGTGCACGAGCACAGTGTTATCTATATGAAATACGTGAACTAACACCCTCTAGTGGTGAAAAACTGTTAAAATGCAATCTGAAAGAGGTGGGCTTCAAGGTCTAAGAAATTAGCATATGAACCTCCTAGGTTAAGCTTTCAACTAAGAATACCAAGAGAACAAAGCAAAATTGGTGATAAAAGTAAATTGGAAAATTGTTTAAAATTACATGCTCTATCTGAATCATGAAAGTTTATTTTGGCCTAGACTGTCGCTTTAACGCACCGCAAACAACCGCAAACAGTCCATTTGCACAGCCGCAAACTCCCCATTTGCACAAGGTTGGATACCAAGCTAGTCATGTCCCGTTCCTTGTCCTCACTGATGTCATTGAAGGTCTCTTCCTCCACCCAGCCACGTACAACACCAAGGGTCCCCGAAAGGTGACAACAAGCACCCTGGGACGCCTGCTGTGTTCGGTCTTCCACCTCCTCAAAGCCACCTTCCTCCTCTGACTCCTCTTCTTCAGACTCCTCTCTCTGCGTTGCCTCTCTCTGCGTTATTATAAGGTGTGTTAAGTAGTACTATTCCTATCAGTTTAATCCCTGTTACGTCCCCTATCAGGGGACGTGTATATGTATATGTAGCCTGGGTACTTATGCACAAAGCGTTGTACGATCAGATTACACACATGTGACATGTGTCAACTTGCCCAATTTCAATGCCGCCAGCAAATTTCTTCCGTTGTCACTAACCACTTTGCCGATCTCCAGTTGGTGCAGAGTCAGCCACTGATCCACCTGTGCGTTCAGGGCGGACAGGAGTGCTGGTCCGGTGTGACTCTCTGCTTTCAGGCAAGTTAACCCCAAGACGGCGTGACACTGCCGTATCTGGGATGTGGAATAGTACCTGGGGAGCTGGGGGGTGCCGTTGATGTGGAGCAAGACGCAGCAGCAGAAGTGGACTAAGCCGAGGAGGTTATGGAAGAGGATGGAGTAGGAGGAGTAGAGGAGGTGGCAGCAGGTCTGCAAGTCTTGTCACCAACTCCTCTGCAGAGCCACGCATTCCATGCTTGTCAGCCGTCAGCAGGTTTACCCAATGCGCAGTGTAGGTGATATACCTGCCCTGACCATGCTTTGCAGACCAGGTATCAGTGGTCAGATGGACCCTTGCCCCAACACTATGTGCCAGACATGCCATTACTTCCTTTTGCACAATCGAGTACAGGTTGGGGATTGCCTTTTGTGCAAAGAAATTTTGGCCGGTTACCTTCCACTGCTGTCCCAATAGCTACAAATCTTTGTTTGGAACGCCTCAGACTCCACCAGCTTGTATGGTAAAAGCTGGCGGGCTAATGGTTCAGACAAGCCAGCTGTCAGATGCCGGGCAAGGGGGTGACTTTGTGACATTGGCTTCTTACGCTCAAACATGTCCTTGACAGACACCTGACTGTGGGCAGATGAGCAGGAACTGCTCAAGGCGAGACACGGAGTTACGGATGGTTGACAGGGGGCAAGGAGGACAGCAGTGGTTGACGTGGCTGAAGATGCTGCACCAGGAGGAGGATGGCGGCTTTGAGTTTGTGTGCTGCTTGTACTCATGTGTTGACCCCATAGGCGTTTGTGATGTGCGAAAAAGTGCATAATAAAAATACAATATAGCAGCACTATGAATTTTAAAAGACCAGTAGATTTTTTTCTGACAAATTTCAAAATGTACTTCAATTTGCCAGCCACCTGTATCATGTGACAGCCATCAGCCAATAACAGTCATATATAAGTGAACTCTGGCACATACTCAATAGGAGCTGGTGTCTCAGAACGTGTGCATATAAAAAAGATTGTGCACAATTTGATAATAAAAGTAAACTGGAAAGTCTCTTAAAACTGCATGAGAATCGTGAAACTTTAATGTTGACTTAAGTGCCCATTAACTAAATTATTTTCTTAACTATTGCTTGCGTGTTTGAAAAGAGAAACTAAGACATTTTGTTTAATTCTCTGCACAGCTGGCAGATGAGGTAATAAATTACGGCAAACTACAAGGAAATTGATTGCTTTTTTACTATATTTTTTATTTACCCAGTTTTATTGCCGACAGATAAAAACGTAGAATTACCGAACAAGAATAATAAAGTACAACAGGTAATAATCTACACTCTCTCATAATGTCACCCCTGTTACCATGTTGTCTCTCTTTGTGTGGGTGAGTGGGTGTTTTATGGAAAATAAAGAAGCTGCTTCTATCTCACTAAAATAAATGTTATGCCACAGAGAACCACTTCCGCTTTCATGTATACTCAAAAATGTTTTAAAAGCAAACAAAAAAGAAAGATTTAAAAAAAAAAAACGGCCTCTAACGTGCAAAATAAATAAAACGTTATAGACTCAATGTAAACTATGCAAATAATACTTAAATGTCTGTTGTTTAGAGAGTGAAAGATGAACATCTGACAGCTTTGTAAACTACCACAAATATATAAACAAATATATATAAGCTGGACGCACCTAAAAAGACAAAAAATATGTGATATGTATATATAAAACAGTGCTTCATGCAAAAGTGCTGCAAGAAATGTAAATACATATATGCCTGAAGTGCATAAGACAACATGCTAAATCAAAATGCCTTCTAGTAAAGAACTGGTATGCTGCATAAAAACATCACAGAAAAACAACATTAAAAATCAAGGGGGACAAGATGCATTTAAGTCCTCCTTAAATACCAGGGTTATTAACAGTATAGAAATGTGACACAGAAAACGTCTTACGATTTCATGACACTTGACGACTGCTGTCTCCTTCTTAGGCTCAACACGGCAAATGAGCAACGATCACTGTATCAAATATAAAACCAGAAGAAGGCGCCGCAATGGTGCAGATCAAAAAGGACTGAAAAACTCCATACAATATATACAGGGTACTCACAGAGTAGTAGGCACTATCCAGCTAAAGGACTTGTGACTTTTATGTTACTCGACTTAAATGTCACAAGTCCTTTAGCTAGATAGGACCTAGCGTCTATCGTCTCAGTGTTTAACAGTTTTCAAAGACTTTGTCAGCACATTTCAATTTGAAGCCCTTACTTTGTATCTGCCCCCTCCGTTGAAGTTTGTGGGGCATGTTGCTATCGAGTGAACAGAAGGATCCTACTCTACATAGAAGATCTATCAGCTGTGCACTGCGGATAACCTGTTTGATTTGCAGACCCATGTTTGGAAGAGGACGGAGCAGTATTTGCCTGTGTGAACTATCTGAACATCTCGAAAGAGTTCAGGAGGCTTGACTCACATTGTTTAGTGCCTACTACTCTGTGAGTACCCTGTTTATATTGTATGGAGTTTTTCGGTCCTTTTTGATCTGCACCATTGCGGCGCCTTCTTCTGTTTTTATATTTGATACAGCTTTTTAAACTGCCAGTGATACTTTTATCAATAGCTAATAAATATTAACCATATGAAAACTTAGTCTTAGTTATCAGCCTTATGTGAAACATTTTAAAAATGTCTAGTTCTGTCCTTTAAATATAAGGCATTCTGGAGGGCGTGCCTAGGATGTGAACGGGTATAGACGCATTTTTAGGAGCTCTGAGTGATACTCAAGATATTTGTTGTATATCTTATTTAAACGGCATCATCCATACTACAGAAGCCTGGTAACACTACATCCCCAGCTACTGTCCACATCCAGACTGAGCCTGCCGCATGAATGACCTTGGGGACCCGTCTAAAGCTAAAAATTTCTGAGAGGGCCTAGCATCCTGACCTCACTAATCTCCCTAGCCCTTCAACAAAAGCTGGCGCGCTACCGATACTCTGGATATCCGTAAACATGGAGGACTTTAATATTACCATCTGTAAGATATTGCATGAACTGGAGCAGAAGGTGATCAAGCATTTCAATAGCTTAACAGCTGTATTGAAAGATTCACACGTGGATTCGACCATCTTGGAATCAGAGACCTCCATTAATGCCCAAACAAGTCTGACTACAAGAGAGGATGAGCCTGTCTACACAACCGCAGTTTCAAGTCCCATCCTTTCTCCCCCGGCTCTGGCCATGAGAGATGCGGCCGGTATCCGGCGGAGGGCTGAAGGAAACGAGCATGGAGCAATCAAGAGCTCCGGTTATACTGAGGCATGTGACAACCTACCTCCAGAGCCCTTTGTTTCAATGGAGCAAGAGTGCTCCCTATACTGTCCTCCCGGTTCAGGCATACAAGCATCCTATCACTGCCGCTCCAGGCCCATCTGGCACATGGAAGGAGATCTGCTTGAGATCTGGGGACTACTGAAAGAGCAGTGCATTTACTGGGATGATGCTGGATCACAGGAGGCTACACCCGGACTTGGCCTACAGTGCTGCGGAACACGCCTCAGTTGTGTTAACCAAGAGTATAGGTGGCCTGTTGTACATACCCCCAATCTTGTTCAATTGAGAGCCGGTATAGGCTAGTTTTCTGCGGAGGCTGCACCCTTTTCATCGCTTCTAACCAAAGACTTATAGCGATGTAAGAACCATGGACGGTCACATCCTTTTTTTCTTTTGAGTACAGCTCAGAAAGGGTTAAACGCTTGTTTAAACTAAATGTCCTAATGCTTAATGCCCCATATGTATAACGTTTCATATGTAAGAGGTTATAATGCCAGCTTTCATCTTTGTATGATTTCCATTACAGATCAGTGTGTTTACCAATTAAGTCCTAAAGTTTAATGCCCTATAGGTATAACGTTCCATATGTAATATGTTATAATGCCAACTTTGGGTATTGCACAATTTTCATTACAGATGAGTGTGTTTGCCAATTAAGTCCTAAAGCTTCATAACCTATATATATATAATGTTCCATATGTAATATATTATAATCCCAGCTTTGGTTATTACACAACTTTCATGCCAGAGGAGTGTGCTTTCCAATTCGGTCCTAAAGTTTAATGCCCTATATGTAAAATGTTCCATATATAATATATTATAATGCCACCTTTGGTTATTACACAATTTTCCTTACAGATGAGTGTTTTTGCCAATTAAGCTCTAAAGCTTAATGTCCTATATGTATACTGTTCCATATGTAATATGTTATAATGCCAGCTTTGGTTGTTGCACAATTTTCTTTACGGCTGTTTTAGACTCCACAACTCGAGGCATGAAGTTACCAGGTTTATGTTTGAACCCTATTTCTTGTATTATTCTGCATATAAGCGGTGTATCCTCTTTCAATATGATAATCACTACTATAAACCTGTACACCCACATTGAGATCTGCACAGCCTTCCTTTGTTAATAATATCTGAATAACAGTTTATTCACAACACATGGTGATGCTCTATACCTTTACCTATTACGATTAATAGACCCTAGGATCCTTAAAATACTGAGGTGGTACTACTTAGTCCATGTATCCTAAAACTCTCATACTTCACTCAATCACTGGAATGGAGTATATCTGAACTACATAAGCGGTAATCATCTTGACCTATTTGCAGCCCTTTCCTCCCTAGTTATTGGTCAGGTTTGTGCATATTGTTTACTGTTAATAATAGTACCTTTTAATGCTGTCTTTACTAAGTTCAGAGTTATATGATATAATACAAAGTGGAATCACTTGTTCATTATATGTGGATACCTACATATACCTTAAACCCCTGTATATCCCTAGATTTCTGCAGAAGTAAAAATAATGCTTTTTCCTAAATTACATTACTAATCCAATATAGATATAAGTAACAAAGGTACTCAGACTCCTTATAATACTAAATATATGCCTAATATGATCCTGCTGTTAGCGGCTGTAGCAGTAGGTCTAACGATTTTCATTTAATAAAAGGGTAGTTTGAAATATATATATATACCTGTGTCTACGGTGACCTAGATTTTGATGTCTGGTTTATTTAGGTACTCCTATAAGTTAGTACTCTAGGCTTACCTTTAACCCGCCCTGCAACATAGTTTAGATCACCATGATTCCAGTATTAGTATACCCACGCTTAAGATACTCCACTCTATACACGGTTTATATCGTCTCAGGAGTGTACACTTCTAGATACTAAGCCTTAACCAAAACTCATTTTTATGCAAATGTCCATAATACCTCTGTCTTACTACATTATAGCAACCTCCTAAGTGACATGGGATTATTACTTTTGACCTTTTATGTATACATTCACAACTTCAATTCATATATTTTCCCTACCCAATTCCAGGGTACATAAGTAATTGTTAATATCATTAGCTTTCCCCATTTATTAGATGGTTTGCCCCCTAGTGTCAATCTCATTCCTTTAGGTCCATGAGTGGCCCTAGAAAGTCCAGGAGGAACTTGCACAGTTCATGAAATACGGTCTTATCACTATCTAGTTCATAGAGCCTTTGGCCTTCAGTTTAATAATGTCCTTAAACCTATTCCGACATAGGGTCTGGTGCTGTCATGTATATAGACAATATGAGATTGTTTGAAATATTGTGTATCTTTGCGGTAAGTGCCTGTTTGTTGTTCTACTTATTAATAACCTTCATTGCAAGGCATAGAAAGAGACAACATTGTACACACCATACTGACCCACATTCCTTAAGTTTAACAGATGATTCAAGGCCTTTTTACTTCCCACTAATTATATCTCACATTGCCCCTATTCTAACATCCTGTCCACTACATTCCCTTGTTATGGCTTACTGTCATTATGTCCATTTTATTGCGTGCTCAATGTTACCTCTCTAACCACCCATATTAACATTCAGAAGGTCCGCCCCTCTCCCCCTTCCCCCTAAATTGTGGGCAGCTCTTGCCTGCCGATTTCTCCCCCAAATTTTTTTATTCCATCTAATATCATATTTTATGTTACATTATATAGAAAATGAGGGAAATTTCCCTTATACATGCCTTGCATTCGCATTTATGCTAGGTTGTTTGCCTTTACAAATGCATTTAGAATTATACACTTAGCTCACAAATTGCTACTGTTTTTGAAGTGAAGTATTGTTTCATTGTCCAACCACTATACTGCCTTAACCTGACAATACCTTGTATCTTTGTTATGTTGATATACAAAAACCTCAATAAAAAATGTTTAACAAAAAAAATATATAAGACATTCTGTGTATTTAGACATCATTATTTTATAATTATTTAATTAACACTCATCAGCCCACAGGGTGCACTATTGTATTTGCATGTGCGCCAAAAAACTTTTGCCTTTAGGTGACAGACTGGAGTTTGCACTAAAATGTGCAAATTAGCACCTATGCAACTACATTATATAAGCATCCTACACTGTCTTATAAAGTCAGTCGGCACTAATATCAAACTGTCAGCCATCCTCACTTCCTGAAACCATCAGTGATTATATTGGTTATCCTATGTTTCTGATTTTGTTCCTGCCCTGTACTTCCTTAACAGTAAACACATGGTACACCAAGGAAAGTGATCATTAAAAGCGGGTCCCAATTGTGCACAAGGGAATAGCAAAGGAATAATAACAAATAATATAGTATAAAATTTAAGAAGGAAAAACTAATATAAAGGAGGTAAAAAAACAACAGAACCTACACCACAAATATACTCCACAGATGTCTTCCATCCAGATGACAAGAAATATAAGGTGAGATGTTTCTGTGTACTAATTTACCTTTACTTGGGGTAAGCTTGGTTTATTTTTTTGTTTGTTTCTGTACAACAAAATACAATAGTAAGTTGTTTCTTTGGTGAATGGCTACATTGATGTGCCAATAAATCCAATTCAAGTCTTTCCTCTCTCTCTCTCTCTCTCTCTCTCTCTCTCTCTATCTATCTATCTATCTATCTATCTACTATATATATATATATATATATATATATATATATATACTGTATATATACACTGGGGCATATTTATCAAGCTCCGAATGGAGCTTGATGCCCCGTGTTTCTGGCGAGCCTGCAGGCTCGCCAGAAACAGCAGTTATGAAGCAGCGGTCACAAAGACCGCTGCTCCATAACCTGTTCGCCTGCTCTGAGCAGGCGGACAGACATCGCCGGAAATCAACCCGATCGGGTACGATCGGGTTGATTGACACCCCCCTGCTGGTGGCCTATTGGCCGCGAGTCTGCAGGGGGCGGCGTTGCACCAGCAGCTCTTGTGAGCTGCTGGTGCAATGCTGAATATGGCGAGCGTATTGCTTGCCGTATTCAGCGACGTCTGTCGGACCTGATCCGCACTGTCGGATCAGGTCCGACAGACCTTGATAAATATGGGCCACTGTATAGTAAACTAGGCACTCTTGCTTAATTGCATTACTTTTTTGGATTGCCTTTAAATACATTTTGGAATACAATTAATCTTTTTGTCAAAAAATCAGTAAACAAATATTATATATATATATATATATATATATATATATATATATATATAAATCAAACCACTGCACTTCCTTGCTGTGCAAATCAGCAGGTGCTCAGTCCATAGAAATAGACACACTGTATAGTAAACCAGGCACTTTTGCTTAATTCGAATAAATTCTTTATTATCCGGTACAATCCGGTATTCCCTCCCAACATTTCGGTCCTTACATTGGACCTTTGTCAAGGGTACAAATCTGTCAAAACAGTACACAGGTAATCACAAAAAGTTATTTTTACATATTTACAATGTCACACATGGAAACACAGAACTTATCATCAAACCGGAAGTAATGTCATACCTGATCCGGGTCCGGCTATCACATACTTCCCCTTCATTAACCAAAGACTGTTCTGTGTTTCCATGTGTGACATTGTAAATATGTAAGTAGCACTTTTTGTGATTACCTGTGTACTGTTTTGACAGATTTGTACCCTTGACAAAAGTCCAATGTGAGGACCGAAACTTTGGGAGGGAATACCGGATTGTACCGGATAATAAAGAATTTATTCGAATTAAGCAAACGTGCCTGGTTTACTATACAGTGTGTCTATTTCTATGGACTGAGCACCTGCGGATTTGCACAGCAAGGAAGTGCAGTGGTTTGATTTATATATATATATATATATATATATATATATATATATATATATATGTATATAATATTTGTTTACTGATTTTTTGACAAAAAGATTAATTGTATTCCAAAATGTATTTAAAGGCAATCCAAAAAAGTAATGTAATGTATTTTCAAGAAGTGTGTCTATGGCCATAGTATATTTAATATGTTATTTCTATGCCAAAATACTATAAATATTGGCAGAAAATTAAACTGGTGTATATTGCAAACAGATGTTTAAAACAAAAAATAAAATACTGTGTTCTACTGCATTTAGTATACAGGAAAATTAAGAAGAATGTTGTATTTTAAGGTTACATTAGTTCAGTCCATTGTTATATGATTTCAGTTTTAACTTTAAAAATTGTAAGGTTGAATATCATTAAAATAACATATATTTGCCATATGATTTGTAAATATTTACACAGACAAATATTGCATTTTTTACTCTGTTTATCAAGTTGTTATCCATGAGAACATATTACACATCCCTTGGACCAGACAATTGAAATCTTGCTGGTTGAATCTTAAATAGTGGAATGCAACAGACCAAAAAAAAATCCTTTATTTTCAGACGGTTTCCCACTTAAAACTTATCTGGCTATGATGTAGTGTCCAAAGTGAATTCCATAGGAGTTAAAATCAATGTGACCATAAAGTTTGTAAGTCTAGACACATTTTTTTTTCTAACATCAACAAAGTACAAATATAATTTGAGAATAAGTAATAAATAGTTGAACAGCTGAGGTTCGTTAGTTAAAATAAACCAAGTACACATGGAGTAGTCTTCAGGTTTATCGTCAAGATGTTTAACAAGTTATTGAAGTTAAAATCACAAACCTGAAGCAAGAAGTTAGGATTCATATCAAATAAGAAAAGCTCTGTAGATCTCTCCAAAGTCAGAGAGGACATCATATCTTCACTGATGGAGACACGCATCATAGCCAGGATTTTGCTTTAAGCTTGATAGTAATACAACAGTGAAAAGAGCAAAAAATTGTCATGGCAGGTTGAAGACAATCAATCACACAGATTTGCCTCATGTGCTAATAAGAAAATCTTATCCAAGGTGTATGTGCACATATAAATCATGGTACTCACATTTGAAGAAAGCACCGAATTGTGCTTATGAAAGCAGACTGGTATCTTAAGGTGTACCAGTTCACCAACTCCTGATTTCAGAAACAACCCAAGAAGCCTTGGCAAATCACCAGTGATATCATGCTGTACTAATCAGGCATACTCACCACTACTAGTTAAAATGACAATTGGTTTATTAAAAGTCAATAAAAACAAATTAGTGCATGAAACGTACCAGGAGAGGCTCAATGACCTAAATAGGTATACCTTAGAGGCAAGAAGGGAAAAAGGTGATATGATAGCTAGTGATGTCGCGAACCTAAAAATTTGGGTTCGCGAACGGAGAACTCGAACTTCCACAAAAGTTTGCGAACCGTCAAATCGGGTGAACCGCCATAGACTTCAATAGGCAGGCGAATTTTAAAACCCACAGGGACTCTTTCTGCCCACAATAGTGATGGAAAAGTTGTTTCAAGGGCACTAACACCTGGACTGTGGCATGCCGGAGGGGGATCCATGGCAAAACTCCCATGGAAAATGACATAGTTGATGCAGAGGTTTTAATCCATAAATGGCATAAATCACCTAACATTCCTAAATTCTTTGGAATAACGTGCTTTAAAACATCAGGTATGATGTTGTATCGATCAGGTAGTGTAAGGGTTACGTGTAAGGGTTACGCCCGCTTCACAGTGCGCAGTGTAGGTGATATACCTGCCCTGACCATGCTTTGCAAACCAGGTATCAGTGGTCAGATGGACCCTTGCCCAAACACTGTGTGCCAGACATGCCATTATAGCAGACTTATATGGCTTTGGCGTTGCTTTTTGGTTATTAGAAGGCTGCTAAATGCCACTGTGCACCACACGTGTTTTATGCCCAGCAGTGAAGGGGTTAATTAGGGAGCATGTAGGCAGCTTGTAGAGTTAATTTTAGCTTAAGTGTAGTGTAGCAGACAACCCAAAGTATTGATCTAGGCCCATTTTGGTATATTTAATGCCACCATTTCACCGCCAAATGCGATCAAATTAAAAAAAATTGTTCCCTTTTTCACAAACTTTAGGTTTCTCACAGAAATTATTTACAAACAACTTATGCAATTATGGCATAAATGGTTGTAAATGCTTCTCTGGGACCCCCTTTGATCAGAAATAGCAGACTTATATGGCTTTGGCGTTGCTTTTTGCTAATTAGAAGGCTGCTAAATGCCACTGCGCACCACACGTGTTTTATGCCCAGCAGTGAAGGGGTTAATTAGGGAGCATGTAGGCAGCTTGTAGAGTTAATTTTAGCTTAAGTGTAGTGTAGTAGACAACCCAAAGTATTGATCTAGGCCCATTTTGGTATATTTAATGCCACCATTTCCCCGCCAAATGCGATCAAATTTAAAAAAAACTTAATTTTTTTTCTCAATTTTAGGTTTCTCACAGAAATTATTTACAAACAGCTTGTGCGATTATGGCACAAATGGTTGTAAATGCTTCTCTGGGATCCTCTTTGTTCAGAAATAGCAGACATATATGACTATGGCGTTGCTTTCTGGTAATTAGAAGTCCGCTAAATGCTGCTGCGCATCACACGTGTATTATGGCTAGCAGTGAAGGGGTTAATTAGGTAGTTTGTAGGGAGCTTGCAGGGTTAATTTTAGCTTTAGTGTAGAGATCAGCCTCCCACCTGACACATCAGACCCCCTGATCCCTCCCAAACAGCTCCCTTCCCTCCCCCACAATTGTCCCCGCCATCTTAAGTACTGGCAGAAAGTCTGCCAGTACTAAAATAAAAGGTTTTTAATTTTTTTTTAGCATATTTATATATGCTGTGGTGTAGCATCCCCCCTTAGCCCCCAACCTCCCTGATCCCCCCCCAAAACAGCTCTCTAACCCTCCCCATCTGCCTTATTGGCGGCCATCTTGGGTACTGGCAGCTGTCTGCTATTATTTCACAGTAAAAATTTTTTTTTTTTTTTAAATGTACACTACTGTTACACCAGATATGAGTGGTGGCACTGGGCAAGTGGGCACAGTATACGCTGTGAGCCTGACACACACGCTGGCAGGCAGGCAACTGCAATAAGATTACACAGGAAAAAAAAAAGCAGACTGATGTTCTAGCCCTAAAAAGGGCTTTTTGCGGTGCTGTCCTTACAGCAGAGATCAGATGAGTCCTTAAGGACTGTAGTGGACACTGAATACACTAGCCTAGCCATCGATTTCCCTATTAAATCAGCAGCAGCTACACTGTCCCTCCACTCACTAAGAATGCAGCTTCCAAATGAATCTAAAATGGATGCTGTCCAGGAGGTGGGAGGGTCTGGGAGGGAGTGTCTGCTGCTGATTGGCTGTAATGTGTATTCTGACTGTGAGGTACAGGGTCAAAGTTTACTCAATGATGACGAATAGGGGGCAGATCGAACATCGCATATGTTTCCCCGCCGAGGCGAACGCGAACATGCTATGTTTGCCAGGAACTATTCGCCGGCGAACAATTCGCGACATCACTAATGATAGCAACTTTCTACTTCAAGTATATTAAAGGGCTTAGTAAAACTGAGACTGTGGGGCATATGTATCAAGCTCCGAATGGAGCTTGATGCACCGTGTTTCTGGCGAGTCTGCAGGCTCACTAGAAACAACAGTTATGAAGCAGCGGTCACAAAGACCGCTGCTCCATAACCTGTCCGCCTGCTCTGAGCAGGCGGACAGACATCGCCGGAAATCAACCCGATCGAGTACGATCGGGTTGATTGACACCCCCCTGCTGGAGGCCTATTGGCCGCGAGTCTGCAGGGGGTGGCGTTGCATCAGCAGCTCTTGTGAGCTGCTGGTGCAATGCTGAATACGGCGAGCGTATTGCTCGCCATATTCAGCGAGGTCTGTCGGACCTGATCCGCACTGTCGGATCAGGTCCAACAGACCTTAATAACTAGAGGCCTGTGAGTATTTTACATAAAAAGGAAAATTCAGGAACAAGGGGTCATGATGTCAAGCTGAAGGGTAGTAGATTCAGGAGTAATTTGCGGAAGTACTTCTTTACAGAAAAGGTGATTGATTCGTGGAATAAACTTCCACAAGAGGTAGTAATGACAAACACTGTGGGGGACTTTAAGAGTGCCTGAGATAAGCATCTGGCTATTCTTCAAACTAGATAAGTTTATACTTTTAGGAAGTATCGGGCTGACTTGCTGGGCCTATGGCTCTTATCTACCATCTATGTGTCTATGTTTCTATTAGTACAGCATTATATTAGTGGTGATTCACCAAGGCTTCTTGGGTTGTTTCTGAAATCGAAAGTTGGTGAGCTGGTACACCTTAAGATACCAGTCTGCTTCCATAAGCACAATTGGGTGCTTTCTTCAAATGTGAGTACCCTGATTTATATGTGCACATACACATTGGATGAGATTGCCTGATTCGCACATGAAGCACCTCTCTGTTAGAATGATATTCTAGGACTGCACCATTACAAATGTGAGGAGCTATGCTGTATCTTTTCCAGATATCTTTAAAGATGTCTTTTGTGTTGTTTTTGATGTGCTACATAACACTTCTATTGATTTTGGACTGTGACACATTACAGAGACATTGTTATCGGTTTGCATATGCTGATTTGTTTTATGGTTTTGTCATATAAACACATGTGTTGTAACATTACTATTATTTTTTAACTTTTTTTATTAATAGCGCCCCCTATGGGCTGTTTTTAGCCTTTTTCTAATATCTAAGTTGAAGACAGAATGAAAATAAATAAACGTACTGAGTTGGCAAAAGAAGATCAGACAGAATAAGTGCATCCAAATATGATGCTGATCAAAGTCTGCAGCTCATATGTAAACATAAAATGAATAAATTAATAATAAAATAGTTTATAGTTTGTGTGCCTCCTTGTGCAGATTATTTTCAATTTTTGTTAGAGGCATTATTTGTTAAAGGGAAAGTCTACACCAGAATTTTTATTGTTTTAAAAGATAGATAATCCCTTTATTACCCATTCCTCAGTTTTGCATAACCAACAGTTATATTAATATACTTTTAACCTCTGTGATTATCTTGTATCTAAGCCTCTGCAAACTGCCCCTTTATTTCAGTTCTTTTGACAGACTTGCAGTTTAGCCAATCAGTGCTTGCTCCCAGATAACTTCACGTGCACGAGCACAGTGTTATCTATATGAAAAACATGAACACCCTCTACTGGTGAAAAACTGTTGAAATGCATTCTGAAAAGAGGTGGCCTTCAAGGTCTAAGAAATTAGCATATGAACCTCCTAGGTTAAGCTTTCAACTAAGAATACCAAGAGAACAAAGCAAAATTGGTGATAAAAGTAAATTGGAAAATTGTTTAAAATTACATGCCCTATTTGAATCAGGAAAGTTTATTTTAGCCTAGACTGTCCCTTTAAATAAGTGATGTCCAGAGACCATACAGTATTTAAGTCAATTTTTGCAAATGCTATGTGCAAACTTTTCTCAACCTTGGTTACATTTAAATAATAGTATTTTACAAATGTCTCAGTCTAAACTATACTAGTACCTAATATTAGTGCTGTAGCTATAATGGGCCAGATTAGAAACATAGAATTTGACGGTAGATAAGAACCAAAAAGGCCCATCAAGTCTACCCATGTTAATTTTTCCTTAGGATAGCCTTATGCATGTCCCAGGCATTTTTAAATTCCTTTACAGTCTTTGTGTTTACCACCTCAAATGGAAGTTTATTCCATGAATCCACCACCCTTTCTGTAAAAAAATGCTTCCTCAAATTTCTCCTGAATCTACTACCCTCTAACTTTAGATTGTGACCCCTTGTTTTGGCATTTTTTTTTTTGTGAAAAATGCTTTCAGCTTTTGTTTTATTAAGTCTCTTCATATATTTGAAGGTTTCTATCATGCCACCTCTTTCCCTTCTATCCTCTAAACTATACATATTTAGATCATAGAGTCTTTCTTTGTACGTTTTATATTTTAGACCAAGTACCATTTTAGTAGCCCTCCTTTGGACAGCTTCTAGTTTATTTATATCTTTCTGAAGATATGGTCTCCAGAACTGTACACAGTATTCCATATTTGGCCTAACTAATGATCTGTAAAGTGGCATAAGAACCTTGCTATTACAAGTGGAACGCTAATTAACGCTAACGCTCAAGCGCTAACAACGCTAGAAGTAAGCTTTTTGCTTGCATTGAATTGTGTTCGTATTATGAGTTGAAGGTAAACTATTTTTGCTTGCGCGCTAACCCAACGTGCACGTTCACGTATTCCCCCATAAAAAGTAAATGAAGCAAATAAAGTTGAAAAAAAACCTATACGATAGACCCTACTTGCGTGCAAACCAGATTGCATATTCTCAAGTGGGCTAACCCTACATGAAAATATGAAAATGAACACAATGTAACAGCACTACTTATATGTACTAAATCAATCTAATCTTATATATAAGGGGTGCACAAGTAAGGTATCGCCTACATACTAAAATAGTAACGTGCACACTACAAACTATATTGTTCAAAATGGCATTTCTACAGACACAAGGTGTGGAGGGTCCTAAGCTCTTCACTTATTCTGAATTTGAATCAGCTAAAATAGGCACTTTATGCACTGGAAACAGGAATTTCCTTAAGGAACAGAACAGTAATGAGCTTGTGTCTTTGGAGCATATAAATAAACAGATGATTATGTATAATCTACATTCTGTTACACTAGCGGAATATTAGAGAATACTGAGGGGCTTTAGGATCCATTTACATCCTACCCTCTTTAGAGATAACACTGAATATTGTGATAAATTTGAGGGCATTCTAAACAAATGCTTATATGACATTATGATTTTGACAATTGAATTCATAAAAAAAGAATTAACTAAAATACAAGCAGAAATTGAAGCAGTATAAATTACAATGAAATCACTCAAATCAGAAACTGAGTTTAGAAATATCAAAACAAAATTGGAGGAAGATTTAAATAACTTTAAGACACAACTAGAAAGTAAGAAATATAATTTTTTTTAAAGAGATTTAACAGATTATCAAAACAATAAGGTATATGAATGGAGAAACCCTGATTTCGTACCACTTAAGAGAGATAATAGAAGGATACCTAAACAAAATGAGCTATTAGGTGAATCTTCATCAGATAGTGATAGGAGTGATTCTTCTCAATATTCTTCAATACATTTTTCTACCAGGGGGCCGATGCTCCAGAAGGTCCAGAAGAAAAGGCAGAGACGAGGGGGGCGTAAACATAGGTGAGGCAGGTTATTCTAATTATCGAATGACAACACGTCAGAACAAGAGATAACTAAAGAATCACATCAAGAGGAGCTTGTTGCGAACATCTCCAGTAAGACATTTGATGACAATGTTTTGAAGATTTTACAGAAAGGTCTAGTAAACCCAACTTTTTTTTAAATTGAATGTGACCTACAAAGGTTTTATAGACAATTACGTTTGAAAAGCTTTTTCATAAATAATCACAAATAAATAAAGATACAAGGGAAGATTCTCCATTTCAATTTCATTTGAGAGGAATTAAACCAAAAAGTACATTGAATCCACCTCCTACTAACTCCTCTGTAGAGGCATTTATCACCTAAATAAAGAGGGATTTTTAAAAATTAAGAAGAAAATTCAAATCTAGACAACATCATAACTTAACATTGTCACAGAGAGCACTTATTGGACTTGTCCAGAGAGATAAAGATATAATTTTGAAACCAGCTGATAAGGACGGTGCCCTGGTCATTATGGATAGGGATAAGTACAGATTGGAAATATTACATCAATTGCAAAATGGAGAGAATTATAAGGTCATACATTTAGACCCTACTAAAAAAATATAAAAAAGATCATGGTAATAGTAGAATTAGCAAAGGAAAGAGACATAATTACAACACAACAAGCTAAATTTCTAATTAATTTATATCCCATAATTCCAGTGTTCTACATCTTGCCCAAGATTCATAACAATTTGAGAGACCCCCCAGGGCACCCTATTGTGACAGGGACAGATTACGATTTTCAATCCATTGCAATATTTGTGGATAACCTAATTAGACCCCTATTGGGGAGTGTATCCTCATATCTTCAAGCTACCACAGATTTCCTGAATAAAATTGCAACTTTAAAAATACCGGCCAACAGTATATTAATCACTATGGATATTTCCAGTCCGAACTCTTGTATCCCCCACAATATGGGGATGGAAGGTGTCTTCCATTACATTGAGAAAGAGGGATTATATAGCCCTTTTGAAAGAGGATTGAGCAAAGATCTGTTGGAGATCATCCTGTATGAGAACTATTTTATGTTTGAGGACACCTTCTATGTCCAGACCTGGGGCACCACTATGGGCTCTAACGTCGCACCCGCATATGCAAATTTATTTGTGGGACAATTTGAGGAGCAGAATGTCTATATGGAGGATATATTATTAACTATGTACTATGTTGGTACATATATATAGACAGCATATTCTTCGTATGGACAGGTGACTTGAGTTCCTTGAACTTCTTTGTGAACACTCTAAATCTTAAAACTGATTTTCTGAAATTCACATTGGAGTGTAATACTGAAAATGTTAGCTTTCTTGACACAATGGTCATCAAGTGAGGAGACGACCTAGAGTGTGATATGTTTAGTAAAGCTACAGACAGGAATAATCTATTGACTTTTGATAGCTTTCATCCTCCAGCAATGATCAAAAGCCTACCCTAAAGTCAATTACTGAGAACAAAAAGAATTGTCTTGGATCCTATGAAAGCTCAACTCAGGTTAGACCAGATGGCTGATAAATTTAAGGCCAGGGGCTACCCTGAGAAGGTTGTGAAAGATAATTTGGTAAGAGTACAACAGAGAGATTGACAAAGTTTGCTATCTCCTAGACAAAAATCAGACCTCAAATTTTCTGTCCCCCTTGTCACTCAATATGGCTTACATAGTAGAAAACTAAGATCCATGATAGAAAAACACTGGTACCTACTAGAAGAGGATCCCCAAATATCAGAAGTATTTAAATATCCCCCACTTTTTCATATAAAAGAAACAGGAACTTTAGGGATGAATTTGTGATGGCGGATTTGGGTCCAACAAATCCCGCCCATCCCCTACAAAAGAAGGGTTCCTTTCCTTGTTATAATTGCCTACAATGCAATTCTATAATTAAAGGTGACTATGTCACACATCCTCACACTGGAAGTAAGATTGGGATTAAAAATATATACACTTGTAACTCAAGTTACTTAATATACGTCATTAAATGCCAGTGGGGGCTGGCATATGTGGGTGAGAGCAAAAGGTACAGGTTTTTCAAAGACTTTCCTGCGCTGCCTATGTGTTGACTAGCCCTAACTCCTGAAATATCAACCCCTGATTGATATAGGATTAGTTTGTGTAGACGAGAGTTTAGGAGTTTGGGGCGCAAATAAATGCTTCAACTAAAGATATGGATTGGACTAAGTTACTATATATTTGAAATTTATTAAATTAGTATTCGGTCAATTATAATAATAGACATATACTTGGTAGTAGGGATGGGCGAATGTTTCGCAACATTCGAAAAACGGCACGAATTTTAACACATTCGTTCGTTCAAATCGAATTTCGAATGTTTTCATAACATTCTAACATTCGATTTTCGAATGTTCGGTTTCGAATTTTACGATTACATTCGAAAATATTCGAATTAGAAAAATTTGAATTTAGATTGTAATAGTATTTCTAATGCTTTTTCTTTAAATGTAATATTCGAATTATGCAATATTCGAATTCGAAAAATTCGAATTTAGATTGTAATAGTATTTCTAATGCTTTTTCTTTAAATGTAATATTCGAATTATGCAATATTCGAATTCGAAAAATTCGAATTTAGATTGTATTAGTATTTCTAATGCTTTTTCTTGAAATGTAATATTCGAATTATGCAATACGTGTATTCGAATTCGAAAAATTCGAATTTAGATTGTAATAGTATTTCTAATGCTTTTTCTTTAAATGTAATATTCGAATTATGCAATATTCGAATTCGAAAAAATTAGAATTTATATTGTAATAGTATTTCTAATGCTTTTTCTTTAAATGTAATATTCGAATTATGCAATACGTGTATTCGAATTCGAAAAATTAGAATTTAGATTGTAATAGTATTTCTAATGCTTTTTCTTTAAATGTAATATTCGAATTATGCAATACGTGTATTCGAATTAGAAAAATTCGAATTTAGATTGTAATAGTATCTCTAATGCTTTTTCTTTAAATGTAATATTCGAATTATGCAATATTCGAATTAGAAAAATTCGAATTTAGATTGTAATAGTATTTCTAATGCTTTTTCTTTAAATGTAATATTCGAATTATGCAATATTCGACTTAGAAAAATTCGAATTTAGATTGTAATAGTATTTCTAATGCTTTTTCTTTAAATGTAATATTCGAATTATGCAATACGTGTATTCGAATTCGAAAAATTCGAATTTAGATTGTAATAGTATTTCTAATGCTTTTAAATGTAATATTCGAATTATGCAATATTGGAATTCGAAAAATTCGAATTTATATTCGAATTCGAAAAATTCGAATTTATATTGGAATTCGAAAAATTCAAATTTATATTCGAATTCGAAAAATTCAAATTTCGAATGTAGACATTCGATATAATTATAAACATTCGAATTCGAAAGTGACAATCGAAAACTGTAAATAACATTCGATTTTCGAATTTTTAAGAATATTCGTTCTTATCGACATTCGAATTTAGAATTCGAATTTCGGTAATAACATTCGTTCTACATTCGAAATTCGAAAATTTGCACATTCGCCCATCCCTACTTGGTAGATATTATCCTTTATTAAAATACAAGTTCATCTATATCAAGTTGATCTATAAAAATTACAAAGTTGATCTATAAAAAGTACAAATGTTCTTCTAAAAACAGTTCATCGGAATTTTGTAAAAAATTTGTTAAAATATATTCAAAAATAATAAAGATACATAAAGATCATATAATGGTGTTCTGGGATTTTAAATGGTGTGCGAGGAATATAAGAAGGGCTTCTTTTATCTATGTATGTAGAGATCTTACTCAGAGAGGTGCATAAGTTTTTGAAAAAAAATATATTTTCCTATAGATGTAGTTAATAATGATCTGTTTGATTATATATGCAAAAACACCTAATTCATCAAAACCTAGTGTAGTGTATACAAACTTTCAGTTCACAATAGTTACACATCAAATAGGAATAGTTGGTTACTATTAGTTATTATGTACTAATTCGGCTCCTCTTGGTATACATGCATGTGATTTATGTAAAAAACTTATGTAAAAAACTTATGTGGAGAACAGTCAGTTTAGCATGTGTAGAGAACGGTCAGTATCAAAGTGAGGTTCTGATAGTTAATTTCTTATGTAAACATGATATTTGTGCTAAAATGATATTTGTACAGCAGGATGCAGTCGGCCGACTGGAATAGATAGCTCGTTCAAACTGAAAGAACCGTTTGTAGTCTCTATTACGGTATGATGGTTTTGCTATTAGTTTATCAATAGTCTGATGTACGTTGCCCGGGTAGGTGATTGTTATGTTGCCAGGGCTCTATGGATTAGGAGCACATAGTACAAAGTAAGGAATGGTAGTTTTACTTACTTGAATGCTCCTAACCGATTCTGGAGCCTGGATGTAGATGAAAAATGAGAATGCAAATGCAAAATGTTCCTTTGTATATCCTTCCGCTCAGTGGATGTTGCTGAGGGTAGCTTCTTTTGATGTCCTCAGATGTATTGAATCCGTCTGCTTACAGCTTAGGTGTTACGGCTCAATAGTAGTCCTTCAGTCCGCTCACAAATAGCGGCTCTTTTGTTGCAAAAGTAAGGAATGGTTTTTGGAATCGCGGTCTCTTGCTTAACAAAGTTCAGAGTAGTTTATAACTGCGATATTCCTGTAGGTATCCTTGGGGACACAATAGAAAGTGTTTTTCAATGGCAGTAGTGTGCTACGCGTTTCGGCCGTTAACTTTGGCCTTTTTCAAGCTTGAGTCTAGCTTGAAAAAGGCCAAAGTTAACGGCCGAAACGCGTAGCACACTACTGCCATTGAAAAACACTTTCTATTGTGTCCCCAAGGATACCTACAGGAATATCGCAGTTATAAACTACTCTGAACTTTGTTAAGCAAGAGACCGCGATTCCAAAAACCAGCACTTACAGCTTTGCAACAAAAGAGCCGCTATTTGTGAGCGGACTGAAGGACTACTATTGAGCCGTAACACCTAAGCTGTAAGCAGACGGATTCAATACATCTGAGGACATCAAAAGAAGCTACCCTCAGCAACATCCACTGAGCGGAAGGATATACAAAGGAACATTTTGCATTTGCATTCTCATTTTTCATCTACATCCAGGCTCCAGAATCGGTTAGGAGCATTCAAGTAAGTAAAACTACCATTCCTTACTTTGTACTATGTGCTCCTAATCCGTAGAGCCCTGGCAACATAACAATCACCTACCCGGGCAACGTACATCAGACTATTGATAAACTAATAGCAAAACCATCATACCGTAATAGAGACTACAAACGGTTTCTTTCAGTTTGAACGAGCTATCTATTCCAGTCGGCCGACTGCATCCTGCTGTACAAATATCATTTTAGCACAAATATCATGTTTACATAAGAAATTAACTATCGGAACCTCACTTTGATACTGACCGTTCTCTACACATGCTAAACTGACTGTTCTCCACATAAGTTTTTTACATAAGTTTTTTACATAAATCACATGCATGTATACCAAGAGGAGCCGAATTAGTACATAATAACTAATAGTAACCAACTATTCCTATTTGACGTGTAACTATTGTGAACTGAAAGTTTGTATACACTACACTAGGTTTTGATGAATTAGGTGTTTTTGCATATATAATCAAACAGATCATTATTAACTACATCTATAGGAAAATATATATTTTTTCAAAAACTTATGCACCTCTCTGAGTAAGATCTCTACATACATAGATAAAAGAAGCCCTTCTTATATTCCTCGCACACCATTTAAAATCCCAGAACACCATTATATGATCTTTATGTATCTTTATTATTTTTGAATATATTTTTAACAAATTTTTTACAAAATTCCGATGAACTGTTTTTAGAAGAACATTTGTACTTTTTATAGATCAACTTTGTAATTTTTATAGATCAACTTGATATAGATGAACTTGTATTTTAATAAAGGATAATATCTACCAAGTATATGTCTATTATTATAATTGACTGAATACTAATTTAATAAATTTCAAATATATAGTAACTTAGTCCAATCCATATCTTTAGTTGAAGCATTTATTTGCGCCCCAAACTCCTAAACTCTCGTCTACATATGTGGGTGAGACCACACAGAGTGTTAGGGATCGCATAAGACAACTTAAGGCAGCCATAACCAACAAAGATATAGATGCACCTGTTGCACATCATTTTATTACCCTTTCACACAATAAAAGTCAACTTAGATTTAAAGTGGTGGATGATGCTCCGCCACCTAGAAGAGGGGTGATAGACAGAAGACTCTTTTCAGAAAGGAGGCTCAGTGGATCAGGAAACTGGATACTTTATCTCCCATTTGGTTGATAGGGATATCCCATTTTCTTTTGTATAGACCCCTCTTCTTGTAAGGCATAGGACATAATTTGTGATCTCTGTCAGGCATACCTAGAGGATGGTGCTTTATGATTAAATAATGTGAGACCAAATTAGTGGTAGAGGTTACCATATTGAGTGCTAGGTTTTGTAGGTATTTTCTATCTAATTCACACGAATATTAGGTAATTACAGGTATTGAAGACACATGCTTATTTTGTATATATATATATATATATATAGATATATAAATATTAGAAATTCACATATGTGTATATTAAGTGAATAGAAATATTTTTTACTGTGAATATGATGAAGTAACGTGCAGTAGTTTTTTTTGTATGAAAGATGTGTTTTTTGCTACCCAATCAAATCACGCATATGTACTATATGAAGGAGTGGACACTGATACGTAGCATACTCCTTGAAAAAGGGCAGAGCCCCGAAACGTGAGTCGGAATGTGTTACCGAGGCCTTCATCTCAAGTTCTCTGTGCCTACTGTTCCTCTCACCAGGATTCGTTATCCAGACGGCTGAACCTGCCTGTGGAGTGGTTTATTGATGTATAGTATCATGCTCATTGAGTGTACTGCGTCAGATCAACACGGTGATGCTCTCGGCTTAAGGAAGCGGATTGACCTGTGCAGCTAATCAGCGGAAGGAGTTGCAAGTATCATTTGAACAACCCCTTGTAATTGTAAGGGCCGTAGCACTTTAATGGCAAGCTAAGACACTTAAAGAGACACTGAACCCAAATTTTTTTTTCATGATTCAGAGCATGCCATTCTAAGCAACTTTCTAATTTACTCCTATTAGCAATTTTTCTTCATTCTCTAGCTATCTTTATTTGAAAATGAAGGCATCTAAGCTAAGGAGCCAGAACATTTTTGGTTCAGCACCATGAATGGCACTTGTTTATTGGTGGGTGGGTTTATCCACCAATCAGCAAGAACAACCCAGGTTGTTCACCAAAAATGGGCCGGCATCTAAATTCTTGCTTTTCAAATAAATATACCAAGAAAATGAAGAAAATTTGATAAGAGGAGTAAATTAGAAAGTTGCTTAAAATTGCATGCTCTATCTGAATCGCAAAAGAAAAAAAATGGGTTCAGTGTCCCTTTAAGGGCAAGTTGGATACTTTATCTGACACATTGGACACTGTTCTGGAGCTATACATCACATCCACATAAGCCGTAACAGAGGCTGTTTTATAATACTGGGACACTGTTACTAAGATTACACATGTATGGATATATCGTATACCCTATCTTTGGGATTATTTCATACTAATATTGCTCTGTTATGTATGCACATGTTTACATAGAGTGTGCGAGGTTCAGGAGAAGAGGAATGTCGTAAGTTCACGGCACTAAAATAGACACTGTACCAGCTGGGGATTCAACTTTGTTGCAACTTCAATCAAAATTACTTATACTGTATCACTTCATGTGGATTATAAAGGTATTTTCCCCCTGTGCTCTCTTTTGCTGGACTGTGCTCAGTCAGGTGCAGATGACACCTTTTTTTTTCCCTAGGGACACCTAAGGGAAATGTATGCGTTTGTTTGGAGCATGTATGTGCTGTATGCAAGTCTAAATGGGGATAGGCTGGGTACCTTTCACTTTATTATTTGGTTTTGACATATGGTATCATTGAATATTACTCTGTTTGGATATATGGTATCATTAAATATCATATAATTTGATCCATTTGGTTTGCTGAATATTTTCTATTTTATGAATATATGAATGTTTCACATTCGAATGTTCTTAACATAGAAGAATATGTTATATTTATTCATAAATAAATATTTCTACATATAGCTTAAGTTTTTTTGGTACAATATATAAACCTATATATATGCATGAAAAATATAGGTATAGATATATACATATACATATATATATATATATATATATATATATATATATATATGAGTATCTATTTATAAATACATAGAACATATTCTGCTATGTGCAGAACATTTAAATGTAAAATATTTACAGTAAATACATAGTTAAAAGATGTATTAAATATGAATATTGAACAAACAGGTTTTTCCATGTTTTCATCTACTTGACAGTAAAGGGCTCCAATACACTTATATATATGCCTTATGTGTGTAAATATGTATTTATGTGTTTGTGTGCATATATGTCTGTAAATACATACATATAAATACATAAATACATATATATATATATATATATATATATATATATATATATATATGTATATAATATTTGTTTACTGATTTTTTGACAAAAAGATTAATTGTATTCCAAAATGTATTTAAAGGCAATCCAAAAAAGTAATGTAATGTATTTTCAAGAAGTGTGTCTATGGCCATAGTATATTTAATATGTTATTTCTATGCCAAAATACTATAAATATTGGCAGAAAATTAAACTGGTGTATATTGCAAACAGATGTTTAAAACAAAAAATAAAATACTGTGTTCTACTGCATTTAGTATACAGGAAAATTAAGAAGAATGTTGTATTTTAAGGTTACATTAGTTCAGTCCATTGTTATATGATTTCAGTTTTAACTTTAAAAATTGTAAGGTTGAATATCATTAAAATAACATATATTTGCCATATGATTTGTAAATATTTACACAGACAAATATTGCATTTTTTACTCTGTTTATCAAGTTGTTATCCATGAGAACATATTACACATCCCTTGGACCAGACAATTGAAATCTTGCTGGTTGAATCTTAAATAGTGGAATGCAACAGACCAAAAAAAAATCCTTTATTTTCAGACGGTTTCCCACTTAAAACTTATCTGGCTATGATGTAGTGTCCAAAGTGAATTCCATAGGAGTTAAAATCAATGTGACCATAAAGTTTGTAAGTCTAGACACATTTTTTTTTCTAACATCAACAAAGTACAAATATAATTTGAGAATAAGTAATAAATAGTTGAACAGCTGAGGTTCGTTAGTTAAAATAAACCAAGTACACATGGAGTAGTCTTCAGGTTTATCGTCAAGATGTTTAACAAGTTATTGAAGTTAAAATCACAAACCTGAAGCAAGAAGTTAGGATTCATATCAAATAAGAAAAGCTCTGTAGATCTCTCCAAAGTCAGAGAGGACATCATATCTTCACTGATGGAGACACGCATCATAGCCAGGATTTTGCTTTAAGCTTGATAGTAATACAACAGTGAAAAGAGCAAAAAATTGTCATGGCAGGTTGAAGACAATCAATCACACAGATTTGCCTCATGTGCTAATAAGAAAATCTTATCCAAGGTGTATGTGCACATATAAATCATGGTACTCACATTTGAAGAAAGCACCGAATTGTGCTTATGAAAGCAGACTGGTATCTTAAGGTGTACCAGTTCACCAACTCCTGATTTCAGAAACAACCCAAGAAGCCTTGGCAAATCACCAGTGATATCATGCTGTACTAATCAGGCATACTCACCACTACTAGTTAAAATGACAATTGGTTTATTAAAAGTCAATAAAAACAAATTAGTGCATGAAACGTACCAGGAGAGGCTCAATGACCTAAATAGGTATACCTTAGAGGCAAGAAGGGAAAAAGGTGATATGATAGCTAGTGATGTCGCGAACCTAAAAATTTGGGTTCGCGAACGGAGAACTCGAACTTCCACAAAAGTTTGCGAACCGTCAAATCGGGTGAACCGCCATAGACTTCAATAGGCAGGCGAATTTTAAAACCCACAGGGACTCTTTCTGCCCACAATAGTGATGGAAAAGTTGTTTCAAGGGCACTAACACCTGGACTGTGGCATGCCGGAGGGGGATCCATGGCAAAACTCCCATGGAAAATGACATAGTTGATGCAGAGGTTTTAATCCATAAATGGCATAAATCACCTAACATTCCTAAATTCTTTGGAATAACGTGCTTTAAAACATCAGGTATGATGTTGTATCGATCAGGTAGTGTAAGGGTTACGTGTAAGGGTTACGCCCGCTTCACAGTGCGCAGTGTAGGTGATATACCTGCCCTGACCATGCTTTGCAAACCAGGTATCAGTGGTCAGATGGACCCTTGCCCAAACACTGTGTGCCAGACATGCCATTATAGCAGACTTATATGGCTTTGGCGTTGCTTTTTGGTTATTAGAAGGCTGCTAAATGCCACTGTGCACCACACGTGTTTTATGCCCAGCAGTGAAGGGGTTAATTAGGGAGCATGTAGGCAGCTTGTAGAGTTAATTTTAGCTTAAGTGTAGTGTAGCAGACAACCCAAAGTATTGATCTAGGCCCATTTTGGTATATTTAATGCCACCATTTCACCGCCAAATGCGATCAAATTAAAAAAAATTGTTCCCTTTTTCACAAACTTTAGGTTTCTCACAGAAATTATTTACAAACAACTTATGCAATTATGGCATAAATGGTTGTAAATGCTTCTCTGGGACCCCCTTTGATCAGAAATAGCAGACTTATATGGCTTTGGCGTTGCTTTTTGCTAATTAGAAGGCTGCTAAATGCCACTGCGCACCACACGTGTTTTATGCCCAGCAGTGAAGGGGTTAATTAGGGAGCATGTAGGCAGCTTGTAGAGTTAATTTTAGCTTAAGTGTAGTGTAGTAGACAACCCAAAGTATTGATCTAGGCCCATTTTGGTATATTTAATGCCACCATTTCCCCGCCAAATGCGATCAAATTTAAAAAAAACTTAATTTTTTTTCTCAATTTTAGGTTTCTCACAGAAATTATTTACAAACAGCTTGTGCGATTATGGCACAAATGGTTGTAAATGCTTCTCTGGGATCCTCTTTGTTCAGAAATAGCAGACATATATGACTATGGCGTTGCTTTCTGGTAATTAGAAGTCCGCTAAATGCTGCTGCGCATCACACGTGTATTATGGCTAGCAGTGAAGGGGTTAATTAGGTAGTTTGTAGGGAGCTTGCAGGGTTAATTTTAGCTTTAGTGTAGAGATCAGCCTCCCACCTGACACATCAGACCCCCTGATCCCTCCCAAACAGCTCCCTTCCCTCCCCCACAATTGTCCCCGCCATCTTAAGTACTGGCAGAAAGTCTGCCAGTACTAAAATAAAAGGTTTTTAATTTTTTTTTAGCATATTTATATATGCTGTGGTGTAGCATCCCCCCTTAGCCCCCAACCTCCCTGATCCCCCCCCAAAACAGCTCTCTAACCCTCCCCATCTGCCTTATTGGCGGCCATCTTGGGTACTGGCAGCTGTCTGCTATTATTTCACAGTAAAAATTTTTTTTTTTTTTTAAATGTACACTACTGTTACACCAGATATGAGTGGTGGCACTGGGCAAGTGGGCACAGTATACGCTGTGAGCCTGACACACACGCTGGCAGGCAGGCAACTGCAATAAGATTACACAGGAAAAAAAAAAGCAGACTGATGTTCTAGCCCTAAAAAGGGCTTTTTGCGGTGCTGTCCTTACAGCAGAGATCAGATGAGTCCTTAAGGACTGTAGTGGACACTGAATACACTAGCCTAGCCATCGATTTCCCTATTAAATCAGCAGCAGCTACACTGTCCCTCCACTCACTAAGAATGCAGCTTCCAAATGAATCTAAAATGGATGCTGTCCAGGAGGTGGGAGGGTCTGGGAGGGAGTGTCTGCTGCTGATTGGCTGTAATGTGTATTCTGACTGTGAGGTACAGGGTCAAAGTTTACTCAATGATGACGAATAGGGGGCAGATCGAACATCGCATATGTTTCCCCGCCGAGGCGAACGCGAACATGCTATGTTTGCCAGGAACTATTCGCCGGCGAACAATTCGCGACATCACTAATGATAGCAACTTTCTACTTCAAGTATATTAAAGGGCTTAGTAAAACTGAGACTGTGGGGCATATGTATCAAGCTCCGAATGGAGCTTGATGCACCGTGTTTCTGGCGAGTCTGCAGGCTCACTAGAAACAACAGTTATGAAGCAGCGGTCACAAAGACCGCTGCTCCATAACCTGTCCGCCTGCTCTGAGCAGGCGGACAGACATCGCCGGAAATCAACCCGATCGAGTACGATCGGGTTGATTGACACCCCCCTGCTGGAGGCCTATTGGCCGCGAGTCTGCAGGGGGTGGCGTTGCATCAGCAGCTCTTGTGAGCTGCTGGTGCAATGCTGAATACGGCGAGCGTATTGCTCGCCATATTCAGCGAGGTCTGTTGGACCTGATCCGACAGTGCGGATCAGGTCCAACAGACCTTGATAACTAGAGGCCTGTGAGTATTTTACATAAAAAGGAAAATTCAGGAACAAGGGGTCATGATGTCAAGCTGAAGGGTAGTAGATTCAGGAGTAATTTGCGGAAGTACTTCTTTACAGAAAAGGTGATTGATTCGTGGAATAAACTTCCACAAGAGGTAGTAATGACAAACACTGTGGGGGACTTTAAGAGTGCCTGAGATAAGCATCTGGCTATTCTTCAAACTAGATAAGTTTATACTTTTAGGAAGTATCGGGCTGACTTGCTGGGCCTATGGCTCTTATCTACCATCTATGTGTCTATGTTTCTATTAGTACAGCATTATATTAGTGGTGATTCACCAAGGCTTCTTGGGTTGTTTCTGAAATCGAAAGTTGGTGAGCTGGTACACCTTAAGATACCAGTCTGCTTCCATAAGCACAATTGGGTGCTTTCTTCAAATGTGAGTACCCTGATTTATATGTGCACATACACATTGGATGAGATTGCCTGATTCGCACATGAAGCACCTCTCTGTTAGAATGATATTCTAGGACTGCACCATTACAAATGTGAGGAGCTATGCTGTATCTTTTCCAGATATCTTTAAAGATGTCTTTTGTGTTGTTTTTGATGTGCTACATAACACTTCTATTGATTTTGGACTGTGACACATTACAGAGACATTGTTATCGGTTTGCATATGCTGATTTGTTTTATGGTTTTGTCATATAAACACATGTGTTGTAACATTACTATTATTTTTTAACTTTTTTTATTAATAGCGCCCCCTATGGGCTGTTTTTAGCCTTTTTCTAATATCTAAGTTGAAGACAGAATGAAAATAAATAAACGTACTGAGTTGGCAAAAGAAGATCAGACAGAATAAGTGCATCCAAATATGATGCTGATCAAAGTCTGCAGCTCATATGTAAACATAAAATGAATAAATTAATAATAAAATAGTTTATAGTTTGCGTGCCTCCTTGTGCAGATTATTTTCAATTTTTGTTAGAGGCATTATTTGTTAAAGGGAAAGTCTACACCAGAATTTTTATTGTTTTAAAAGATAGATAATCCCTTTATTACCCATTCCTCAGTTTTGCATAACCAACAGTTATATTAATATACTTTTAACCTCTGTGATTATCTTGTATCTAAGCCTCTGCAAACTGCCCCTTTATTTCAGTTCTTTTGACAGACTTGCAGTTTAGCCAATCAGTGCTTGCTCCCAGATAACTTCACGTGCACGAGCACAGTGTTATCTATATGAAAAACATGAACACCCTCTACTGGTGAAAAACTGTTGAAATGCATTCTGAAAAGAGGTGGCCTTCAAGGTCTAAGAAATTAGCATATGAACCTCCTAGGTTAAGCTTTCAACTAAGAATACCAAGAGAACAAAGCAAAATTGGTGATAAAAGTAAATTGGAAAATTGTTTAAAATTACATGCCCTATTTGAATCAGGAAAGTTTATTTTAGCCTAGACTGTCCCTTTAAATAAGTGATGTCCAGAGACCATACAGTATTTAAGTCAATTTTTGCAAATGTTATGTGCAAACTTTTCTCAACCTTGGTTACATTTAAATAATAGTATTTTACAAATGTCTCAGTCTAAACTATACTAGTACCTAATATTAGTGCTGTAGCTATAATGGGCCAGATTAGAAACATAGAATTTGACGGTAGATAAGAACCAAAAAGGCCCATCAAGTCTACCCATGTTAATTTTTCCTTAGGATAGCCTTATGCATGTCCCAGGCATTTTTAAATTCCTTTACAGTCTTTGTGTTTACCACCTCAAATGGAAGTTTATTCCATGAATCCACCACCCTTTCTGTAAAAAAATGCTTCCTCAAATTTCTCCTGAATCTACTACCCTCTAACTTTAGATTGTGACCCCTTGTTTTGGCATTTTTTTTTTTGTGAAAAATGCTTTCAGCTTTTGTTTTATTAAGTCTCTTCATATATTTGAAGGTTTCTATCATGCCACCTCTTTCCCTTCTATCCTCTAAACTATACATATTTAGATCATAGAGTCTTTCTTTGTACGTTTTATATTTTAGACCAAGTACCATTTTAGTAGCCCTCCTTTGGACAGCTTCTAGTTTATTTATATCTTTCTGAAGATATGGTCTCCAGAACTGTACACAGTATTCCATATTTGGCCTAACTAATGATCTGTAAAGTGGCATAAGAACCTTGCTATTACAAGTGGAACGCTAATTAACGCTAACGCTCAAGCGCTAACAACGCTAGAAGTAAGCTTTTTGCTTGCATTGAATTGTGTTCGTATTATGAGTTGAAGGTAAACTATTTTTGCTTGCGCGCTAACCCAACGTGCACGTTCACGTATTCCCCCATAAAAAGTAAATGAAGCAAATAAAGTTGAAAAAAAACCTATACGATAGACCCTACTTGCGTGCAAACCAGATTGCATATTCTCAAGTGGGCTAACCCTACATGAAAATATGAAAATGAACACAATGTAACAGCACTACTTATATGTACTAAATCAATCTAATCTTATATATAAGGGGTGCACAAGTAAGGTATCGCCTACATACTAAAATAGTAACGTGCACACTACAAACTATATTGTTCAAAATGGCATTTCTACAGACACAAGGTGTGGAGGGTCCTAAGCTCTTCACTTATTCTGAATTTGAATCAGCTAAAATAGGCACTTTATGCACTGGAAACAGGAATTTCCTTAAGGAACAGAACAGTAATGAGCTTGTGTCTTTGGAGCATATAAATAAACAGATGATTATGTATAATCTACATTCTGTTACACTAGCGGAATATTAGAGAATACTGAGGGGCTTTAGGATCCATTTACATCCTACCCTCTTTAGAGATAACACTGAATATTGTGATAAATTTGAGGGCATTCTAAACAAATGCTTATATGACATTATGATTTTGACAATTGAATTCATAAAAAAAGAATTAACTAAAATACAAGCAGAAATTGAAGCAGTATAAATTACAATGAAATCACTCAAATCAGAAACTGAGTTTAGAAATATCAAAACAAAATTGGAGGAAGATTTAAATAACTTTAAGACACAACTAGAAAGTAAGAAATATAATTTTTTTTAAAGAGATTTAACAGATTATCAAAACAATAAGGTATATGAATGGAGAAACCCTGATTTCGTACCACTTAAGAGAGATAATAGAAGGATACCTAAACAAAATGAGCTATTAGGTGAATCTTCATCAGATAGTGATAGGAGTGATTCTTCTCAATATTCTTCAATACATTTTTCTACCAGGGGCCGATGCTCCAGAAGGTCCAGAAGAAAAGGCAGAGACGAGGGGGGCGTAAACATAGGTGAGGCAGGTTATTCTAATTATCGAATGACAACACGTCAGAACAAGAGATAACTAAAGAATCACATCAAGAGGAGCTTGTTGCGAACATCTCCAGTAAGACATTTGATGACAATGTTTTGAAGATTTTACAGAAAGGTCTAGTAAACCCAACTTTTTTTTAAATTGAATGTGACCTACAAAGGTTTTATAGACAATTACGTTTGAAAAGCTTTTTCATAAATAATCACAAATAAATAAAGATACAAGGGAAGATTCTCCATTTCAATTTCATTTGAGAGGAATTAAACCAAAAAGTACATTGAATCCACCTCCTACTAACTCCTCTGTAGAGGCATTTATCACCTAAATAAAGAGGGATTTTTAAAAATTAAGAAGAAAATTCAAATCTAGACAACATCATAACTTAACATTGTCACAGAGAGCACTTATTGGACTTGTCCAGAGAGATAAAGATATAATTTTGAAACCAGCTGATAAGGACGGTGCCCTGGTCATTATGGATAGGGATAAGTACAGATTGGAAATATTACATCAATTGCAAAATGGAGAGAATTATAAGGTCATACATTTAGACCCTACTAAAAAAATATAAAAAAGATCATGGTAATAGTAGAATTAGCAAAGGAAAGAGACATAATTACAACACAACAAGCTAAATTTCTAATTAATTTATATCCCATAATTCCAGTGTTCTACATCTTGCCCAAGATTCATAACAATTTGAGAGACCCCCCAGGGCACCCTATTGTGACAGGGACAGATTACGATTTTCAATCCATTGCAATATTTGTGGATAACCTAATTAGACCCCTATTGGGGAGTGTATCCTCATATCTTCAAGCTACCACAGATTTCCTGAATAAAATTGCAACTTTAAAAATACCGGCCAACAGTATATTAATCACTATGGATATTTCCAGTCCGAACTCTTGTATCCCCCACAATATGGGGATGGAAGGTGTCTTCCATTACATTGAGAAAGAGGGATTATATAGCCCTTTTGAAAGAGGATTGAGCAAAGATCTGTTGGAGATCATCCTGTATGAGAACTATTTTATGTTTGAGGACACCTTCTATGTCCAGACCTGGGGCACCACTATGGGCTCTAACGTCGCACCCGCATATGCAAATTTATTTGTGGGACAATTTGAGGAGCAGAATGTCTATATGGAGGATATATTATTAACTATGTACTATGTTGGTACATATATATAGACAGCATATTCTTCGTATGGACAGGTGACTTGAGTTCCTTGAACTTCTTTGTGAACACTCTAAATCTTAAAACTGATTTTCTGAAATTCACATTGGAGTGTAATACTGAAAATGTTAGCTTTCTTGACACAATGGTCATCAAGTGAGGAGACGACCTAGAGTGTGATATGTTTAGTAAAGCTACAGACAGGAATAATCTATTGACTTTTGATAGCTTTCATCCTCCAGCAATGATCAAAAGCCTACCCTAAAGTCAATTACTGAGAACAAAAAGAATTGTCTTGGATCCTATGAAAGCTCAACTCAGGTTAGACCAGATGGCTGATAAATTTAAGGCCAGGGGCTACCCTGAGAAGGTTGTGAAAGATAATTTGGTAAGAGTACAACAGAGAGATTGACAAAGTTTGCTATCTCCTAGACAAAAATCAGACCTCAAATTTTCTGTCCCCCTTGTCACTCAATATGGCTTACATAGTAGAAAACTAAGATCCATGATAGAAAAACACTGGTACCTACTAGAAGAGGATCCCCAAATATCAGAAGTATTTAAATATCCCCCACTTTTTCATATAAAAGAAACAGGAACTTTAGGGATGAATTTGTGATGGCGGATTTGGGTCCAACAAATCCCGCCCATCCCCTACAAAAGAAGGGTTCCTTTCCTTGTTATAATTGCCTACAATGCAATTCTATAATTAAAGGTGACTATGTCACACATCCTCACACTGGAAGTAAGATTGGGATTAAAAATATATACACTTGTAACTCAAGTTACTTAATATACGTCATTAAATGCCAGTGGGGGCTGGCATATGTGGGTGAGAGCAAAAGGTACAGGTTTTTCAAAGACTTTCCTGCGCTGCCTATGTGTTGACTAGCCCTAACTCCTGAAATATCAACCCCTGATTGATATAGGATTAGTTTGTGTAGACGAGAGTTTAGGAGTTTGGGGCGCAAATAAATGCTTCAACTAAAGATATGGATTGGACTAAGTTACTATATATTTGAAATTTATTAAATTAGTATTCGGTCAATTATAATAATAGACATATACTTGGTAGTAGGGATGGGCGAATGTTTCGCAACATTCGAAAAACGGCACGAATTTTAACACATTCGTTCGTTCAAATCGAATTTCGAATGTTTTCATAACATTCTAACATTCGATTTTCGAATGTTCGGTTTCGAATTTTACGATTACATTCGAAAATATTCGAATTAGAAAAATTCGAATTTAGATTGTAATAGTATTTCTAATGCTTTTTCTTTAAATGTAATATTCGAATTATGCAATATTCGAATTCGAAAAATTCGAATTTAGATTGTAATAGTATTTCTAATGCTTTTTCTTTAAATGTAATATTCGAATTATGCAATATTCGAATTCGAAAAATTCGAATTTAGATTGTATTAGTATTTCTAATGCTTTTTCTTGAAATGTAATATTCGAATTATGCAATACGTGTATTCGAATTCGAAAAATTCGAATTTAGATTGTAATAGTATTTCTAATGCTTTTTCTTTAAATGTAATATTCGAATTATGCAATATTCGAATTCGAAAAATTAGAATTTATATTGTAATAGTATTTCTAATGCTTTTTCTTTAAATGTAATATTCGAATTATGCAATACGTGTATTCGAATTCGAAAAATTAGAATTTAGATTGTAATAGTATTTCTAATGCTTTTTCTTTAAATGTAATATTCGAATTATGCAATACGTGTATTCGAATTAGAAAAAATTGAATTTAGATTGTAATAGTATCTCTAATGCTTTTTCTTTAAATGTAATATTCGAATTATGCAATATTCGAATTAGAAAAATTCGAATTTAGATTGTAATAGTATTTCTAATGCTTTTTCTTTAAATGTAATATTCGAATTATGCAATATTCGACTTAGAAAAATTCGAATTTAGATTGTAATAGTATTTCTAATGCTTTTTCTTTAAATGTAATATTCGAATTATGCAATACGTGTATTCGAATTCGAAAAATTCGAATTTAGATTGTAATAGTATTTCTAATGCTTTTAAATGTAATATTCGAATTATGCAATATTGGAATTCGAAAAATTCGAATTTATATTCGAATTCGAAAAATTCGAATTTATATTGGAATTCGAAAAATTCAAATTTATATTCGAATTCGAAAAATTCAAATTTCGAATGTAGACATTCGATATAATTATAAACATTCGAATTCGAAAGTGACAATCGAAAACTGTAAATAACATTCGATTTTCGAATTTTTAAGAATATTCGTTCTTATCGACATTCGAATTTAGAATTCGAATTTCGGTAATAACATTCGTTCTACATTCGAAATTCGAAAATTTGCACATTCGCCCATCCCTACTTGGTAGATATTATCCTTTATTAAAATACAAGTTCATCTATATCAAGTTGATCTATAAAAATTACAAAGTTGATCTATAAAAAGTACAAATGTTCTTCTAAAAACAGTTCATCGGAATTTTGTAAAAAATTTGTTAAAATATATTCAAAAATAATAAAGATACATAAAGATCATATAATGGTGTTCTGGGATTTTAAATGGTGTGCGAGGAATATAAGAAGGGCTTCTTTTATCTATGTATGTAGAGATCTTACTCAGAGAGGTGCATAAGTTTTTGAAAAAAAATATATTTTCCTATAGATGTAGTTAATAATGATCTGTTTGATTATATATGCAAAAACACCTAATTCATCAAAACCTAGTGTAGTGTATACAAACTTTCAGTTCACAATAGTTACACGTCAAATAGGAATAGTTGGTTACTATTAGTTATTATGTACTAATTCGGCTCCTCTTGGTATACATGCATGTGATTTATATAAAAAACTTATGTAAAAAACTTATGTGGAGAACAGTCAGTTTAGCATGTGTAGAGAACGGTCAGTATCAAAGTGAGGTTCTGATAGTTAATTTCTTATGTAAACATGATATTTGTGCTAAAATGATATTTGTACAGCAGGATGCAGTCGGCCGACTGGAATAGATAGCTCGTTCAAACTGAAAGAACCGTTTGTAGTCTCTATTACGGTATGATGGTTTTGCTATTAGTTTATCAATAGTCTGATGTACGTTGCCCGGGTAGGTGATTGTTATGTTGCCAGGGCTCTATGGATTAGGAGCACATAGTACAAAGTAAGGAATGGTAGTTTTACTTACTTGAATGCTCCTAACCGATTCTGGAGCCTGGATGTAGATGAAAAATGAGAATGCAAATGCAAAATGTTCCTTTGTATATCCTTCCGCTCAGTGGATGTTGCTGAGGGTAGCTTCTTTTGATGTCCTCAGATGTATTGAATCCGTCTGCTTACAGCTTAGGTGTTACGGCTCAATAGTAGTCCTTCAGTCCGCTCACAAATAGCGGCTCTTTTGTTGCAAAAGTAAGGAATGGTTTTTGGAATCGCGGTCTCTTGCTTAACAAAGTTCAGAGTAGTTTATAACTGCGATATTCCTGTAGGTATCCTTGGGGACACAATAGAAAGTGTTTTTCAATGGCAGTAGTGTGCTACGCGTTTCGGCCGTTAACTTTGGCCTTTTTCAAGCTTGAGTCTAGCTTGAAAAAGGCCAAAGTTAACGGCCGAAACGCGTAGCACACTACTGCCATTGAAAAACACTTTCTATTGTGTCCCCAAGGATACCTACAGGAATATCGCAGTTATAAACTACTCTGAACTTTGTTAAGCAAGAGACCGCGATTCCAAAAACCAGCACTTACAGCTTTGCAACAAAAGAGCCGCTATTTGTGAGCGGACTGAAGGACTACTATTGAGCCGTAACACCTAAGCTGTAAGCAGACGGATTCAATACATCTGAGGACATCAAAAGAAGCTACCCTCAGCAACATCCACTGAGCGGAAGGATATACAAAGGAACATTTTGCATTTGCATTCTCATTTTTCATCTACATCCAGGCTCCAGAATCGGTTAGGAGCATTCAAGTAAGTAAAACTACCATTCCTTACTTTGTACTATGTGCTCCTAATCCGTAGAGCCCTGGCAACATAACAATCACCTACCCGGGCAACGTACATCAGACTATTGATAAACTAATAGCAAAACCATCATACCGTAATAGAGACTACAAACGGTTCTTTCAGTTTGAACGAGCTATCTATTCCAGTCGGCCGACTGCATCCTGCTGTACAAATATCATTTTAGCACAAATATCATGTTTACATAAGAAATTAACTATCGGAACCTCACTTTGATACTGACCGTTCTCTACACATGCTAAACTGACTGTTCTCCACATAAGTTTTTTACATAAGTTTTTTACATAAATCACATGCATGTATACCAAGAGGAGCCGAATTAGTACATAATAACTAATAGTAACCAACTATTCCTATTTGACGTGTAACTATTGTGAACTGAAAGTTTGTATACACTACACTAGGTTTTGATGAATTAGGTGTTTTTGCATATATAATCAAACAGATCATTATTAACTACATCTATAGGAAAATATATATTTTTTCAAAAACTTATGCACCTCTCTGAGTAAGATCTCTACATACATAGATAAAAGAAGCCCTTCTTATATTCCTCGCACACCATTTAAAATCCCAGAACACCATTATATGATCTTTATGTATCTTTATTATTTTTGAATATATTTTAACAAATTTTTTACAAAATTCCGATGAACTGTTTTTAGAAGAACATTTGTACTTTTTATAGATCAACTTTGTAATTTTTATAGATCAACTTGATATAGATGAACTTGTATTTTAATAAAGGATAATATCTACCAAGTATATGTCTATTATTATAATTGACTGAATACTAATTTAATAAATTTCAAATATATAGTAACTTAGTCCAATCCATATCTTTAGTTGAAGCATTTATTTGCGCCCCAAACTCCTAAACTCTCGTCTACATATGTGGGTGAGACCACACAGAGTGTTAGGGATCGCATAAGACAACTTAAGGCAGCCATAACCAACAAAGATATAGATGCACCTGTTGCACATCATTTTATTACCCTTTCACACAATAAAAGTCAACTTAGATTTAAAGTGGTGGATGATGCTCCGCCACCTAGAAGAGGGGTGATAGACAGAAGACTCTTTTCAGAAAGGAGGCTCAGTGGATCAGGAAACTGGATACTTTATCTCCCATTTGGTTGATAGGGATATCCCATTTTCTTTTGTATAGACCCCTCTTCTTGTAAGGCATAGGACATAATTTGTGATCTCTGTCAGGCATACCTAGAGGATGGTGCTTTATGATTAAATAATGTGAGACCAAATTAGTGGTAGAGGTTACCATATTGAGTGCTAGGTTTTGTAGGTATTTTCTATCTAATTCACACGAATATTAGGTAATTACAGGTATTGAAGACACATGCTTATTTTGTATATATATATATATATATATATAGATATATAAATATTAGAAATTCACATATGTGTATATTAAGTGAATAGAAATATTTTTTACTGTGAATATGATGAAGTAACGTGCAGTAGTTTTTTTTGTATGAAAGATGTGTTTTTTGCTACCCAATCAAATCACGCATATGTACTATATGAAGGAGTGGACACTGATACGTAGCATACTCCTTGAAAAAGGGCAGAGCCCCGAAACGTGAGTCGGAATGTGTTACCGAGGCCTTCATCTCAAGTTCTCTGTGCCTACTGTTCCTCTCACCAGGATTCGTTATCCAGACGGCTGAACCTGCCTGTGGAGTGGTTTATTGATGTATAGTATCATGCTCATTGAGTGTACTGCGTCAGATCAACACGGTGATGCTCTCGGCTTAAGGAAGCGGATTGACCTGTGCAGCTAATCAGCGGAAGGAGTTGCAAGTATCATTTGAACAACCCCTTGTAATTGTAAGGGCCGTAGCACTTTAATGGCAAGCTAAGACACTTAAAGAGACACTGAACCCAAATTTTTTTTTCATGATTCAGAGCATGCCATTCTAAGCAACTTTCTAATTTACTCCTATTAGCAATTTTTCTTCATTCTCTAGCTATCTTTATTTGAAAATGAAGGCATCTAAGCTAAGGAGCCAGAACATTTTTGGTTCAGCACCATGAATGGCACTTGTTTATTGGTGGGTGGGTTTATCCACCAATCAGCAAGAACAACCCAGGTTGTTCACCAAAAATGGGCCGGCATCTAAATTCTTGCTTTTCAAATAAATATACCAAGAAAATGAAGAAAATTTGATAAGAGGAGTAAATTAGAAAGTTGCTTAAAATTGCATGCTCTATCTGAATCGCAAAAGAAAAAAAATGGGTTCAGTGTCCCTTTAAGGGCAAGTTGGATACTTTATCTGACACATTGGACACTGTTCTGGAGCTATACATCACATCCACATAAGCCGTAACAGAGGCTGTTTTATAATACTGGGACACTGTTACTAAGATTACACATGTATGGATATATCGTATACCCTATCTTTGGGATTATTTCATACTAATATTGCTCTGTTATGTATGCACATGTTTACATAGAGTGTGCGAGGTTCAGGAGAAGAGGAATGTCGTAAGTTCACGGCACTAAAATAGACACTGTACCAGCTGGGGATTCAACTTTGTTGCAACTTCAATCAAAATTACTTATACTGTATCACTTCATGTGGATTATAAAGGTATTTTCCCCCTGTGCTCTCTTTTGCTGGACTGTGCTCAGTCAGGTGCAGATGACACCTTTTTTTTTCCCTAGGGACACCTAAGGGAAATGTATGCGTTTGTTTGGAGCATGTATGTGCTGTATGCAAGTCTAAATGGGGATAGGCTGGGTACCTTTCACTTTATTATTTGGTTTTGACATATGGTATCATTGAATATTACTCTGTTTGGATATATGGTATCATTAAATATCATATAATTTGATCCATTTGGTTTGCTGAATATTTTCTATTTTATGAATATATGAATGTTTCACATTCGAATGTTCTTAACATAGAAGAATATGTTATATTTATTCATAAATAAATATTTCTACATATAGCTTAAGTTTTTTTGGTACAATATATAAACCTATATATATGCATGAAAAATATAGGTATAGATATATACATATACATATATATATATATATATATATATATATATATATATATATATATATATGAGTATCTATTTATAAATACATAGAACATATTCTGCTATGTGCAGAACATTTAAATGTAAAATATTTACAGTAAATACATAGTTAAAACATGTATTAAATATGAATATTGAACAAACAGGTTTTTCCATGTTTTCATCTACTTGACAGTAAAGGGCTCCAATACACTTATATATATGCCTTATGTGTGTAAATATGTATTTATGTGTTTGTGTGCATATATGTCTGTAAATACATACATATAAATACATAAATACATATATATATATATATATATATATATATATACACACACACACACATATATATATTTGTATATATATACTGTATATACATATATATATATATACATACTGTACATATACATCTTTAGACATGTAAATGTATGTATATACATTTTAAAGCCCTTTGCCTGCCTTTTGCCTGAGACCTCATATGTTTGAGCCCTTATAATGTTTGTGTACAATATTTTTGTGAATTTATTATGAGTGTAACTGTACTTTGTAATGTATTTTTGATGTTTTTATTGTGACATTTTTTGTTTAGCGAAACAGTTAACCGGACGCGTTAATCATTCTAGCATAAATCTTTACTTTCAACTTGTAGTGCCAGTGTTAAGCCTGATAACCACAAACACAAACACCGGCGATAACCCCTTATTGCTTGCACTCCACTCGTATTTTGTACCATTATGTGTGTGTGTGTTTGTATAACAAAGTTATAATGGAGAGACCTCTGATCTTGCAGTTCTTCTCCTGTTGCACCACTTAAAAACAAATTAATGCTGGTACAACTACAACTATAACCAATTCCCAGACTGACACACTATAGCTAACACCCTAATTGCCAGATTTCCCCAGCACTTCTTACTCTGGGATGCTTTCTCCACCAATGTACCTAATCCATGAAAAATATAACTGTCCATAAGGGCTCAGCTAAGTACCAACAAACTTATGACCCTATTCCAATTTCTCCACTGAATTAACCATCTATACCCAAGGGATTAACCTCCTTTTTAAGGAATTCCCCTATTTAACTTTCAACTGAAGGGAATTCTCACACTCAAATCCTACGCACAAAATCAATTACAAAAAGTCCCCACTACCCAAGGAACACCAACATACTCAGTCTCAGTGACTCTATAAGTAGCAATTTATCCATTTACATCGACTAGTACTTACAGCCGATGGTAAAATATATTAGATCTTTTTTTTTTTAAATATTTTATTTGGTTTTCATGAAAATATACAAAATCGTGGCTCTCGGCACTGCACAAGTCATAGAAAACTTACAAACAGGAAAATATAAGTTTAACCCACACCTGTGTTAAGTCAATATCGTTGACACAGGAAATTAAATAATAAAGAGAATATGAAATAACATACCATCTTGTGATAATAAGGTAGAAGGGGGGATACAGGTGGGGTGGAGGGGAGAATCAAGGAGAGAGAAGGAATGTCAGCCTACTTCTCATCTAGGACAACCTCAAAGAGTTGAGAAAAATAACATCCCATATATTTAGAGTGGAGGCTCTCTTTATGCGTCTAGGCCCGGAAGCCAGCAGGTGTTAAACCTAGATTTCCACTCAGCCCAAATCATTTAGAATAAATCTGCATTTTCAGTAGAGAAAAAGATATTCCTCTCCATTGAATATATGTATGCCATGACTTTAACTATATCTGGCCAGGTCGGAGTCTATTTTCCAGGATCTAGCTATGAAAAGCCTTACCGCGGAAAAGCATATATAGGTATCCTTGTTACTTGGGCAATTTACAAGTGCCTACATGAAATAGGGCCATCTCAGGAACTCTGGGTAAGGCAATTCCTAGTCTGGATAAAAAGGTGAAACAGGTATTCCATAACGGTTTAATCTTGGGGCAACACCACCATATATGTGTCATGTCTCCTATATGGTTACAATTCCTCCAGCATTGAGGCGTAGTTGAGAGGAACAGAGTAGCCAATCTGGCCGGGTCATAGTACCAGTGTGTGAGGAGTTTGAAATATGTTTTGTATATGGTGACACAATGAAGGGCCCTTTTTGTGAATAGAAATGTATGCTGCCATTTCTTTGTGGGTATGGATATAATTAGTTTTTGTTCCCACTTCATAATGTGGGTGGCTTTATCTTCAGATGCAGCTCCTTCTATTAAGTTATAATGAATGAACATGGGTTTCCCTAACTGATGTCCCTGCTTCCATCTAGCTTCCCATATGGTGAGTTGACATGATAAGGAAGGCCAAAAACCCCAACTAGTCAGTAGGCTTGTTACTTTGGTATGTTCAAAAACTAGGAAGGGTGGTACCGGGGCCACATCTTTAAGTTGGTCTAGTGTAATAAATGTGTCTGGCTGGCTGGTTGACCACATATCTGCAACCCTCACCATGCCTAGTCCCTAGTCCCATGTAGATGCATGCGAGTCAGGTAATCCTGTGAGAAGACCTGACATGGACGTGATAGGGAAAGGATGAGGGGCTATGCGTTTGTAATGCCTAAGCTGTTCCCAAGTGGCAAGACATTCTTTGATGATAGGATTGTCTATGGCTAAAGTCTGCCTGCAATGTGGGGGGGGGGGCCATATAAGGTCCTTCAAGAATACATGCAAGGTAGTGAGGCCTGCTCTAGCTCTCTCTACTTACTGTTGCAATCTCTGACACCCCATTGTGAAACATGTGTTAACATCACTGCCTCAAAGTATCGGGTTATGGATGGGGAGGCCACTCCCCCATGTAGTCTGGGGCATTGAAGGATTTTATGGGCTATCCGAGGGGGCTTACTCTGCCATATGTATCTATTACATTCACTTTGGAACTGTAGGAGAATATGCTTAGGTGCACGATTCAGTAGACACCTGAACAAGAAGGTAAGTTTGGGAAGAAAACTCATTTTAAGGGCTGCAACTCTTCCTAGCCATGATATGGATTTGAAGTTCCATTTTTGTCTGAGGGATCTAAGTTCTGCTAGAAGGGGCAGATAATTAGATTAAACAATTGTGGGGATATGGCATGATAGCTTAATCCCTAGATGTTTAAAATAGAAATTCTTGATGACAAATGTATATTGATCATGTAGGTGTTTGGCTATGTCATCAGGGAAACCCCTCAGAAATACTTCTGTTTTATTTTGGCTTAATCTGTAGTGGGAAAGGCTACCGAATGTCTTTAAGGTCTCTAACAGTCTAGGGATGGTCTGTAGGGGCTTAGAAGAAAAGATTGTGGTGTCATCTGCAAAGAGTGCTACCTTATGGGTCATGCCATGGATAGTTATGCCCTCCATTACACTATCTTTTCTGATTTAAGCTGCTAGAGGCTCTATCGCTAGTGCAAATAGTAAGGGGGAAAGGGGACACCCTTTCCGTGTGCCATTGGAAATGGGGAAGTAAAGTGAGCTAAATCCCAGGCCTCTGACTTAGGCTGTCAGGTGAGAATAGAGTGCCCTGATGGCCTGGATCGTTTGTTCAGGGAACTGAAAGGTTTCTAAAACCTTCCATAGGTACACCCATCGAACACGATCAAATGCCTTCCCAGCATCAAGGAAAATTACAGCTATAGGTTTATTCAATCTATTAGATTCCATTAGGAAGTTTAAAAGTCTCCTAGTATTGTCCAGGCCTTCCCTCCCTGGGATAAATCCCACCTGTTCGGGATCTATGATACTGTGGAGATTAGAAATTCGATTAACAATTAATTTGGAATAGAACTTAACATCCGTACTGATTAGCGAAATGGGCTTATAATTAGTGCAAAATGCAGGGTTCTTATCTGGTTTGGGGATGGTGACAATGACCGCTTCAAGAAACTCTCTACAAAATATGCCTTCCGACTTTGCTAAATTAAAAAAGTAGTAAAGGTGAAATTTCATGGATATAGGTTTTATAAAAAAACTGCTCTGTATCCGTCAGGGCCGGGGGCTTTAAAGGGTTTCAAATTTTGAATGACTCGTTTGATCTCTTGAAGCGAAAAGGGGCAGGTGAGGGACTCTTTTTGGTCTGTGCTGAGGGTAAACATTGAAGAGATTTTAGGAAAAAAACTAATAGTCTCAGGGGAGGCGGGTTTATTGGGCTCCTTATCTCGTATGTTGTATAGCGTAGAATAAAATTCACTAAACTGCTGACCTATATGGGAGGGGAGCCTGAAATTCTGATCCCCCTTTTTGATAGCATGAATTTGAGAGGCGCTCACTCGCTGTCTCAATCTATTGGTGAGGATGGTATCTGCTGTATTACCTTTTGCATACATGGTCTGTTTTAATTTGAAGAGGTTAGTTTGGGTCTTTTTAAACTCAATCTGACTGATGTGATGCCTAATTTATTTGATTTTACCTCTCAAGTCTACGGTATCAGATGTGCACTGTTGATGTTCCAGTTCCCTAAGTTTGCAGTGTGCCTGTGAAAGGGGTATACCTGCCTGCTTCCTCAAAGAAGCCTGTTTTTTTATAAAGAGGCCTCGTATAGTGGCTTTAAACACCCCCCAAATAGTGTCGTCCCTAAGCTGAGGGTTCTCATTTGTTCTGTTGGTAAATACAATTTCCTTCCTCAATTCCTCCCTGAAGGGGATATCTGAAAGGATGTGGTGAGGAAGCCTCCAGGGGTTCCTGGTCTGGGCTATACCATTGGAGCGTATGTCAATAAGAACTTGGTTGTGATCCGACCAGGGACATATTGAATTGTTGGTATAGTTTACTGAATCAAGAGTGTCCACGAGGCAAAAGTGGTAATTAAATCTAGAATAGGTGGCATGTGGATGAGAGAAATGGGCGTAGTTTTTCTGTTGGGTGGACCGAGCTCCATACGTCAAAGTAGCCGTACAGTGCCATTAAAGTTCTAAACCTACCACTTGCCGGGTCTAGTCTAGGGTGATTTTTTTCTAGTGGGTTTAGTTTTCCTATCCAGTTTTTATCCCACACCATGTTAAAGTCACCCGCTAGGATTATTCTGCCCTGTTTAACCTGCTCTACTCTACCTAGAATCTGCTTTAGGTATCTGGGCTGTAGCGTGTTTGGAATGTATGCAGATACGAGTTTGTATGGGACATGGTCTAAGGTACAAATCAATATAAGGAACCTGGTTTGGGGATCCCTGATTACATGAATTGGCTCAAAGGCTACTCTCTTGTGTACCATGATGGCTACACCTCTAGCTTTTTTAGTGTAAGAAGCCACTTCGAAAATGGGGTAGTCTCTAGAAATCACAGTGGGTGGGCAATGAGCAAGGAAGTGTGTTTCCTGAAGAAACACAATGTCAGTTTTATGGAATCATAGGGTCCTAGCCAGAAGGCTTCTCTTACCCACAGTATTCAGCCCCCTGACATTATGTGTTACGAATCTAAGGGAAGACATTGGCATGCTTGAAAAGCACAACTATTAAGGAAGAGAGATTTGTTTCGAGATAAGGCTAGGGAGGGTAGGTGCTGTGTTAGGGAGAGGGGTGAGGTAGACTAGGGGAGGAGCATATGTGGATGGGGAGATTGGTGGAAATAGTTCACCAAAGTGGGGCCCTAGTATGGGCACCAATAGTGGGGGGGGGGGAGTAAACGTGAACCTATAAAACTGAGGCTGAGAAAGTCAGCCCCGCTCTCATATAGAAACATTAGAATGTAAACAAGCTAAACTGACTATAACAGGTACAATTCAGAAATAAAAAAAAAAGCAACACAAAATCAGATTGTCCCTATTGGGAATGTGGGTACTTTCAAGTTGGCATAGCCTGAGGTCTTAGAGACTGGTCCAGAAGGCTGGACTTTTGTCGCTTTTGCCCCCGTTCTTTTAAAGACCATTCTGGGGCTGAAACCCTCAATCTAGAGGAAGGTGCCATCCCTTGAGGATCCGGATCTATAAGTATACCCCAATTTGCCAAGAGAGTAATGCCAAGTGAAGGAGATGACACAACATGCATTTAGTTGTCATTAGATATAATGAGTTTAGTGGGGAAACCCCACCTGTACTTGATGTTGGTCTTTCTTAGCTGCATGGTCAATGGTGCATATTGCTTCCACTGTTGCAGCGTGTGGGCAGACAGATCCAGCAGCAGTTGGATATCCTTGAAAGCATCCAATAAGGTAGGTTTGCTAAAAGCAGCCTGCATTAGGCGATCTTTGAAGGTGAAGTTGTGGAAGCATACCACCACATCTCTTGGTTTGTCCGAAGAAATGGACCTTGGTCTTAGGGCCCTTTGCACCCGTTCTATGGTATGTGAGTTGCCCTCGAGAGGACCCAAGAGTGCCGAGAAAAGAGATTTAAGGAATTCTTGCAAATCACCTGCAGAAACACATTCCCGAATGCCTCGGAAGTGGACATTGTTTCTCCTGGCTCTGTCCTCCACATCTGCGAGCTTGAACTCCAATTGAGTTATTTGGTCAGCCAAGTTCTCAGCATAAGAAAGTAAGTTAGAATGATCCATAGCTAAATCATCATACTGCCTTTCCAGTGTATCCACTCTATCTCCTATCTCAGCTATATCTTTTCTGAGCTCGGCTGAACTACGTTGAATCTCGGCCGTGATGGATTTTGTTTGTGCAGCCAGAATTTTTTTCATAGTATTTTAAGTAATATAGTGCTGTAGGTGGGCTGTGGACTGGGCACTGGACTGAGATCCTTCATCTTGAGAGTCCTGATCACTTCCCGTTCTCTCATTGAGGACAGGATTATTGGAACGCTGAGAGAAATGGTACAGGACAGTCTTTTTGATAGTTGCAGGTGTTTTAGGATGTCTTCTCGTAGTGTGCGGCATTATAGAAAGGGGTGTGGATAACCGTATTCACCTCAGCACAGTACCACCAACAATTTTTCAAGCCCTGAAAGGGGTAAGAAATACAATGGCCTATACCTGTCTATCTAACACATGAGTGATACACATACAATTAGTATGAAAGTGAGAGCAGGGCTGAACACCACCTATATATTTGAACTAAGTTATCATTCGTCTAACACCTAAATTGAAATGTACAAATAGTTCTATACCCGACTCAGAACCACCTCTCCTTAAGTTGCTGTAGACCCCCCTCACCTCAGGGAAAAAGCGGTATACGACACAAAGGAAGGGGAAAGGGAAAAATGTGGTGACGAACCTAGACAAGCTAGGTCGGAAAGGGAGAGTTGAGAGAAGGTCCCCAACAGGTCAGTATACAACTGTTGACACTCTCCTTACCCTTAGCAAAGATACAATAACATTTACACAAGTTAGATGTACAGAACAATTTGACGCAGCTCCTCAATTTACTGCTCCGAGGAACCGTGCAAGTGCCCAGGGACTCAACACCCCCTCCTCAGGGTAAAAGGGGATAGACCAAAGGAAGGGGAAAAGGGATGTGGCAGCGACCAGCCTGGAAAGCCAGGCTGGAAGGGGTGAGGAGGGATGCGGTCACAGAAGCTCACAATACCTGGATAATTAGTGAAAACCCAGCAATAGACAATCAGGATATTATCAAATTAAAGAACAGCTGTAATTGGAACAGTAAAGACAGGCTGAATAATATACAGATTAAATGAGATGTACAACACTACACTCTAGATTCAGTCCCCAGAGATAGATAAGCTGGCGCAGCAGCAAATGTGTATATGAGGCCCTTATCAGGAGCCCTAGGACACTCCAATTGGTGGTAAATGTGGAAAGATTGTGTGGAGATATTAAAAAACTAGACCCGTGGGAGGGGGAATTAGCTATCTCTTAATATGGGTTCCTCCTAATAATATAGAACAGTCACAGGGGGCCCTGTGTGGGCCTGGTGAGGAAAGTTTAAGGTGCACCACTATATCGTAAGAACACAAAATGCAGACCTGTATAATATGACTCCGGCAGTCCAGGTCAGACCCCCTAGTATTTATCTACTGAGGTGAGGGGCAGTAAATCCATGTAGGAACTCAAAGGCAGGCAATCTTGGGTTATATATTTTCTTTTCTTTAGACAGCCTCTATGCCCTAGTGTAAACTTCTCCGGCCTCAGGGGGAGTTGCAGCGTAACGATACTTGATGCCCAGGTCAGATAATAAATCTCATGTGGGAATATACTGGCCAGTATGCATCGCCCTTGGCAAGGTGTGGTAAGAGTGTAGGGCACAAAATAAAAGTGGGTGCTCAGAATGGCAGTCCAAGTCACCTACTAAATGGTAGCGAATAGCAATCCGGGGCTCCAGAATAAACCCTGCCAGGGTGCCTTACAACGTTCAGGTACCTTTTAGCTTTAGGGGATGTGGAAACATGTATCTGAGTGTCAGGTGATCGTGATGCACTTATCTTACCCTTTGGGCCATGAGGCCAGCTGATTCCCCTGACGGTTCAGTCCAAGGGCTGGTCTAGAGTAGCCCCCAGTGATGGGTGTAAAAAGGACAAAAAGGTTGGTCTCACTCAGGAGGGATTGTCTAGACTTCTAAATATCGGCACCTCCGTCACTGCGCTAGAAGATGCAGGCTCAAGATGGCGGCTGTTCGCGCCACTCTCTGGTGCACTTTTGGCTTCAAGGAAAAGATCTTTAGCTTTTTTCTTAGGAAATCTCTCAATCCCCAAATTCTCCCTTCTATCTCCAGGCGGTGTTTGCCTTCTCAGGCATCTCCCTTAGCCGTCTTCACGCTCACCTGGGCCCCTAACAATTACGCTGTCCCAAGGCCTCGGGAGCATGGGTGAAGCGGAATCTCTTTGTATGCCTGATCAGCCCTCCGACTGTCACCGCTACCTCTGCACACTGGTATAGACGCTCCGGAGCGGAGCCCCGATCCTCCGGAACGAGAACACAGAGTAGAGGCAGATGTAGTAAGGTAAGTGTCGTCAGGCAGTAGATCCTTGGAGCCATGTGGAGCGGCTTCACCTCAGCACCAGCTAACTCTTGTGGGTCTCAGGGGGAGGCACCCCGCAGTCTAACACTCAGCCTACCACACAAGTCTCAGTGTGCTTAGTCTCTGGAGTGGAGCCCTGACCCCCCGGAGAGCAGACTCCCCCGCAGTCGCTGTCTCACTTAAGGTAGCTGCTTCAGGAGTGTGATATGGTATTAGCTCATGCTCAATGTCTCCCTGAATGCTTCATGCTGCTGCCAATGATCCACTTTCAGTCAAATCTTAACTTTAGGTGACTGTAAATAGCAAATGCAGTGTTCCTAGAGCGGAGCTTCTCCTGAGAACGTCCGTTCAGTATGGTGGTTAACTCTGCCCCCTAATATATTAGATCTTATTTAAAGGCTACTACAGATGTCATTTGAAAATTTGAAAGTTTGGTATGGGAAAAGAGTTTCTTATGGATCTCTTGTGATGTTTCTGCATTATACACAAGCATTCCACATAATGCAGGAAAAAAGGCAATAAAAACTGAATGTATGAAGTGGGACATTCCAGAGGTCCATGTTGACTTTCTTATAAAGGGAATCAAATATATCTTAGACCACAATTATTTCAGCTTTGAAAATAAATATTATGGACAAATACAAATACAGGGGGGCAGCCATGGGCACTACAATTTCCCCATCTTATGCCAATTTATATATGGCCCAATTTAAAGACCAATACATATGGAGCAATAAACTATATTTAAATAACTTAATAAGATATCTAAGATATATTGACAACATTATTATTATTATCTGAAAGGGTACTCAATCAGAGGCAAGTGAGTTTATTGGTCACAAAAATAAGAATAGCTATAATTTAGAATTCACAGCAAATACATCTAATGAGCAAATTGATTTCCTGGATTTGGTCATGTTTTATGATCCATCAAATAGAAAAAAGTTTTGGTGAGAAACTATAGATAACCCTCTGACATAAATGGATTTCTGAATGCCAGGAGGGACTATCATCCCAGTCATACATTTGGCCCATTTCGGAGAATACGTAAAAATTGTTCCAGGATAGATGACTTCCAGCAGAAAGCAGATATCCTTTAACAAAAATTACTGAAAAAGGGATATGACAAGGATCTTGTAGAAAAAGCATGTCAGTCTAACTATACAATATCATGTGATCAAAGTCTTTATTATCAAAGAAAAAATAGGTCCCTTAACAATACTTCAACTGGTACTAAGTTTATTATTGGGGCACCATTCATTAAAAAATAATAATTGAATAATCAAATTTTGGAAGGTGCTTCTCTCTGATCTAATATTAGGACAATAACTAGTTAAACATCCCCACACTGTATTTAGACGACATAAGAATTTAAAAAAAATATTAGCGCTTTCCAAGCTCACAGTTAAAAAAAAGAAAATAAATATAGTCTAGCCAATTGGCTAGGGATGAAACATGGAACATATAAATGCAGGAAGGCAAATTGCATTATATGAAACCAGATCTATAAAGGAGATTCTATCCAAAAATTGTGACGGATACAGAGTATAGTTATTAATCCTTAATATGAATACAATTTTGAAGTTGGACTAGGCTTTTAGGTTTTTACAAATATACTTTTATTATTGAAGTTTTATGCCTTTTAACCATCTCTTAAAATAATGCATTGCCTTTTGATATATTAATATATATGTTGTTTTAAATATGCTTATAATGTGTACACAAAGAATGCAATTTTTGATATATGTAAGGCACTATTAGTGCTTCACATGAAAAATGGAAGCCGGAGATACAATATAATTTTTGATACAAACTTACAATATGCTGAAGATAGGATAAAAATATAGACATTTCCAATACAAATTTACAATAAAGTAATTATGTCTACGGACGGGACCCTTTGAGTGGGCCAAAAAGAGAGGTAATTTCATTGAGAAAAATGTAACGTCTATCACACTCCCTTTGGTCACCCTAAACTTGCAGCCATTGGATAAAACAAAACTAGGGATGGAGCCAATGATAACCCCTTCCGGTTTACAGACCCGGTATTCATTCTTGCAAACTCTTGAGAAAGTCAGCAGAAGGTCCAATTAAGCATGTAAGGTTCAGTAACAACAGACAGCAAGCCCCTACATCATGGGAGGATGCAGATAGGTGATATTGAAACCATCCATGATCCGTGAATAGCATCACCTTGATGAGTCTGATTCGATTTTGTGTCTTGTAAGTGCACTGGTTTTATGTGTGATACCTGTGAATAAATGTATTACCTTGAATTTAGGGATGCGCTCTCCTCTTTTTATCTTGAAAATACTAACGGCTAGATTACGAGTTGTGCGTTAGGGTAAAAAAGCAGCATTAAGAGGTCCTAACGCTGCTTTTTTACACCCGCTGGTATTACGAGTCTTGAAGGTTTAGGGTCACCGCACACTTCTTTGGCCTTACCACAAAACGACTTACGTAAACTTCGTAAAGTCTTTTTTCTATGGGACTTCCATAGCGCCGGTATTACGAGTCTGTCCTGGGAGGCCAAAAAGTGAGCGGTACACCCTACCCTGTCAAGAGTCCTAACGCATTTAAAAGTCAGTAGTTATGAGTTTTGTGGTACAACGCCGTAGCATAAAACTCTTAACTAAAGTGCTAAAAAGTACACTAACACCCATAAACTACCTATTTTATTATTATTATTATTATTCTTTATTTATAAAGCGCCGACAGATTCCGCAGCGCTGCCCATGGGTACAAGGATAACAGTACAGTGGAGAAACAATACGATAAGACACAAAATTTTACAGACAAATACAGGGGATTTGAGGGCCCTGTTCCCGTGGGAACTTACAATCTAGATGGGTAGGAGGATTGGAAACAGGAGGTGGGGACTGCAGAGGTGAGAATGATATTAGCGAGGAGATAGAGGGCAACTGTTAGTTAATTGAAGTTAGTTTGTTAATAAGTCGGGTGATAAGCTTCCCTGAACAGAAAGGTCTTTAGGGAACGTTTAAAGGAGGAGAGGTTAGGGGCAAGTCTGACATCTCGAGGAAGTGCGTTCCAGAGGGTTGGTGCCGCACAAGAGAAGTCCTGTAGTCTAGAATGAGAGGAGGTGATGGTAGAGGACGCAAGAAGCAGGTCGTTGTTGGATCTTAGGGGACGGGCAGGAGTATATTTGTTGATGAGTGAGGACAGGTAGGGTGGGGCAGCATTGGTGAGGGCTTTGTAGGTCGGGTGAGAATTTTGAATTTAACTCTGTTGTGAATGGGGAGCCAGTGAAGGGACTCACAGAGAAGCACAGCAGAAACAGAGCATCGAGAGAGGTGGATTAGCCTGGCAGATTCATTTAGGATGGATTGGAGGGGAGAGAGGTGGGAGAGAGGGAGGCCAGTTAGTAAGTTGTTACAGTAGTCAAGTTGGGAAATTACCAGGGAGTGGATGAGCTGTTTGGTAGTTTCAGCACTTAGAAACGGGCAAATTTTGGAGATATTGCGTAGGTGGTTGCGGCAGGATGAAGAGAGCAGTTGGATGTGGGGAATGAAGGACAGATTTGAGTCAAGCATGACTCAGAGGCAGCGGACTTGGGGTGATGGGGAGATAGTGGTGCCGCCAACAGTGATAGAAAAATTAGAGACTGGAGTGGAGCTAGAGGGGGGAATTAGAAGTAGTTCGGTCTTGGACATATTTATTTTTAGGTGGTGAGAGGCCATCCAGGAGGAAATGCCAGATAAGCAGTCGCTGATGTGAGAGTTGACAGAAGGAGAGAGTGCAGGGGTGGAAAGGTAGATCTGGGTATCATCAGCATAGAGGTGATAGCTGAAGCCATAGCTGTTGATAAGTTTACCCAGTGAAGAAGTGTAGATAGAGAAGAGTAGAGGACCCAGGACAGAGCCTTGAGGTACTCCAACAGACAGGGACAATAGAGAGGAGGAGTCACCAGCAAAAGAGACTGAGAAGGATCTGTTAGAGAGATAAGAGTGAATCCAGGAGAGGGCAGTGTCACAGAGACCAAGAGAACTGAGAGACCGTAGGAGAAGGGGATGGTCAACAGTGTCAAAGGCAGCAGATAGGTCAAGTAAGATGAGTATAGAGTAGTAGCCTTTGTTTTTAGCAGAAAGGAGATCGTTAGTAACCTTGGTGAGGGCAGTCTCAGTTGAGTGTTAGGGACGGAAGCCAGATTGCAGGGGGTCGAGCAATGAGTTGGAGGACAGGAAGTGGGTTAGGCGATTGAAAACTAGTTTTTCAAGGAGTTTTGAAGCTAGTGGGAGCAGTGATATGGGGCGGTAGTTTGCAGGGGAGTTAGGGTCGAGGGAGGGTTTTTTGAGGATGAGGGTGACCTTTGAATGTTTGAAGGAGGCAGGGAATGAGCCGGTAGAAAGGGATAGGTTAAATATGTGAGTAAGAGCCGGAGTGAGGGTGGTAGACAGAGGAGGTATTAGATGTGAAGGAATAGGGTCAAGTGGGCAGGTAGTGAGGTGTGAGGAAGACAAAAGGGAAGCCACTTCACTCTCAGTGGTTGGGAGGAGGGTGCAGAGAGTGGCAGAGGGGGTGACTGGGAGCGGAGTTGGGAGATTGCAGATTTGTGTTGGGATGTTTCCTTGGATTGCAAGTGTTTTATTGAGAAAATAGTCAGTGAGGTCTTGAGCACTGAATGCAGATGAGGGGGGTGGTGCAGGTGGGTAGAGGAGAGAGTTGAAAATAGAGAAGAGTCTTTTAGGGTTTAAGGAGTGAGTGGATATAAGAGAGGAGAAGTAGGTTTGCTTAGCTAATCGAAGGGCAGAGGTGTAAGAGTAGAGAATGAATTTATAGTGCATGAAATCATGTTCAGAGCGGGATTTCCTCCAGACACGCTCAGCAGTGCGGGAGCATTTTTGTAGGTGATGCGTTTGTTGGGAGTGTTAGGGTTGGAGCTGACGACGTGGGGATTTGCGAGGTTGGGGTGGAGCGAGAGTGTCAAGTGCAGCAGAGAGAGTATTGTTATAGTGGGTTATAGCAAGGTCAGGGCAGGATATCGTGGAAGTGAGGGGGAAGCGTAGTTGAATAAGATTGGAGAGTTGGGGAGCATCCACAGTGTGCAGATTTCTGCTGGTGCAGGGGCAAGAGGGGGAAGTATGTTTAGTATCTATATTAGGATTTAAGGTGAGCAGATGGTGGTCTGAGATGGGAAATGGGCGACATGCAACATTAGAGAGAGAGCAGAGATAGGAGAATACCAGATCAATCGAGTGTCCATCGCGGTGGGTAGGGAATAGGGTGGATTGTGAGAGGCCGAAGGAGTTAGTGAGTGAGAGAAGTTTAGAGGCAGCAGGGGCAGATGGGTTGTCAATGGGGATGTTGAAGTCCCCTAGGATTAGAGCAGGTGTATTCGTGGAGAGAAAGTAAGGAAGCCAGGCAGCAAAGTTGTCAAGGAATTGGGAAGTTGGTCCAGGGGGCGATAGATAACTGCCACTCTGAGAGAGAGAGTGGAGAACAGGCGAATGCAGTGGACTTCAAAGGAAGAAAAGGAGAGAGATGGAAATGGGGATAGGTACTGATAGGAGCAGGAGGGGGAGAGTAAGATGCCAACACCGCCACCGTGTCTCTCACCTGGCCTAGGTGTGTGGCTAAAGGGAAGACCACCGTGTGTGAGAGCAGCGATGGAAGCAGTGTCAGAGGAAGATAGCCAGGTTTCAGTAATAGCTAAGAGGTTGAAAGCATTGGAAACAAATAGGTTGTGAACAGTTGTAAGCTTGATACAGACGGAGTGAGCATTCCAGAGGGCACAAGAAAAGGGAGGGGTTAGGCACTGTGTGTTAATTGAGATGAGATTGTTGGTATTGCATGACCTAGATTTTTGCAGTGGGAGATGGAGTGAGAGTGTAAAAGTGTGGCGATTGTTGCAGGGCCAGGGTTAGGAGAGACATCACCAGCAGCAAGCAGTAGTAGCAGTGAGAGAGACAGAAGGTGAGAGTGAGATTTGTAGGAGCGGGAATGATTAGACACAGGAGAGTTAGAGGGGGAAGTGTTTCTAAGGAAACAAAGTAGTTCATGAGAGGACAGCATAGGGGATGAGAGAAGGGAGGGGGAGATATGGAGAGTGTGGGGATTGTTTTTATGTTGTTATGAAGTTCAATCCTATTGATTGCATCAGCCAATAGGATTTTTTCTACCTTAATTCTGATTGGCTGATAGAATTCTATCAGCCAATCGGATTCTAAGGGACGCCATCTTGGATGACGTCACTTAAAGGTACCTTCATTCAGCTTTAGTCGTCGGATGAAGAGGTTGTTCCGCATCGGATGTCTTGAAGATGGACCCGCTCCGCGCCGGATGGATGAAGATAGAAGATGCCGTCTTGGATAAAGACGTCTCCCGGCTTCATTGAGGACTTCGGCCCGGCTTGGATGAAGACGTCTCCCGGTAAGTCGATTTTCAGGGGTTAGTGTTAGGCTTTTTTAAGGGTGTATTGGGTGGGTTTTATTTTTAGGTTAGGGACTTTGGGCCTTCAAAAGAGCTAACTGCCCTTTTAAGGGCAATGACATCCAAATGCCCTTTTCAGGGCAATGGGGAGCTTAGGTTTTTTTAGATAGTATTTTATTTGGGGGGTTGGTTGTGTGGGTGGTGGGTTTTACTGTTGGGGGGGTTGTTTGTATTTTTTTTTTACAGGTAAAAGAGTTGATTACTTTAGGGCAATGCCCCGCAAAAGGCCCTTTTAAGGGCTACTGGTAGTTTAGTTTAGGCTAGGGTTTTTTTATTTTTGGGGGGGGGCTTTTTTTATTTTAATAGGGCTATTAGATTAGGTGTAATTAGTTTAAACATCTGTAATTTGTTTATTATTTTCTGTAATTTAGTGGGGGTTTTGTACTTTAGCTAATTTAATTTAATTTAGGTAATTGTATTTAATTTAGTTAATTTATTTAATTATAGTGTAGTGTTAGGTGTTAGTGAAACTTAGGTTAGGTTTTATTTTACTGGTAAATTTATTTTAGCTAAGTAGTTATTAAATAGTTAATAACTATTTAATAACTATTCTACCTAGTTAAAATAAATACAAACTTGCCTGTAAAATAAAAATAAACCCTAAGCTAGCTACAATGTAACTATTAGTTATATTGTAGCTAGCTTAGGTTTTATTTTATAGGTTGCGGCGACATTGGGGGCGGCAGATTAGGGGTTAATAAATAGTATATAGGTTTCGGCAATGTTGGGGGCAGCAGATTAGGGGTTAATACATATAATGTAGGCGGCGGCGGTGTCCAGAGCGTAAGATTAGGGGTTAATAATTATAATGTAGGTGTCGGCGATGTCGGGGGCGGCAGATTAGGGTTAATAAGTGTAAGATTAGGGGTGGTTAGACTCAGGGTTCATGTTAGGGTGTTAGGTGTAGACATAACTTTTGTTTCCCCATAGGAATCAATGGGGCTGCATTAAGGAGTTTTACACTGCTTTTTTGCAGGTGTTAGACTTTTTCTCAGCCGACTCTCCCCGTTGATCCCTATGGGGAAATCGTGCACGAGCACTTACGACCAGCTCACCGCTGACTTAAGCAGCGCTGGTATTGGAGTGTGGTAATGAGCAAAACTTTGCTCAACGCTCACTTCTTGTCTTTTAACGCCGGGTTTGTAAAAACCTGTAATACCAGCACTGCATGTAAGAGAGCGGTGAGACAAATCTGCTCGTTAGCACCGCATAGCCTCTAACGCAAAACTCGTAATCTGGGCCTAAGTCTGTTATAATGTTCTAGCTCAATACCCCTGTGACCCCAACCCACAAATGCAATAAGTTGTTTATCGCTCAGTCACTAAATTAACACTGTACTAGACCAACTGTGCTAAAGCCCAAGGTGCGTTAAGATAATTTGAAATTCCTATGTTCTTCACTTAAAAGAAAATGTTCTTTTTATTTCTATATATCTGTATAATTTGTGTGTGTGTGTATATATATATATATATATATTTTTTTTTAAATAAAAAGAATACTTTTTTCTAAGTGAAGAACCTAGGAATTTCAAGTATTTCTATAAAAAAAATAGAACATTTTATAGATATCTGGGTATGGCTCAAAAGTATATACATATATATATATTTATGTATGTAAATAAATATATATATATATATATATATATATATATATATATATATATATATATATATATATATGTATATATATATATATATATACATCTGTGTTTATATGTGTACATACATAAACGCATAAATACATTTTTATACACATATGTACTCATATATCAATATGAATACATACACACATTTAGATTCAAATGAAAATGTTGGTGGCAATGAGGAAATGCTTTATGCATGAAACGTGTAGGATGTACGCGACTCAGATATCTAACACTATTGGTGCTTTTAACTAAGATGCTCAATAAAGGCTACTTTTAAATTTCATTGCCACATCTTTACAAGTGACTGCATTTTTCTTTGAAACAGTGTTGCCAATGTAACTGCTATGTTTATGGAGCACCGGATCTTGCTGCAGTAATAGAGAGAAACTCCCGCAAGCAGGGACAAGACTTTAGCCCTGTATGGACAACACACTGTACTGCTACAAACAGCCAAGGTACTGTATTGAAAACTTTGAACACTCATAATGGCAATCTGAGGAAATTGGTGAGTGAGACATTTTTTATACTTATTATTCGTATTATGCCACAGTTGTTTGTTTCTCATGTGATTTATATCAATTCCTACTCCATAAAGACTGCATATATACAACAGCTTTATGAACACAGAGATAATTCTCACCGAAGTGTTAATATACTGTAAGCAATGTAGTTTTGCTTGTTTCTGAAGCTGTTTTCTACAGTGTTTGCACAAAGTTGCAGCCTATTCTGTTTCATTGAAATTTCATACATACATATTTATACATACACACATATATATGTATATATATATATACTAGTAATATCAGTGCAACAGTGGAGTGGTCACAACATCCATTGAAAGTAATGGGTGCACTAGAACGATGTCGGCTGTGCTTAACCTTCTCTGGTAAATCTGTTTTACCATGGACTTTTAATATTAAGTTGCATGGTATCATTAGAGTACCACTTATAATCTGGCCACTCCTGGAAAAAAAATCTTACTACCTCCTAACCCACTTCCTGTGCTCCAAATCTTTACTTGGACCTTCTGCAATCTAGCTTCCATTCCCAACACTCTGAAACTGCCCTCACCAAGGTTAGTAACGATCTTCTTTCTGCTAAAAGTAACAGCCACTACTCTATACTTGTTTTACTTGACCTCTCAGCTGCCTTCAACACAGCTCTCTTGGTCTCTGTGACACTGCTCTCTCTTAGATCCACTTCTATCTTTCAGACAGGTCCTTTTCTGTATCATATGCTGCTGACACCTACTCTTCAATTCCTCAGTTGGAGTACCTCAAGGCTCTTGAAAACAATAGGCAACAGGAACACCGGTGATCTTAAAACTCTTTTATTTCAAAAAGACATGGATGTGTTCACATAAATAGCGAACTGCTAAGGAAGTAGTGTTGGTTATAAATCTGGTGAGGTGGCGGTCACGTGGTTTGTTTTTAGCCAATCATATGGTAGTTTTATGTTTATAAGGTATGAACAACAGGTGATGCCCATTCTACAACTACGGTTTAATGCAGAAACAAGTCAGCGGATAACAGAGCTACCCACCAACACTCCTACTTCCTTAGCAGTTTGCTTTTTATGTGAACACATCCATGTCTTTTTTAAATAAAAGAGTTTTACGATCATCGGTGCTCCTGTCACCTATTGTTTTCAAGTAACCTTGGATTTCCAAGTCGAGCACGGATCGTCCACTGGAGATAGACATCTTAGCCGGATACTTCCTACTATTGAGCACCGATTCTCAGTTGGAGCAGTTTACTGCTGGACACGTCCCCCTAGTGAGTCATTACACAAGGTTTTGAAGAGGAACCATGCTGAAAGAGGGGAGAGAACTGCTTATGCATCAGATTGACACCCCAAAGCAGACACCGACGTCATGAGAAGTAGTTCCCTCAGGACCGGCACTGGGATTTTTCCTGAAAACTGTGAGTGCTTTATGTGCTCGAGCAGACTGTTACAGTGGATTATATGTACAGTGTGGAGGGGGGAAATTACAGTCCAGGCACCTCACAAGCTAAGTTGCCCCTATTATAACTGCGAGTATTCCTGGTTTTTAACATGCAGAGCAGAATAGCAGGTGCTGCGGTTCCTTTGTATTTTGTACCTCAAGGCTCTGTTATGGGTACTCTTCTCTTCTCAATTCATACTTCTTCTCTGGGTACATTTATTAACAGCTATGGTTTCAAATATTACCTCCATGCTGATGACACTCAGATCTACCTCTTCACTCTGCTCTCTATACCTCTGTCCTTTCTCACGTCAGTGAATGCTTATCTGTCATGTCTTACTGGATGGCATCTCATCATCTAAAGTTTAACAAGTCTAAGACTAAGCTCCTTCTAATTCCCCTCTAGCTCTACTCCAATTTCTGACTTTTAAATCCCTGTCAACAGCATCACTTTCTCCCAATCTCCACAAATCAGCTGCCTTGGAGTTACACTTGACTCCAATCTGTCTTTCATCCCTCAGATCCATTTGCAGTTACCCTCAAGTATGCATTCCCTCATGCTGTTGGGCTTTATTTTAGGGGGATACATTGGCTTTGGTATCAATTGACAAGAAAATTTAATTTGTTTAGGCAATTCTCATGGGGTGGTATACTATAACAGTAGGTGCAAGATTTTTTTTGGTGTGGGTTACAAAGCGGGGAATCCCTTGGGTGAAGAACTGTAAACACAGGTGTATGCTTAGTTAATGGCATACTTGCTTATTTGAATCAGGTAGCCCATAATTGTGTGTTTCCTTGGATTATTGTACTGATGGTTTCTGTGAGAGGCTCCTTGAGAGATTTAATATTTTAGTGGAGGGTATTTTGAAAGGTACATTGGGTGCAGGTGCTCCCAAGTGATAGTAATTTAGCTAAGGAGTTTATTGCCATGGGGTTTTTGAGGTTAAGGGTAAACTAGTAGGTAAGGATAAAATGCCCTCTTTTAGGTACAACAAAGAATGAAAAATGGCTTAAATATCCCTGTATGACAAATTAGGAATTGCTGCCAAGGTCAATAGTTTTCCAGACAAATACCAAGGAATATAAGAATGTATATTGAAAAGTATTTCATGAATCATATTATGCTTATATTATTTGCAAATACTTGCAAATAAATAAACACAAAAAATGTTCTTACAATAAAAAAAAACTGTTCAGGCTCATAGAAACATAGAATTTGACAGTGATAACAACCAAAAGGCCCATTAAGTTATCCATATTACATGTTACTTATTTCTTAGGATAGCTGTATGTATGTCCCAGGCATTTTTATTTAACAGTACCTGTGTTTACCACCTCTTATTCCATGAATCCCCCAATATTTCTGTAAAAACTGCTTCCTTACATGTCTCCTGAACCTGCTAACCTTTAACTTAAAGGGCCATGATACCCAAATGTTGAGACACTTGAAAGCGATGCAGCATAACTGTAAAAAGCTGACTAGAAAATATCACCTGAACATATTTTACCTCAAAAGTTCCTCAGTAGCCACATCCCATTGTAAAGGACTTCTAAGCAGCAAATCAGTATGTCTGTCCCGGGACAGTTAAGGGAGTGAGCTTACGTGCATACTCATCTTGTTTCCCTATTCAGTTTATGGAAGTTTCTATGAAATCTCATAAGATCACAGTAAAAGAGTTCATGACCTCAGCACTGTTGATGCTGATTGGCTGCTGTTCATTTCTTCTTCTTTTTTTTTTTTACCTGCAGCTGGGCAGCAGCTGAGTATAACTTTTTACACAGAACTTACTCTATTGAGCTGAGGAAATTGTGAGGTAAAATAGCTTCCTTTTTACATATAGATGCTCAGGTGATATTTTCCTGTCAGCTTTTTACAGTTATGCTGCATCAGTTTCAAGTGATTCAGCATATGAGTATAATGTCCCTTTAAGATCGTGGCCCCCTTGTATCGGTGTTTCTTTTTGGGGAAAGTTCTTTCAGCTTCATATATTTGAAGGATTCTATCATGTCATCTTTTTTCTTTCCCTCCTCTAAACTATACATGTTTAGATCAAAGAATATTTCTTTGTATGTTTTATATTTTAGACCATGAACCATTTTTCATTATTCACCTGCTTTCAGAAAACATGTTGCTCAAAGCTCAGCTGGAGTCAATTCCAAGGAGACAATAGATCCAGTTTGGTGAGAAATATTTATTGAAAAAAATATTTTAGCAAAAAAATATGTAATATATACAAGAGAATCTGCAAAAATATACCAATGTGTAACCCCCCCCCCCCAAAATTTCTGCATATGCAACTTGCAGTTGACCTCTATTGACTTAATCTCATTTAAGAAAATATGTCCTTTGTACAAAAACATCCATAAAAATCATAGGGCTTGATTACAAGTGGTGCAGATTTATTTTTTTTGTGGGCTATTGTGAAAACTCCACTAGAGTTAAGCTTTTTGCGCTAGTCTGGTTGAGTTCGTATAGCGCAAAAATCCTAGCTTAAATTATCGTGTGATCATGCATGTATTCCCTCATAGAAATCAATGGAGAAAAAAAAAGTAGAAAAAAAACCTAACACACTAATATCGTGCAAACACAATCGCATTTTCACATTCCTCATAGAGGTTAATGGAGAGAACAAAATTATTGGAAAAAAAAAATACCCACCGTGCAAACAACATAGCATATTCATATTAGCAAATGTAAAATATTTACAGTGAATACATAGTTGACATCTTTATTAAATATGAATATTGCATAAATATGTTTTATCATGTTTTCATCTACTTAATGGCAAATTGCTCTAATGCACATATATATCTGTATGTGTGTACATATATAATAATGTTTTTATATGTGTATATATACTGTATGTCTGTACATAAATATATACACATATAAATACATTATTATATATTTACACATATTTAGACATATATATAGTCTCCAAAAAATAATACACTCTCAGGAATTTTTCAAAACCAAGGTCAACTTTATTAGATCTAGAGTGCATTCTTTTTTGGAGAATACCATCTGCTTTACTTGCACCCAGGTGGTTGCATTTGGTGGTAGAATTTGTTTTATTTCTGTATACAGGTGGCCCTCGGTTTACAACGGTTCAATTTACACCGTTTCAGAATAACAACCTTTTTTCCAGTCATGTGACTGCTATTGAAAAGCATTGAGAAGCAGTGCATTGAGTAAAATAGCCAGTAGGTGGAGCTGTCCGCTTGTGTTGCAGCAAAGCCAAGCAAGCTGAAATTAATCAGTTTAACCAGACCTGAGCTATCGAGCAGATTTCAAAGGAACAAGATCTTCCTGTCTATAAATCAGTCCAGATTGGAATGCATAGACAGAACTGTTTGCAGAAAAATGCAAGTGCAGCCTGTGTTGTGTGATTATTTTATTAGGTTTATAATGCTGTTTAGCAAATGTTTTTGTTCATTTAACTTAGTTTAATTATATATTCTGTGTTGTGTGATTATTTTATTAGGTTTATAATACTGTTTAGCATTTAAAGTCTTCATTTCAAAGCTTTAAAAATAATCGCCTAGATTTAGAGTTTTGTCGGTAAAGACCCGTGTAGCTAACGCCACTTTTTTTCCCAACGCACCCTTAAGACAATGCTGGTATTTAGAGTTGTCTGAGGGGCTGCGTTAGGCTCCAAAAAGGATGCGTTGAGCCTAATGTACCGCCACTTCAACCCTCAATACCAGCGTTGCTTACGGTAGCGGTAAGCAGCTAAAACGTGCTCGTGCACGATTCCCCCCTAGGAAACAATGGGGCAGTTTGGGCTGAAAAAAAACCTAACACATGCAAAAAAGCAGCGTCCAGCTCCCAACGCAGCCCCATTGTTTCCTATGGGGAAACACTTTCTAAGTCTGCACCTAACACCCTAACATGAACCCCGAGTCTAAACACCCCTAACCTTACACTTATTGACCCCTAATCTGCCGCCCACGCTATCGCTGACACCTGCATTATATTATTAACCCCTAATCTGCCGCTCCCTACACCGCTGCAACCCTAATCTGCTGCCCCTAACATCGCCGACCCCTATATTATATTTATTAACCCCTAATCTGCCCCCCCCCCAACATCGCCGCTACCTTACCTACACTTATTAACCCCTAATCTGCCGACCGGACCTCGCCGCTACTCTAATAAAGTTATTAACCCCTAAACCGCCGCACTCCCGCCTTGCAAACCCTATAATAAATAGTATTAACCCCTAATCTGCCCTCCCTAACATCGCTGCCACCTAACTTCAAGTATTAACCCCTAATCTGCTGACCGGACCTCGCCGCTACTATAATAAATGTATTAACCCCTAAAGCTAAGTCTAACCCTAACCCTAACACCCCCCTAAATTAAATATAACCCCAGCGTAAACTGAGGGCTACCTGTATATACCTGTATATACCTGTATATATATATATATATATATATATATATATATATATACATATATAAACTGTATATATATTCACATACATACAAATACATCTTTAACAATGTATCTGTATGTATCTCTTTGTTCAAGTACTTTGCCTGCCTTTTTTTTTTTCTAACACCCAAGATCTCATATCTTTGATCCCTTATAACGTTTGTGTGAAATGTTTTTTGAGACCAATTTTTATTAAACAGTGTTAATATGAATGTAACTGTACTTTGTAATGGATTTTTTAAGTGTCTTGTGCAACTTTTTTGTTTCAGAAAACAGTTACCACAGCTCTGAGAATTGAAAAGTAAATGGTGATTTTGCCCAAATTGTAATAGCGCAAATTAAAAAGGCTTGTGAAAACACGATATCGCTTGCGCAAGAACGTTTGCGTCTCACTTGTAATCTAGCTCATAGTCTAGTAATGCAAGTGGAAACCTCTAACAATGGTAACAAACTGTTGTAAAATTGTATTGCATGGTTTGTATCTGCACAGAATTCCTGGGATATTTGTCATACTTTCAAGACTTTTCCATACTCATTAAATACAAAAATGTGTTGGCATTGCACTAACCTTAGGTCACTTATTAGCTGCTTCATGAAGAATTAGTAATTCTCATGGCTCTACTGTTTATAGAGACATAAAACTGCATTCTGTGGCCAAAGAATCATCCAGTTACCATGATTCCCACATCAAAACATGGTATTTTGTAGAAAGTCATTAAATAAGTATATGCCATTAAATGTAATCTCTCCTGATGCTACATGGAAGGCTTGTCAGCCTAAAGTCCTAAGGTTTCATTTCTACCGTTATTGCTGTCAATATTTTCATGCTTCTCTGATGGATAAATTCTAAGTTAAAAATATGTACAGGCGTACCTCATTTTATTGCATTTCCCTTTATTGCGCATTGCAGGTATTGCTTTTTTTTTTTTTTTTTTTTACAAATTAAAGATTTGTAAAACCAACAAAAAGATTAGGACTTGCTGATGGTTAGCAGTTTTAGAAATAAAGTATGTTTAATTAAGGTATGTACATTGTTTTATTAGACGTAACAGAACAGTATAGTGTAAACATAACATATATGTAAAAATAGAAGAAAATGTCAGCACTCATGGATTCAAAACAGATTCATAAAACAATAAAACCTTTATTTCCATAGTTAAAAAGCACTCGCAAACATGAGGAGAAAGACCAATCCTTATGCGTTTCGTGCCGTGCGGCACTTAATCATAGGATAAATTATGCCATTTTCCCTTGTTCTTTTTAAGCTCTCGGTGACCAATCACCATTAAACATTATGGTAACCATAGAAACGGTAACCCGCAAAAACGAATGTTAAAATAACAAATAAAAACTGCTATTAGCTATTATTAGATAATCTAGTTGATTCTGCAAAGGGTAGAAGATGGGTGTGCTATGGAGAATGAAATGTAACTTAGACCTAGGTAGACTGAGCTGCTTGGTTAGAGCAGGATAAAATATTTATGCAAGTGGTAAAGTAAGGAACTAGTCATCTTTGAGTATCTTTTAAAGCAAATAACTAAGTATGTGGCACAGGTAATTTCCTATGCTTCATTCAACTATTGATTGAATTGGTAACACCTCTCTTATTTCAGATATATGATATAACAGGAACACATAACAGGAACAACTGGTTATTAAGAACACAAAAATCTGATGTTTTCCGGGCTTTAGTGCACTGGCAATAAATTATGACTGTATGTTTGTGCTTAGAGACATATACAGAGAGCATAAGCCTCAAAGTGCTTGTGCCTACATTATGGAGCTTTGTGAAGTGAGTTCAATACAAGTACATTGAAGCCACTGTTGTAACTGAGTTTGGACTTAGCGTGCATGAAAAGGAGTCCCCTATAAAAACCTGGTCATGAAGTCGCAATCTAGTTTGAACAATTCCAATGCAGTTACAATGTTGCAATGTTTCAGTGCTTGTAAAATCCATTATAAGAGGATATAAGTCCTTTCAATAGAAACCTGCCGCCATATTGTTTTAAGATAATGATAAAATGGAAACAGTGTTTTAACAAACAATAGGAATAAATATTGTAAGAATGATACTTGTTAAAGTTTAAAAGTGATCATATAGTGAAGAAAAATGGTGCATAGAATGCCCATCATGCCAACATAAAATTGGCATTCAGATAGTTTAGCAGTGGTGCAGATGGAAACGGATTGCAATAGGTTCCTATTAAAGTAACCATTTAAAACCTGGTTATGAAGACACAAGTACTGTTACTGACACAACAGTGCAAGTGTGACATAGGGGCTAATTTATCATTTGTCTGGCGGACATGATCCGCTGTAACGATCATGTCCGCCAGACATCGATAAATTCCGACAGCATATGCTGTTGGCATTTATCATTACACAAGCAGTTCTGGTGGACTGCTTGTGCAATTCTGCCCACTGCAGATTCGTGGCCAATCGGCTGATAGCAGGGGGTGTCAATCAACCCGATTGTATGCGATCGGGTGGATTGATGTCCGCAGCCTCAGAGGCAGCAGACGAGTTAAGGAGCAGAGGTCTTAAGACCGCTGCTTCTTAACTCCTGTTTCTGGCGAGCCTGAAAGCTTGCAAGGAATCAGGGGTATGTGGCCCCATTCGGGCCATGATAAATCGGCCCCTTAGAATCAAACTTTCCCTTTAAGAGATTGCTCCACACCATTTGTAGATGTTGGGGTCCTGATGTGACTTTTCCTGCAGATCCACTTAGATGTAAAGGTTATGATGTACTGAGACCAAAATACATATGTGCAGTACAGGTGGCCCTCGGTTTACAACGGTTCAATTTGCACCGTTTCAGAATAACAACCTTTTTTTTCAGTCATGTGACTGCTATTGAAAAGCATTGAGAAGCAGTGCATTGATTAAAATAGCCAGTAGGTGGAGCTCTCCGCTTGTGTTGCAGCAAAGATATGCAAGCCAAGCAAGCTGAAATTAATCAGTTTAACCAGACCTGAGCTATCGAGCAGCTTGCAAATGAACAAGATCTTCCTGTCTATAAATCAGTCCAGATTGGAATGCATAGAAAGAACTGTTTGCAGAAAAATGCAAGTAAAGTCTGTGTTGTGTGATTATTTTATTAGGTATATAATGCTGTTTAGCAAATGTTTTTGTTCATTTAACTTAGTTTAATTATATATTCTGTGTTGTGTGATTATTTTATTAGGATTATAATGCTGTTTAGCATTTAAAGTCTTCATTTCAAAGCTTTAAAAATAATGAATTAGGTGTTACTTATGACAATTTTGAGAGGGGCCTGGAACCTAACTCCCTCGCTTTCCATTGACTTACATTATAAACTGGGTTTCAATTTACAACGGTTTCGATTTACAACCATTCCTTCTGGAACCTAACCCCGGCGTAAACTGAGGGCTACCTGTATATGAAACTATACATATGTAAATGTGTTCCCTGTTTACTGTATACAGCATATATGTTAATACACCTCTAATATGTTTCTGGTAGACATTTCAGGGTGTTTTGCACATGTGCAAGATAATAGACAGTTTCCATATAGTCTTGAAATAGTTGTAAAATGTCCAAAATACCCTTTTGAGGCTTTAACAAGTGCCTGGAGGAGTCAAATTTGAAAAGTCAAACTGACCCACGTAAAGGTGTCTCCAAAATGGTTTGTGATCGGTGAGAACTTTTTAACCCCTATTAAAAATAAGGCTTTTTGTGAGGACCTGAAAACACATTTGCTGGTGCAGGAAAGAGCTGAAAATGCACTTTTGTGATCATGTCAAATTCAAAAGTGGCCTTTTTACCAGAAAATAGTCAAAAAGGCCTCAGTCGATAGACTGTGATCAAGACCTATAGTTTTGTTTTAGGTTTAGTGCTAAACAAAAAATAAAAACTTAAATGATATTCTGATTGTGTTATCAGTGTATTAAAGGGACATGAATGACAACATTTTCTTTCATGATTTAGCTTGAAAATAACATTTTAAATAACGTTCCATTTAACTCTATTATCAAATTTGCTTCTTTCTCTTGGTATCCTTTATTGAAGGAGCAACAATGCACTACTAGGAACCAGCTGAACACATTGGTTGAGTCAATGACAAGAGGCATACAAGTGCAGCCACAAATCAGTAGCTAGCTCCCAGTAGTCCATTGCTGCTCCTTAGCCCTTTTCAACAAAGTGTACCAAGACAATGAAGTAGATAATAGAATTATATTGAAACACTGCTTAAAATTGTATGCTCTATCTGAATCAATGTTTGTTCACTGTCTCTTTAATTTTATAAATTCTGTTTTCCATGCATTCATTTGTAAGGGATAGGAAAGTCCAAATTAAACTTGCATGATTCAGATAGAGCAAATCATTTTAAGACACTTTTAATTTCACTTTTATTTTCAAATGTGTTTCGTTCTCTTGGTATCCCTTGTTGAAAAAGAATATGCCCATATCTTACACTAGTGGGAGCTAGCTGCTGATTGGTTATCTGCCAGTAGTGCAATGCTGTTTCTTCAGTGAATGATAACAAGAGAATAAAGCAAATTTGATAATAGAAATAAAGTGGAAAGTTGTTAAAAAATTGTTCTATCCAAATCATGAAAGAACATTTGGGGTTTCCTGTCCCTTTAAAAACAAAATATGAGGAGCTCTCCAAAGGAAATCTAAGCTACATATTAGGAAAGCGTTGTTTTTATAATTCAGTTGTAAAACGATCCCCTATGTAAAACTGAAACACAGCAATCCTAAATAATGTTGCTATACACATATGTTCTACAAAGGTTAATAAAGCCCTATTAATGGATGAGGATTTTCTTGTCATTCTTAAATTCCATTTTGGTATTTGTGTTATGTGTTAGCTAAACCATTACAGTTACAAAACCCAGACGCTGTTCACCTTGGTAAATGTCAGTACAACTAAAGCTGTCATTATAAATAAGAATAAGCATTAATGTAATAAAACTTTTTAATATGAACAAGACATGTGCGTTTCATTTTGTGTACCAAATCGAAATTCTGACGAATTCGCCAAATTCGGAGATTTGAATCGATTTGAATTTCCGAATTATCCTAGCAACAAAACTAAACTAATCCGAATGCATTTGTAACTAATAAATCCAAATTAGTTCGGATTTATTCGTTACATTCGAATGGCCATGAACTAATCACAATTCAGTATAAAAAATAAATTTAGTGAGATTTAGTGAGATAGAACAGTGAAATAATTCCGTTTGTGTAACTTGGAACCATCTGAATCAACATAACACATACCGAACTTCCAAATTTACGAATTGAATTCGAAACAAATACATCCAAATTTATTCGAATCCGAAACAAATACATTCAAATGTATCCAAATTCAAATCAATCCGAAATTCGAAATTTTTTTGAACCAAAACAATTTTTTCCGCTGTGCACGTTTCTAATATGAACAAAAACCAAATCAGTATTTGACTAGATTATAAAGAAATCAAGTTACAGATGGCCAGCACGTCATTGGTTTATTTGCTGCTCCAGGGCTCAAAAAGCAGGGATCACAGAGATCAAGTATGGCAGAATTGCAGATTAGGTATTGTTGTTCTTCAAGAGAAAATGTCACAGGAGGATTCATTTTAGAGTAATTTAAGGGAACATTATTTTTATGTATATATAGTATATATCAGCAATAAATACAGCATGGGATAGGCAATAATAACATAAATATTTTAAAGGCTGCAGTCACACTAACAGGTAAAACCTACTAACTATACACCTGCACAATGCTCTCCATGACTTTTCTGCTATTTCTGTCTGCCCTTTTCCTAAAAATCACTGCACTTCACAGTAGCAACAATAACCCACACACTACCCTTATCTCACCCTCCCTCCTCTCATCCCCTATGCTGTCCTCTCATGAACTACTCTGTCTCCTTAGAAATACTTCCCCATCTAACTCTCCTGTGTTTAATCATACATGCTCCTACAAATCTCACTCTCAACTTCTGTCACTCACACTCCTACTACTGCTTGCTTCTGGTGACATCTCTCCTAACCCTGGCCCTGCAGCAATCACTACACTTTTACACTCTCACTCAGTCCCCCACTGCAAAAACTCTAGGTCACGCAATTCTAACAATCTCATCTCTATTAACCTACAGCGCCTATCCCCTCTCTTTTCTTGTGCTCTTTGGAATGCTCGCTCTATCTGTAACAAACTTACAACTGTTCATGACCTGTTTGTTTCTAACACCTTTAATCTTCTAGCAATTTCTGAAACCTGGTTATCATCTTCTGACACTGCTTCCATTGCTGCTCTCACGCACGGTGGTCTCCACTTTAGCCACACACCTAGGCTAGGTGAGAGACATGGTGGCGTTGTTGGAATCTTACTCTCCCCCTCCTGCTCCTATCAGCACCTGCATCCTCATCCATCTCTCTCCTTTTCTTCCTTTATTATTATTATTATTTATTATTATCGGTTATTTGTAGAGCGCCAACAGATTCTGCAGCGCTATTAACAAAGCCAGAGTACATCAAAACAATTATAGGGATCAAATGGGTAGAGGGCCCTGCCAAGAGTTGCACTGTTGTAGTCAGCTCTTAAGAAGGTGATCAACAAACAGCTGGACTCTTAGGCTTACATGCTAAGGGGGTTCAGGGGATAGCGATGGAGGAGAGGAACTGGTATAAAGAAAGGTTAGCGTAGGTTGTATGCATCCCTGAACAGTAGAGTCTTTAGGGAGCACTTGAAGCTTTTAAAACTAGAAGAGAGTCTTGTGGAGCGAGGCAGAGAGTTCCACAAGATGGGAGCCAGTCTGGAGAAGTCCTGTAAACGGGAGTGTGATGAGGTGACAAGAGAGGAGGAGAGTAGGAGGTTGTGAGCAGAGCGAAGGGGACGGGAGGGAGAGTATCTGGAGACAAGGTCTAAGATATAGTGGGGAGCAGTGCAGTTGAGGAGTTTGTATGTCAGAATGAGAATTTTCTGTTTGATCCTAGAGGCAAGAGGAAGCCAATGAAGGGATTGGCAGAGAGGTGCAGCAGATGAAGAGCGACATGTAAGGAGGATAAGCAGAGAGAAGCGGCCTTTTGATTTTGCTGTAAGTAGGTCGTTGGTAACCTTAACAATTGCTGTCTCTGTGGAGTGATGGGGACGAAATCCAGATTGCAATGGGTCAAGGAGGGAGTTTATTGTAAGGAAATGGGATAGGCATGCATAAGCTAGTTTTTTGAGAAGCTTTGATGCAAGAGGGAGTATGGAAATAGGGCGGTAGTTGGATGGGGAGGTAGGATCAAGTGAAGGTTTTTTGAGGATAGGTGTGACCAGTGCATGTTTCAGCGATGAGGGAAGAGGTTGAAAGTGTGTGTGAGTATAGGGGTAAGGGTTGCAGAGAGGGAGGGGAGTAGCTGTGAGGGGATAGGGTCAAGGGGACAGGTAGTGAGGTGAGAGCACAGTATAAGTGCCGAAACTTCTTCCTCAGTAACAGGGGAGAATGAGCTAAGTTTAAGGTTATGTGGGTTGTGGTTGATTGAGAGCATTTGAGGGGGTGAGAGAATGGAATTATGTTGAGAGCTGATTTCATTTCTGATGGAGTTGATTTTGTTATTGAAGTGGTTGGCAAAGTCTTGAGCTGACAGAGAAGTTGTATTAGGAGGTGGGGGAAGGCGGAGAAGAGTATTGAAAGTGGATAACAAACGTTTTGGGTTTGAAGAAAGATTAGAGATAAGAGTAGAGAAGTAATGTTGCTTATGGAAATTAAGGGCAGAGTAGTAGGAGTTCAAGATAAATTTGTAATGTTGAAAATCAGCTGAACTCCTAGATTTTCTCCAGTGCCGCTCAGCAGTACGGGAACATCTGCGTAGGTATCGTGTCAGAGGAGTATGCCAGGGCTGAGGATGAGTGTTTGATTTCCGAGCTATGGTAAGAGGGGCGAGATTGTCAAGGACGGATGTAAGGGTGGAATTATAGTGGCAGATAGATTGGTCAGGGCAGGAAAAGGAGGAGAAGGATGAGAGGAGAGGTTTGAGGGAATTAGAAAGCTGTTGTTGATCTAATGACATAATGCTTCTGTGATGTTTGGTGTGAGGAGCAGAAGGAGGGAGAGTTGTAGGGAGGGATGATATGTTGCAAGTAAGGAGATGGTGGTCAGAAAGAGGAAAGGGGGAGTTTGTGAAGCTTTAGAGGGTGCATCGATAGCTAAAGATCATGTCAAGGGAGTGACCATCTTTGTGGTAGAATCAGTCCATTGTGACAAACCGAAAGAGGAAGTGAGTTGCAGAAGTTGTTTTGCAGAGGAGGCAGTGGGATTGTCAAGAGGGATGTTGAAGTCACCAAGAATGAGGGAAGTGGTGTCTGAGGAAAGGAAATAAGGTAGCCAGGCAGCCAAGTGATCTAGAAATTAATTTGAGGAGCCAGGAGGACGGTATATGACTGCAACACGTATAGAAAGAGGAGAGAATAAGCGAATCATGTGGGTTTTGAATGAGGAAAATGTGAGGGAAGAGATGGGATGTATTTGTTGAAAGGTGCAACGAGAGGAAAGTAAAGTACCTACACCACCTCCTTGTCTATTACCAGACCTAGGAGTGTGGCTGAATTGGAGACCCCCATGTGACAGAGCAGCAGTGGATGTTGTGTCTAGGGGAGAGAGCCAGGTTTCTGTTAGGGCCAGAAGGTTGAGGGAGTGGGAGATAAAGAGGTCATGTATAGAAGTGAGTTTGTTGCAAACAGAGCGAGAGTTCCAAATTGCACAAGTGAAAGGGGAAGTGGCTTTTGATGCAAGAGGAATGTGAGTAAGGTTGTCAGAGTTTTGTTTTTTGAGTCTGTGGGATGGTATACATGGATGTGCACGGCTAGGCAGTTGTTGGGGACTAGGATTAGGGGCGATGTCACCAGCAGTTAGTAAAAGCAACAGGGAGTGTGACTTGAGATGAGATACAGATTTGCAGTAGTGAGACTGCTTTTGAGACAAGGTGCAGGGTGGAGAGACAGTGTTTAGGAATAGTGAAAGAAAAAAGTTGTGGTGTGAGTGCTAAACAATGGTGTAAGCTTAAATCCCTTAAGTAGTCTAGTAAATCTCCATATACTGACTATAGATGTGTAATATGAGAAAGGGGGGTGGGATAAGCGCTCTATATGGGAGCTCACCAGATAAAGAAGTATGTTATAATTTATTCTATTAATTTAAAGAGAATAAAGCCAAGTGATATATAAAAGGTTTTAATGAAAAATATGTATTATTCATATGTGGATTTCGTAGTAATGAATACCATAATATACACTATACACAGATGGTTAAAAATACATATAAGATGCCGGCATCAATTGAGTTAAAATATAGCTGAGAATTAAGCTATATACATTCAATGTAACTATTTAAAAAACAATAAATGCAATATTGTAGCATAAGTATCTAAAACATAAATATAGCTTTGATTAGGCAGAGATGTAAATAAAGGCAATATATCGATCAGCCAAAAAAACAGTATAGTAACAAAGAGCTAATAATGTCAAACCGCTCTTGTATCTGGAGCAAATATCGAGTGAGTCCAATCTGTTAGCCGTTAGTAGCAGTTATGAAAAAACAAGCCGTGAGCTGTGTGCATCACGTGACCTGACTAGTCAGAGTCCTCCAATCCTGTGAGCCAGAGGTAGATACAAATTTGAAACAAGAAAGTCTCAATAGAAAATAGACACTTTATATCCCTAGTAATACTTGCAAGTGTCCAACGAGTTTTTCGAAAAGTCAGTGATGACAAATCTTCAACTGTTTGAAACAGCTCAATGTCGATCCGTCTTTCTCCTCCCCAATATATATAAAATTTCTTCTTTAGAAGTAGGCTCCGGCCTGTGCAATATCCGCTGTGTATTATAGATGATTTTTCTATGCAGCAGAGAGTTATTACTATAATGCAGATATAATGCAATCGATGGGCACACAGGAATTACTCATACATCTACCTCAAAAGCTTTCAAGGAGGTAGAAATGAACCTGTTTTTTGTGCCGTGAGAAGGAAAGGTTATAGAACAGCACTGAGAGAAAGTCACACACAGGGATTAATCATATATCTCTCTCTATTTTTATCATAGAGGTCGAAATGAACCTGTGACTAGTAACATATGACAATCAGTGTAAAATAGTATGTAATAAAAGTAAGCAAATCTACGCGTTTCGGCAGTGTTAGCTGCCTTTATCAAGATGCTTACTAAGGGTAATTGACGCTTTTTATAGAGGGATGTGTACTCAGCATCAGGTGTGATAGTGTGAGGTCATAGTTAACTCTATACTAGCCTCAAGATGATTGGTTTGTCAATATTGGAAGCATGTATTAGTAATATATACAGGTGAGTCAGTAAATAACAATCTTTCATGTATATATCAATAGTATATAAAGACATTTATATCTGGATACTAGAATATAATAATAAAAAAGATTAAAAATAATTTTTGTATATACGGTACTCATTCATGTATAGCTCCACACATGACATCTATATGTGTAATATGGAGAGATATAAAATTGTCAGTAGATGGTTATACATTGATTGTATAAAATATATACATATTAGAAATTCTCATATATGGTATATTACTAACATTTATTTTTGCTTATAGAGGGAGATATGTGACCCTATATATATAATAAGCTTGGCAGGGAATTTTTAAAAAAAGGTGAGCTAGTGCTTTAAGTGCAATAGGAGAAGATGTGAAGGAGGTGTATATAGTTGTTTTACTTCAAATCTATAATACTATATACTAAATTTTTAATTTTTTAATTAAAGACATGAGACATGTATATTATATAAGTCCAATATATAGTATATATGTGTAATAATTATAGATAAAACCTAAAACCCAAATTATAGTGATATTGTGTAGAGGGAGGATAGATTAGTTTCAAATGGTTATAGAATAGAATTGAGATCAAAGGCACTATTTAATCCCAATGGGTGCACTGTTTTAAATTTGAAAATTAGTTCTGCTTCTTTTTTTATAAGTGTTTTTTCTACATTTCCCCCTCTTGGGTTTTGTTGAATTTTTTTCATACCCCAGAAGTGAAAGCATTTAAGATCTCCAGAGTGTATTTCAGTGAAGTGTTTGTACAATATAGTTTTGGTAGTCTTATGCTCGATGTTCCAGATATGTTCTCTTATTCGATCTTTGAGTGTACGACTAGTTTGACCTATATAAAATAAATCACATGAGCATTTTATGCAGTATATTACATTTGAGTCACTACATTTTATGGTATCTTTGATAGTGAATGTGAATAGTTGATTGGTAGAAACTATCTTTTTGTTTTTACTGCTGTGTTTACAAGATTTACACTTATAACATGGATAAAATCCAAATATTTTTTCATTATTCAGATCAATATCAGTAAAATTATTCTTTTTTCTTTTAAATTCACTCGGTGATAGATAGCTTTTAAGATTTTTTGCTTTCTTAAATATGAGATCTGGCTTTTTTTTGACAATAGTTCCAAGTATAGGGTCTTGTACAATATAGTGCCAGTGTTTAGTAAGAATGGTTCTGATTTCTTTATGATGTGAATTGTATTCAGTAATGAAAGGAATGAAGTTTTGTTCACTAGGGGAGAGTGAGTTCTCTGTATAATTATTTTTGGTTTGTTTGGAATATTTATGTAATAAATCAGATCTATTTATTTTTCTCACAGATGTAATGGTGTTCTGGATTTTTTTCTTATTGTATCCTTTCTCTGTGAATCTATCAAGTAAAATGTTGGATTGTGTGTCATAAGATTCTAAGTCAGAACAATTCTTTCTGACTCTGGGCATTTGACTTTTTGGGATATTGTCCTTCCACCTATTTAGGTGGCAGCTTTGATAATGAATAAAATTGTTTGAATCTATGGTTTTGAAATAAGTTCTGGTTTTTACTAAATCATCTACAATTTCTACCTCAATATCTAAGAAATGTATCAATTTCATACTGTGTTCATGTGTAAATGTCAAGCCTAGATCATTAGTGTTAATATCTTCCAGAAATAATTCTAGGATCTCATAGTCACCCCTCCAGACCAGGAATATATCATCGATATATCTTTTGTAGAGCACAAGGTTCGCTCCCCATTGGCCATTAGTTATAAATGATTCTTCAAAGAGGCCCATAAACAGGTTCGCATAACTGGGAGCGAACCTTGTGCCCATAGCGGTACCCCTGGTCTGGAGGAACAATTCGTTATTAAACATAAAACTATTATTCTTTAAAATGAAGTCTATACTGTCTAAAATAAATTTATTTTGTTCATACAGTAAATTATGGTCTTTATCTAAATAGTGAGAAATGGCTTTTAATCCAAGGTTGTGGTCGATATTTGTATATAATGAATTAACATCACATGTAACCATAGTGTAATTGTTTTGCCATTTTATTTCGTTTAAGATATTTAGAAAGTGGGTGGAATCTTTTAAGTATGATGGTAGCTGTGTGACATAATTTTGAAGATAATGATCAACATATTGGGAAAGGTTGGAGGATATTGAGGGAGAAGAGGGAGAAAACCCACAAAAAAGACTCAGATAACCAACCCAAAAACAGATAAAAAAACTGGTATATTCAATTTAAGCAAATACAAAATAAATATAGAAGAAGAAAAAATTCTGAAAAAAGGTCTGACTTTTGCACCGACTTGTAAAATGAACAAGTTTGAAACTTTAATAAATGTCAATCAATTTGTCCGCAAACTAACTCTGAAAAAATATTTTCTGACTACCCCTTTAACTAGAACACAAAATAAAACTAGCAAATATACACATTCTAATTTGAAAGAAAAATCATCTTTTTACCCTATGCAAGAAAAAGGTGATTTTATTAAAAACTTTGAAACTAAAGTTAAAGAAGATCTCGATAAATTAGAAACCAATAATAAAATAAAAGATAACCTCAAACCAAATGAACGCAAGATATTAAAATCATTGCAAGATAATAAAGAAATTATAATAAAACCCGCCGATAAAGGCGGGGGAATTGTAATTATGGATGTACAATATTATTTAGATGAATCATATAGACTTTTACATGATAACACCACCTATATCAGCCTCAAACATAACCCTATACAATCTCAAAAAAAGAAACTAAATATACTGCTAGATAAGGCCAAGACCTCTGGGGTCATCACAGATTCTGAATTTAATTTTCTCAAAATAGATTTTCCAAAAAACCCTACTTTCTACTTTTTGCCAAAAATCCATAAACATCTCACTAAACCCCCAGGACGCCCCATTATATCTGGAATTGAATCAATATCCTCCAACCTTTCCCAATATGTTGATCATTATCTTCAAAATTATGTCACACAGCTACCATCATACTTAAAAGATTCCACCCACTTTCTAAATATCTTAAACGAAATAAAATGGCAAAACAATTACACTATGGTTACATGTGATGTTAATTCATTATATACAAATATCGACCACAACCTTGGATTAAAAGCCATTTCTCACTATTTAGATAAAGACCATAATTTACTGTATGAACAAAATAAATTTATTTTAGACAGTATAGACTTCATTTTAAAGAATAATAGTTTTATGTTTAATAACGAATTGTTCCTCCAGACCAGGGGTACCGCTATGGGCACAAGGTTCACTCCCAGTTATGCGAACCTGTTTATGGGACTCTTTGAAGAATCATTTATAACTAATGGCCAATGGGGAGCGAACCTTGTGCTCTACAAAAGATATATCGATGATATATTCCTGGTCTGGAGGGGTGACTATGAGATCCTAGAATTATTTCTGGAAGATATTAACACTAATGATCTAGGCTTGACATTTACACATGAACACAGTATGAAATTGATACATTTCTTAGATATTGAGGTAGAAATTGTAGATGATTTAGTAAAAACCAGAACTTATTTCAAAACCATAGATTCAAACAATTTTATTCATTATCAAAGCTGCCACCTAAATAGGTGGAAGGACAATATCCCAAAAAGTCAAATGCTCAGAGTCAGAAAGAATTGTTCTGACTTAGAATCTTATGACACACAATCCAACATTTTACTTGATAGATTCACAGAGAAAGGATACAATAAGAAAAAAATCCAGAACACCATTACATCTGTGAGAAAAATAAATAGATCTGATTTATTACATAAATATTCCAAACAAACCAAAAATAATTATACAGAGAACTCACTCTCCCCTAGTGAACAAAACTTCATTCCTTTCATTACTGAATACAATTCACATCATAAAGAAATCAGAACCATTCTTACTAAACACTGGCACTATATTGTACAAGACCCTATACTTGGAACTATAGTAAAAAAAAAAGCCAGATCTCATATTTAAGAAAGCAAAAAATCTTAAAAGCTATCTATCACCGAGTGAATTTAAAAGAAAAAAGAATAATTTTACTGATATTGATCTGAATAATGAAAAAATATTTGGATTTTATCCATGTTATAAGTGTAAATCTTGTAAACACAGCAGTAAAAACAAAAAGATAGTTTCTACCAATCAACTATTCACATTCACTATCAAAGATACCATAAAATGTAGTGACTCAAATGTAATATACTGCATAAAATGCTCATGTGATTTATTTTATATAGGTCAAACTAGTCGTACACTCAAAGATCGAATAAGAGAACATATCTGGAACATCGAGCATAAGACTACCAAAACTATATTGTACAAACACTTCACTGAAATACACTCTGGAGATCTTAAATGCTTTCACTTCTGGGGTATGAAAAAAATTCAACAAAACCCAAGAGGGGGAAATGTAGAAAAAACACTTATAAAAAAAGAAGCAGAACTAATTTTCAAATTTAAAACAGTGCACCCATTGGGATTAAATAGTGCCTTTGATCTCAATTCTATTCTATAACCATTTGAAACTAATCTATCCTCCCTCTACACAATATCACTATAAGTTGGGTTTTAGGTTTTATCTATAATTATTACACATATATACTATATATTGGACTTATATAATATACATGTCTCATGTCTTTAATTAAAAAATTAAAAATTTAGTATATAGTATTATAGATTTGAAGTAAAACAACTATATACACCTCCTTCACATCTTCTCCTATTGCACTTAAAGCACTAGCTCACCTTTTTTTAAAAATTCCCTGCCAAGCTTATTATATATATAGGGTCACATATCTCCCTCTATAAGCAAAAATAAATGTTAGTAATATACCATATATGAGAATTTCTAATATGTATATATTTTATACAATCAATGTATAACCATCTACTGACAATTTTATATCTCTCCATATTACACATATAGATGTCATGTGTGGAGCTATACATGAATGAGTACCGTATATACAAAAATTATTTTTAATCTTTTTTATTATTATGTTCTAGTATCCAGATATAAATGTCTTTATATACTATTGATATATACATGAAAGATTGTTATTTACTGACTCACCTGTATATATTACTAATACATGCTTCCAATATTGACAAACCAATCATCTTGAGGCTAGTATAGAGTTAACTATGACCTCACACTATCACACCTGATGCTGAGTACACATCCCTCTATAAAAAGCGTCAATTACCCTTAGTAAGCATCTTGATAAAGGCAGCTAACACTGCCGAAACGCGTAGATTTGCTTACTTTTATTACATACTATTTTACACTGATTGTCATATGTTACTAGTCACAGGTTCATTTCGACCTCTATGATAAAAATAGAGAGAGATATATGATTAATCCCTGTGTGTGACTTTCTCTCAGTGCTGTTCTATAACCTTTCCTTCTCACGGCACAAAAAACAGGTTCATTTCTACCTCCTTGAAAGCTTTTGAGGTAGATGTATGAGTAATTCCTGTGTGCCCATCGATTGCATTATATCTGCATTATAGTAATAACTCTCTGCTGCATAGAAAAATCATCTATAATACACAGCGGATATTGCACAGGCCGGAGCCTACTTCTAAAGAAGAAATTTTATATATATTGGGGAGGAGAAAGGCGGATCGACATTGAGCTGTTTCAAACAGTTGAAGATTTGTCATCACTGACTTTTCGAAAAACTCGTTGGACACTTGCAAGTATTACTAGGGATATAAAGTGTCTATTTTCTATTGAGACTTTCTTGTTTCAAATTTGTATCTACCTCTGGCTCACAGGATTGGAGGACTCTGACTAGTCAGGTCACGTGATGCACACAGCTCACGGCTTGTTTTTTCATAACTGCTACTAACGGCTAACAGATTGGACTCACTCGATATTTGCTCCAGATACAAGAGCGGTTTGACATTATTAGCTCTTTGTTACTATACTGTTTTTTTGGCTGATCGATATATTGCCTTTATTTACATCTCTGCCTAATCAAAGCTATATTTATGTTTTAGATACTTATGCTACAATATTGCATTTATTGTTTTTTAAATAGTTACATTGAATGTATATAGCTTAATTCTCAGCTATATTTTAACTCAATTGATGCCGGCATCTTATATGTATTTTTAACCATCTGTGTATAGTGTATATTATGGTATTCATTACTACGAAATCCACATATGAATAATACATATTTTTCATTAAAACCTTTTATATATCACTTGGCTTTATTCTCTTTAAATTAATAGAAAAAATTATAACATACATCCGTATCTGGTGAGCTCCCATATAGAGTGTTTAGGAATAGGTAAAGCTCATGAGTACAAAAGTAAGGCGAGTTTAAGAGAGATGGGCTAATAAACAGTGCAGGTGGAGAGGGAGAAGGAGTAATTGAATAATGTACGGCTAGATTTAGAGTTCTGCGGCCAAAGGGGTGCGTTAGCTACGCGTGTATTTTTTCCCCCGCACCTTTTAAATACCGCTGGTATTTAGAGTTCACAGAAGAGCTGCGTTAGGCTCCAAAAAGGGAGCGTACAGGCATATTTACCGCCACTGCAACTCTAAATACCAGCGATGCTTACAGACGCGGCCAGCTTCAAAAACGTGCTCGTGCACGATTCCCCCATAGGAAACAATGGGACAGTTTGGGCTGAAAAAAACCCTAACACCTGCAAAAAAGCAGTGTTCAGCTCCTAACGCAGCCCCATTGTTTCCTATGGGGAAACACTTCCTAAGTCGGCACCTAACACCCTAACATGAACCCCGAGTCTAAACACCCCTAACCTTACACTTATTAACCCTTAATCTACCACCCCCGCTATCGCTGACCCCTGCATATTATTTTTAACCCCTAATCTGCCGCTCCGTACACCGCCGCAACCTACGTTATCCCTGTGTACCCCTAATCTGCTGCCCCTAACACCGCCGACCCCTATATTATATTTATTAACCCCTAATCTGCCGACCAGACCTCACCGCTACTATAATAAAGTTATTAACCCCTAATCCGCCTCACTCCCGCCTCAAAAACCCTATAATAAATAGTATTAACCCCTAATCTGCCCTCCCTAACATCGCCGCCACCTAACTTCAAGTATTAACCCCTAATCTGCCGACCGGACCTCGCTGCTACTCTAATAACTGTATTAACCCCTAAAGCTAAGTCTAACACTAACACCCCCCTAAGTTAAATATAATTTAAATCTAACGAAATAAAATAAATCTTATTAAATAAATTATTCCTATTTAAAGCTAAATACTTACCTGTACAATAAACCCTAATATAGCTACAATATAAATAATAATTATATTGTAGCTATTTTAGGATTAATATTTATTTTACAGGCAACTTTGTATTTATTTTAACCAGGTACAATAGCTATTAAATAGTTATTAACTAATTAATAGCTACCTAGTTAAAATAAATAAAAAAATGACCTGTAAAATATATCCTAACCTAAGTTACAATTAAACCTAACACTACACTATCAATAAATAAATTAACTAAACTATCTACAATTATCTACAATTAAATACAAATAAATACATTAACTAAAGTACAAAAAATAAAAAAAGAACTAAGTTACAAAAAATAAAAAAATAATTTACAAACATTATAAAAATATTACAACAATTTTAAGCTAATTACACCTACTCTAAGCCCCCTAATAAAATAACAAAGCCTCCCAAAATAAAAAAAATGCCCTACCCTATTCTAAAATAAAAATTGTAAAGCTCTTTTACCTTACCAGCCCTTAAAAGGGCCTTTTGCGGGGCATGCCCCAAAGAATTCTGCTCTTTTGCCTGTAAAAAAAAACATATAATACCCCCCCAACATTACAACCCACCACCCACATACCCCGAATCTAACCCAAACCCCCTTAAATAAACCTAACACTAAGCGCCTGAAGATCTCCCTACCTTGTCTTCACCACGCCGGGTATCACCAATCCGTCCAGAAGAGGGTCCGAAGTCTTCATCTTATCCGGCAAGAAGAGCTCCTCCAGAGGGTCCAAAGTCTTCATCCTATCGGGCAAGAAGAGGACATCCGGACCGGCAAACATCTTCATCCAGGCGGCATCTTCTATCTTCTTCCATCCGGCGCGGAGCGGGACCATCTTCAAGCAGCCGACGCGGAGCCATCCTTCTTCACCGACGGACGAATGAAGGTTCCTTTAAGGGACGTCATCCAAGATTGCGTCCCTCGAATTCCGATTGGCTGATAGGATTCTATCAGCCAATCGGAATTAAAGGGACATGAAACCCACATTTTTTCTTTCATGATTTAGAAAGAGAATGCAATTTTAAACATCTTTCTAATTTACTTCTATTATCTAATTTCTTTTATTCTCTTGATATTCTTTGTGAAAAGCATATCTAGATATCCTCAGTAGCTGCTTATTGGTTGCTGCACATAGAAGCCTTGTGTGATTGGCTCACCATGTGCATTGCTTTTTCTTCAACTAAGGATATCTAAAAAATGAAGCAAAATAAATAATAGAAGTAAATTGTAATGTTGTTTAAATTTCTATTCTCTATCTGAATCATGAAAGAAAGATTTTGGGTTTAGTTGCCCTTTAAGGTAGGAAAAATCTGATTGGCTGATGGAATCAGCCAATCAGATTTAAGTTCAATCGGATTGGCTGATCCAATCAGCCAATCAGATTGAGCTCGCATTCTATTGGCTGTTCGGATCAGCCAATAGAATGCGAGCTCAATCTGATTGGCTGATTGGATCAGCCAATCCGATTGAACTTCAATCAGATTGGCTGATTCCATCAGCCAATCAGATTATTCCTACCTTAATTCCGATTGGCTGATAGAATCCTATCAGCTAATCGGAATTCGAGGGACGCCATCTTGGATGACGTCCCTTAAAGGAACCTTCATTCGTCGTTAGTCCGTCGGTGAAGAAGGATGGCTCCGCGTCGGCTGCTTGAAGATGGTCCCGCTCCGCGCCGGATGGAAGAAGATAGAAGATGCCGCCTGGATGAAGATGTTTGCCGGTCCGGATGGCCTCTTCTTGCCCGATAAGATGAAGACTTTGGACCCTCTGGAGAAGCTCTTCTGCCGGATACGATGAAGACTTCCGACCCTCTTCTGGACGGATCGGTGATACCCGGCGTGGTGAAGACAAGGTAGGGAGATCTTCAGGGGCTTAGTGTTAGGTTTATTTAAGGGGGGTTTGGGTTAGATTAGGGGTATGTGGGTGGTGGGTTGTAATGTTGGGGGGGTATTGTATGGTTTTTTTTTACAGGCAAAAGAGCAGAATTCTTTGGGGCATGCCCCGCAAAAGGCCCTTTTAAGGGCTGGTATGGTAAAAGAGCTTTACAATTTTTATTTTTGAATAGGGTAGGGCATTTTTTTATTTTGGGGGGCTTTGTTATTTTATTAGGGGGCTTAGAGTAGTTGTAATTAGCTTAAAATTGTTGTAATATTTTTATAATGTTTGTAGATTATTTTTTTATTTTTTGTAACAGTTCTTTTTGTACTTTAGTTAGTGTATTTATTTGTATTTAATTGTAGATAATTGTAGATAGTTTAGTTAATTTATTTATTTATAGTGTAGTGTTAGGTTTAATTGTAACTTAGGTTAGGATTTATTTTACAGGTAATTTTTTATTTATTTTAACTAGGTAGCTATTAATTAGTTCTTAACTATTTAATAGCTATTGTACCTGGTTAAATAAATACAAAGTTGCCTGTAAAATAAATATTAATCCTAAAATAGCTACAATATCATTATTATTTATATTGTAGCTATATTAGGGTTTATTTTACAGGTAAGTATTTAGCTTTAAATAGGAATAATTTATTTAATAAGATTTATTTTATTTCGTTAGATTTAAATTATATTTAATGTAGGGGGTGTTAGGGTTAGGGTTAGACTTAGCTTTAGGGGTTAATACATTTATTAGAGTAGCGGTGAGGTCCGGTCGGCAGATTAGGGGTTAATAATTGTAGGTAGGTAGCGGCGACGTTGGGGGGGGGGCAGATTTGGGGTTAATAAATATAATATAGTGGTCGGCGATGTTAGGGGCAGCAGATTAGGGGTACATAGGGATAATGTAGGTTGCGGCGGTGTGCGGTCGGCAGATTAGGGGTTAAAAAAATTTAATAGAGTGGTGGCGATGTGGGGGGGCCTCGGTTTAGGGGTACATAGGTAGATTATGGGTGTTAGTGTACTTTAGAGCACAGTAGTTAAGAGCTTTATGAACCGGCGTTAGCCCAGAAAGCTCTTAACTCCTGGCTTTTCTCTGCGGCTGGATTCTTGTCGTTAGATTTCTAACGCTCACTTCAGCCAAGACTCTAAATACTGGCATTAGAAAGATCCCATTGAAAAGATAGGATATGCAAATGGCGTAGGGGGATCTGCGGTATGGAAAAGTCGCGTCTGGAAAGTGAGCGTTAGACCCTTTCCTGACTGACTCCAAATACCAGCGGGCGGCCAAAACCAGCGTTAGGACCCCCTAACGCTGGTTTTGACAGCTAACGCAGAACTCTAAATCTAGGCAGTAGTTTGTTATAGAGATAGAAGGCAGCAAAAAGTAATACGAAGATATTAGGCATTTTTACAAAAGAGGGAACCAGTTAAACACATAAGGCACAGTATTACAGTAGCAATTGCATAAGAAAACAGTAAGGTATATCAAACATAATATTACAAAAGTACCTGCCTTTTTCTTGCCCCTTGCCCAATCCTTGTCCTGTTCTTGTATAATGCTATTGCTAGTGCCTCACTTATAAAATGTTCACTTTGAAAATGTGAACATATGTTGTTATAGCAATGCACATCCCAGACTGGTGTGAAATATATGCAGGGAGGGCAGTCAGCTGAGTCCACTAAATTTAGTTGATTGCTAATCAAAGACAATTGGAAAGGCCAATTGGAAAGTAAGATTCTGGTCTGGTCAGGGTGAGATGTTAAGTAAACAGACAATAAAATTTTGGGGAGGTTAAAACTATGGAATAAGACAGCTATACATTTTAGAAAAATAGCAAGTATTGATAAGGATTGAACATCACATGGCAATTAACTAAACATTAGAAATAAGACATTGGATAACAGTACAACAGATGTAGGACTAAATTAACAAACTAAAATCATTTGCTCTATGTAAATATTCATGTACCAGAAGAGAGTTACAGGAGAGTAAAACACACCAGAGTGCAGTAAATAGTTGCAGATTGACAGGGTCTCTATTCATGTACCAGAAGAGAGTTACAGGAGAGTAAAAAACACCAGAGAGCAGTGAATAGTTTGAGAATGACAGGGTCTCTATTCATGTACCAGAAGAGAGTTACAGGAGAGTAAAAAACACCAGAGTGCAGTGAATAGTTGCAGATTGACAGGGTCTCTATTCAAGTACCAGAAGAGAGTTACAGGAGAGTAAAAAACATCAGAGTGCAGTGAAAAGTGCAGATTGACAGGGTCTCTATTCACGTACCAGAAGAGAGTTACAGGAGAGTAAAAAACACCAGAGTGCAGTGAATAGTTGCAGATTGACAGGGTCTCTATTCACGTACCAGAAGAGAGTTACAGGAGAGTAAAAAACACCAGAGTGCAGTGAATAGTTGCAGATTGACAGGGTCTTTATTCACGTACCAGAAGAGAGTCCTTTGAAGGTCACTGCATCCGACACTTCTCCCCCCTCTCCCTCAGGGTGGCAGTTATCTATAGCCCCCCTGGACCAACCTCCCAATTCCTTGATAACTTTGCTGCCTGGCTTTCTCACTTTCTCTTTACAAATACACCTGCTCTAATCCTGGGGGACTTCAACATCCCCATTGATAACCCATCTGTCCCTGCTGCCTCTAAGCTTCTCTCACTCACAAACTCCTTTGGTCTCTCACAATCCACCCTATTCCCTACTCACTGCGACGGACACTCTATTGATCTAGTATTCTCCTACCTCTGCTCTCTCTCTGACGTCACCTGTCACCCATTTCCCATCTCAGACCACCATCTGCTCACCTTTAAGCTTAATATACAGGCTAAACCTACTTCTCCCCCTCACCCCCGCACCTGTAGAAATCTGCACACTGTGGATCCTCTACAACTCTCCAACCTTATTCAAAAACACCTCCCCCACACTTCCACAATATCCTGCCCTGACCTTGCTACAACCCACTATAACAATACTCTCTCCTCTGCACTGGACACTTTCTCTCCTCCCCAAATATGCAAAACCCCACGTCGTCAGCTCCAACACTGGCACTCTAAGCAAACACGCTACCTGAAAAAAAAATGCTCTCATGCTGCTGAACGTGCCTGGAGGAAATCCCGCTCTGAATCAGATTTCCTCCACTATAAGTTCACTCTTTATTCTTACTCCTCTGCCTTCACTTAGCCAAGCAAACCCACTTCTCTTCTCTTATATCTACTCACTCCTCAAACCCTAAATGTCTCTTCTCCATTTTCAACTCTTTCCTTTATCCACCTGCACCACCCCCTTCATCTGCCTTTAGTGCTCAAGACTACATTTTCAACAAAACAATTACCATCCAAAGTAATATCCCAACACAAGACTGCAACCTTCCATCTCCGCCCCCGGCAACCTCCTCCACCACTCTCAGCACCTTCCCCCTACCACTAAGAATGAAGTGAGTTCCCAATTGTCTTCCTCACACCTCACTGCCCACTTGACCCTATTCCTTCACATCTAATACCTTCTCTGTCTTCTTCCCTCACTCCAGCTCTTACTCACATATTCAACCTATCCCTTACTACCAGTTCATTCCCATCTTCCTTCAAAAATGCAAAGGTCACCCCATCCTCAAAAAACCCTCCCTCGACCCCAATTCTTCTGCAAACTATCGCCCCATATCACTGTTTCCTCTAGCTTCAAAAGTTCTGGAAAAACTAGTCTTCGGTCACTTAACCCACTTCTTGTCCTCCAACTCACTGCTTGACCCCTTGCAATCTGGCTTCCGTTCCCAACACTCAACTGAGACTGCCCTCACCAAGGTTACTAATGATCTTCTTTCTGCTAGAAAAAACGGCCACTACTCAATACTTATCTTACTTGATCTGTCTGCTGCCTTTGACACCGTTGACCATCCCCTTCTCCTAAAGACTCTCAGCTCCCTTGGGCTCTCTGACACTGCCCTTTCCTGGATCCACTCTTATCTCTCTAATAGGTCCTTTTCTGTCTCCTTTGCTGGCGACTCCTCCTCTCCATTGCCTCTGTGTGTTGAAGTACCTCAAGGCTCTGTTCTGGGTCCTCTACTCTTCTCTATTTATACATCCTCACTGGGTAAACTTATCAGTAGCTATGGCTTCAACTACCACCTCTATGCTGATAATACTCAGATCTACCTTTCCACCCCTTCACTCTCTCCTTCTGTCCTTTCTCACATCAGTGTCTGCTTATCTGGCATTTCTTTTTGGATGGCCTCTCACCACCTAAAAATCAACATGTCCAAGACTGAGCTCCTTCTAATCCCCTCCTCTAATTCTACCTGTTTCTAACTTTCAATCACTGTTGGTGACACCACTATCTCCCAATCACCCCAAGTCTGCTGCCTAGGCGTTACACTTGACTCCAATCTGTCCTTCATACCCCACATCCAATTGCTCTCTTCCTCCTGTCGCAACCACCTATGCAATATCTCCAAAATGTGTCCGTTTCTGAGAGCTGAAACTACTAAACAGCTAATCCACTTCCTGGTAATCTCCCGACTTGACTACTGTAATAATCTACTAACTGGCCTCCCTCTCTCCCGCCTCTCCCCTCTTCAATCCATCCTAAATGCCTCTGCTAGGCTAATCCACCTCTCCCGTCGCTCTGTATCTGCTGCACCTCTCTGCGAGTCCCTTCACTGGCTACCCATCCACAGCAGAATTAAATTCAAAATTCTCATCCTGAGCTACAAAACCCTTACCAACGCAGCCCCCCCCCTACCTGTCCTCACTCATCAACAAATATACTCCAGCCCACCCCCTAAGATCCAACAATGACCTGCTTCTTGCATCTTCTACCATCACCTCCTCCCATGCTAGGCTACAGGACTTCTCTCGTGTGGCACCAACCATCTGGAAGGCACTTCCTAGAGCTGTCAGACTCACCCCTAACCTTTCCTCCTTTAAACGCTCCCTAAAAACCCTTCTGTTCATGGAAGCCTATCTCCAAATCAGTAACAATTGAATTCCACTTGCCTAATTGCTGCCCTCATCTAACTCCACCCCACTAACATCATCCTCACCTTTGCAGTCCTCACCTCCTGTTTCTCACTCTCCTACCCATCTAGATTGTAAGTTCTCACGGGAACAGGGCCCTCAAGTCCCCCTGTATTTATTTGTTAAACTTTGTCTGGTGTCTTTTATATTGTATTGTACTGTACTTTTATCTCTGTAACCATGGACAGCACTGCGGAATCTGTTGGCGCTTTATAAATAAAGAATAATAATAATAAAGGCATTTATATCTGTCTATCTATATTAAAGTGAAGGTAAAGTTTGACATTATTCAAGACAACCTAGCATTTGTCCATATGACCCTAATCTAGTCGCTGAGTTTTTTTTCCCATTACATCAATATTTTGCATTAAAAATTATATTTAAAAATCCCTAATCACAACTCCTCCCATGCACTACTTCCGTCTTCTTATCTTTGTCATTTCCTTCAGCAGTCCTACCCGCTCTCTGTGTCTCTCAAATGCACAGTCACCCTGCAGTTTATAAATCTGCATGCGCTAATCGCCGATGCTGCGAACCAGTGCGCATGCTCTAATCGGCGATCATTCTGCGGTACTTACTTCTATTTAACTTTCTCAGGTGTAAAGTTATGCAGTTCTCCGTATAGAAGCCGTCATCCAAAGACGTAGAATGCGATTCTTACATGTAAGTAGCACGCATGCGTGAAACGGGATCGCGCATGGTTTCCCATCTTCAGAAAATTTTAATAGCGCCTAACGGCCGTCATTTCAATTGGATTCAACAAAAATGTGACCCACTGATAAAAAAAAACAAAAACACGGGTTGAATTTGTGGACATTCGGGAATTGATTTAGAAAGGTGACAACTTGATTAATATTGAAAAATATAAGAATTGATTAATTAAACTTATGTTTATTTTACACACTTTATACTGTATTGACATTACCGTAACTTTACCATCACTTTAATAATATCCCAAACTATTTTAAAACCTTGAGGATCATGTTTATCTTACCTCTTTCAATTATGGTCAGTTAGGGCTAACTGAAGATAAGTTTGCCTATTACAATCACATTTGCTTTTTGTCCTCTCTAGGGAGCATGGGACAAGCACAATTTTTACTGTAATGCAAAAGCTTTTGAAAGGGACACTGAACTGTTACTTTATCAGCTTCTTTACAAAACTAGCAAGGGCGGACAGTCTTTAGAATTTTGTAAAACTTGAAAAAGCAGCTAAATGAAAGATGACATCTCTACAAGCTTGTGTTTTCGTTTTGTATATAAACTTTAATAAAGTACAGCAGAATTAAAGGGACATGAAATCCAAAAAAATTCTTTCATTATTCAGATAGAGCATCCAATTTTAAACAACTTTCCAATTTACTTCTATTATTTAATTTTCTTCCTTCTCTTGTTATCATTTGCTGAAAGGTTTATCTAGGCAAGTTCATGAGCAGCAGAGAAACTAGGTTCTGTTGATTGGTGACTGCATATATATATTGAATGTGATTGGCTCACCCATGTGTTCAGTTAGAAACTAGTAGTGCATTGCTGCTGCTTCAACAAATGATACCAAGAGAATGAAACAAATTAGATAATAGAAGTAAATTGGAAAGTTGTTTAAAATTGTATTCTCTATCTGAATCATGACAGAAACATTTTGGGTTTCATGTCCCTTTAAGCTCAGTCATTATAAGTGGCCAATAACCTCAGTTTACAAAGAAAATTATAAATACTCTGCAAGAACAGTTATCATAAAAAAAATATTTTAATGTAATTGAAACGTTGCATCTTTCCCAAGAAATCAAATATCAATAATCAATTATTCATATCATAAGCTGATAGAAACTGTTGTCATCTCTACTACAAAACTTTATTTGACTCTTCAGCTTAGACGGGTATTAGGTTCAGGAGTGATCTGAAGAAGTACTTATTCACAGAGAGGAAGACAGCAATGCCGAACTGGGAATAAAATGTAGTCCTGGGTAAATTTGAAAACCAGTCCTATTTTTTCAAAGACATTACTGGGATACTCAATCATATTTTTTTTGTTATATTTAAGAATTAAATTATATTACAGCTAGATTACGAGTTGTGCGTTTGACTTTTGGCATTTTCAGCATTAAAACAGCACCGCAGCCATTACAAGTCTTGTCGGTATAGCTGTACCGCAAGCCTTTTGGCCTGTAACGCAATGTCAGTACCGCACTCGTATAAATTAACACCTAGATCACGAGTTTGGCGTTAGCCTTAAAAAGCAGCGTTGAGAGGTCCCAACGCTGCTTTTTAAAGCCCGCTGGTATTACGAGTCTGACAGGTACAGGTGTACCGCTCACTTTTCTTCCGCGACTTGAGGCTACCGCAAATCCCCTTACATCAATTGCGTATCCTATCTTTTTAATGGGATTTGCCTAACGCCGGTATTACGAGTCTTGGAAGAAGTGAGCGGTAGACCCTCTCCTGTCAAGACTCCTACCGCATTTAAAAGTCAGTAGTTAAGAGTTTTATGGGCTAACGCCAGAACATAAAGCTCTTAACTAAAGTGCTAAAAAGTACACTAACACCCATAAACTACCTATTAACCCCTAAACCGAGGCCACCCCACATCGCAAACATTAAAATATTTTTTTTTAACCCTTAATCTGCCGACCGGACATCGCCGCCACCTACATTATACCTATGAACCCCTAATCTGCTGCCCCTAACATTGCCGACACCTACATTATATTTATTAACCCCTAAGCTGCCGCCCCAACATCGCCGCCACCTACCTACAATTATTAACCCCTAATCTGCCGACTGGACATCGCCGCCACTTTAATAAATGTATTAACCCCTAAACCGCCGCACTCCCGTCTCGCAAACACTAGTTAAATTTTATTAACCCCTAATCTGCCCCCCCAACGTTGCCGACACCTACCTACATTTATTAAACCCTAATCTTCCGACCCCAACGTCGCTGCTACTATAATTTATTAACCCCTAAACCTAAGTCTAACCCTAACCGCCCCAACTTAAATATAATTTAAATTAAAGGAAATTAATTTAAGATAATTAAATAAATTCATCCTATTTAAAATTAAATACTTACAGATAAAATAAACCCTAAGATAGCTACAATATAACTAATAGTTACATTTGTAGCTAGTTTAGGATTTATATTTATTTTACAGGCAACTTTGTATTTATTTTAACTAGGTACAATAGCTATTAAATAGTTATTAAGTATTTAATAACTGCCTAGCTAAAATAAATACAAAATTACCTGTAAAATAAATCCTAACCTAAGTTAAAATTACACCTAACACTACACTATCATTAAACTAATTACCTAAACTACCTACAATTAATTACAATTAAATTCAATAAACTAAATTACGGAAAAAAACAAACACTAAATTACAGAAAATAAAAAAAGAATTACAAGAATTTTAAACTAATTACACCTAATCTAATCCCCCTAATAAAATAGAAAAGCCCCCCAAAATAATAAAATTTCCCTACCCTATACTAAATTACAAATTCTGCGGGGCATTGCCCCAAAGTAATCAGCTCTTTTACCTGTAAAGAAAAAATACAATACCACCCCAACATTAAAACCCACCACCCACACACCCCTACTCTAAAACCCACCCAATCCCCCATTAAAAAAAACTAACACTAACCCCCTGTAGATCACCCTACCTTGAGCCGTCTTCACCCAGCCGGGCACAAATGGTCCTCCATACGGCAGAAGTCTTCATCCCATCGGGGCAGAAGAGGTCCTCCAGATGGCAGAAGGCTTCATCCAGGCGGCATCTTCTATCTTCATCCTTCCGGAGCGGGTCTATCTTCAATCCAGCTGGTGTGGAGCCATCCTCTTCAAACGATGTCCTAACGAAGAATGAAGGTTCCTTTAAATGACATCATCCAAGATGGTGTCCCTTGAATTCCGATTGGCTGATAGGATTCTATCAGTCAATCGGAATTAAGGTAGGAAAAATCCTATTGGCTGATTGGATCAGCCAATAGGATTGAGCTTGCATTCTATTGGCTGTAATTAATTGTAGATAGTTTAGGTAATTAGTTTAATGATAGTGTAGTGTTAGGTGTAATTGTAACTTAGGTTAGGATTTATTTTACAGGTAATTTTGTACTTATTTTAGCTAGGTAGTTATTAAATAGTTAATAACTATTTAATAACTATTGTACCTAGTTAAAATAAATACAAAGTTGCCTGTAAAATAAAAATAAATCCTAAACTAGCTACAATGTAACTATTAGTTATATTGTAGCTATCTTATGGTTTATTTTATAGGAAAGTATTTAGTTTTAAATAGGAATACTTTATTTAATTGTAGTTATTTTATTTAGATGTATTTAAATTATATTTAAATTAGGGGGGGGGTTAGGGTTAGACTTAGGTTTAGGGGTTAATAACTTTATTATAGTTGTGGCGACGTTGGCGGTGGCAGATTAGGGGTTAATTAATTTAATATAGTTGCAGCGACATTGAGGGGCACTTCCACGAACGCCGTACCGCTCAAAGCCCCAAGCCGGTTAGTATCCAAACCGGAAGTGTGTAAGGGCAAAGTGGTAGTGGAGCACAGGGGGTGCACGCCGCTGTTAGCAGCCGGTTCCGCTGCTGTAATACAGCATGAAAAACAAAGAGTGCGGCAGCAACAAGCAGAGGCAAAAAAAATTGTATGTTTAAAAATACAATACTTTATTAATCCATTAAAAAGCCATTAGGCAAAATATATATAGATACAAAGGGTAGCAGGATAGGAACCTCCTTACATGTTTCGTGCCTATGCTTGGCACTTAATCATAGGAGTAAGGTGTAATAGTACAACCCCTACTATTTAAAGGGGAAGTACCCAATGATGGCAAAGCTGAGAAAACACCTGAACAAATTAGTATTTAAAACTGCTTGCCTTCACTTAGCACTTGCCAAAAACATGGAAAAAACAGTTCTTAGTAAATAAATGAAGAAAATCACTGTAAATAATAAACAAATAATATGGGTAATATGAGAGATTGAGCAATATTTAAACACTAATGTACCCATGATCATAGAAACATATACAAATTTAAATTTAAATTTAAACATAACACTGTCAACTGTATGGTTAATAAGATGATATGAGAAATTCAAAGATAGAAAGAGAACAAAAAGAACAAAAAGACATAAGCACATAAGCATATCAATACCTTTCTCTAAATAAGGATTGTAATTTAGTTAGCCTTAAAGTTTTAATTTCTAGATGGGATATTAGTAGTAGTGCTAGATTAGATTTCTAAATATGAGTTTAATAATAATTAAACTAGAAATGAATAGTATATAAAACAATCATTCTAATATATGTATGTTGGCCATATGAAGGCAAAGTACTCGTATCCCTACATATCAGCTTGTTATGGATAAGTATAAGGGTGAAAATAGGGTTAAAATTAGGGTTAAAAAATCTCTTAAAGAAAAAAAGCTTAAAGAAAAAATAGGTAATTATTCTACAAAATAAGACATATCCCATTCCCTATTTAAACCCTGAGGTACTGTTGTTTTTAATTTATAAATCCAAAATAGTTCTCTCTTGAGTAACAGTTTTAGCTTATTACCCCCTCTGATGGGAGACTGAATTTTATCTATAACTTTAACAGTAATGTGTGCTACGTGGGTCATATGTGTTTGATTGAAATGTACTGCTACTGCCGAATCCTTATTGTAGTTCTTGGTATCCCTAATATGTTCTCTAATGCGCGATCTGAGCTCTCTGGTCGTCTGACCAATGTATTGAAGGGAACAAAGTGAGCACTCCAATAAATAAACAACAAATTCAGTCCTACAGTTAGCATAGAACTCCATATTGAATCTCTCATTGGTTACTGTACTGGTGAATGTATCACTTCTATTAATGACCTCACATGTTAAGCAAGGTCTGGTACCACATTTATAAGTGCCCTTTTTCCTTATCCAATCACACCCCTGCTTTTTAATTGTATTTACCATTCTTGGTACCAACCTGGTACCTAGAGTTGGGGTTTTTTTGGACACAAATTTACAATTTTCTTGAATGTTACCCAAAGATTCATCCTCTTTCAATATATGTAAATGTTTTCTAAGGATCATTCTGATATCATTAAATTGTTTAGAATATTCAGTGGTAAATATTATTTTATCCTTACTGAAGTCTTGTTTTGATCTATTTTTAGAAGTAATAACTTCACTTTGGGTTTTACATTTAATCTGCTCAAAGGATTCATTAAGGACCTTTGTCGAATATCCTCTCTGCTTGAGTCGATTTGTAAGCTCAGTGCATTGACAATTAAATTTCTCATTTGAGTTAGTATTTCTTCTCATTCTAATGTACTGTGCCTTTGGAATTGATCTGATAAGATGAGGGGGATGACATGATTTGGCATGGAGTATGGTATTTCCAGCCGTTGGTTTTCGATATGTGTCTGTCAGTATAGTACCTTTTTCAGGATTACCAGTGAGTTCCAAATCTAAAAAACAAATAGTGTGTTGTTGTAATTCACCCGTGAATCTCAAGTTTAGATCATTGGTATTGATATATTCCAAAAAGGTACTAAGTTCTAATTTGTCATCCACTATAAGTATGAGGTCATCTATGAAACGCATATATTTAATAATATGCTTTGAAAAAGGGTTTGACATAGTGTAAAGATACAAATCCTCCCACCACGCTACATACAGGTTTGCAAACGAGGGGGCAAACTTGGCCCCCATCGCTGTTCCACAAACCTGTACATAGTATTCATTATTAAACATAAAAAAATTATGTTTTAATAAAAACTCAATAATTTCACAAAAGAATAACTTAAACTCTAAAGAATAGCGTGTTGCTGTATCCAAAAAGTATCTAATGGCATTTAGGCCTAACGAGTGGGGTATGTTTGAATAGAGAGAGGTGGCATCAATAGCTACCCATCTGAACTCCTTATTCCACTCCACATTCTCAAGACAATTCAATAAATGTGTTGAATCACGTAAGTAGTTATTGAGATTTTTAACTAGAGGCTGAAGTATGGAATCTACCCATTCAGACAATGGCTCAAACATAGAGCCAATGCCTGAAATGATAGGTCTTCCTGGAGGAGAGGTCATATTTTTGTGCATTTTTGGCACATGATGAAATATAGGCACCAATGGATGATCAGGTATCATATATCTGACCTGTTCCTCTGTGAAGACTTTAAGTGCTATTCCTTGCTCAATGATGGTGTACAATTTAGTCCTAAATACCTTGGATGGATTAGTATCTAATTTTCTATATGTTTGTGTATCAGATAATTGTCGGTAGGCCTCCTTCATGTAGTCATCCTTGTCCAGGATGACTACATTGCCACCTTTATCTGATGTTCTTATTACAATGCTGTCATTTTGTTGTAACTTATGTAGTGCATTAAATTCTGCTCTTGTGAGGTTAGATTTCTTATCAGTTCCCTTAGCTTTTATTTGCTCTTCTAGTTCAAAGAGATCTTTTTGAACTCTCTTTTGGTACAGATTTATATAAGGGCCTCTGAACTTTGTAGGATAGAATTCAGACTTCCCCCTACTGGGTGATTGTATATCAGTGTCCTCTGGACCATAACTTCCTTCTAAAGTTTTTAATTCATTAAGAGTTATATAATCACCAAATTTGAGGGCCTCTGAATTCATAGCACCTTCTGAAGAACTATTACCAACATTGTCACAATTGACCTCTTGGTCTCTATTATTATCCTCACATACATCAGATACAAATGATTCCTTTTGCAAATTAAAAAACCTTTTAAGTGTTAGTTTCCTAACAAATTTATTTATGTCAATGATAGTTCTAAATGCTGAGAAAGTGTTCGTAGGGGCAAAGCCCATTCCCTTGCTCAATAAGGATTTTTCTTCCTCTGTAAGTACCAATTTGGACAAATTCAATACCGACAGTCCTTCATATTTGTCTTGTATGACTTTCTTTGAGATTTTCTTGGTTCTTCTACCAGCCCTCCTTGTGCGCCTCCTAAAGGGACAGTCGATATATCTTTCTCTTTGTCTTTGGCACGTACGACTGAATCCTCATCTCCATCCGTATCACTGTCACTCAAAACCTGTAATGACAAGAGGGGGCAGGAAGGAAGAGAAATAGACTTAGAAAAGGTAGAAGAAGAGGGGGGAGGAGGAGAAGGAGGAGAGAGAGATCTTGGCCCCACGGGCCCTGAGGAGCCACTTCCATCAGATATATAAGATTCCTGATCTGAAGTATCAGTTGAAGAAAAGGCCACTTTGCGTTTGGATTTGTGCTTTAGAATTGGTTTTGGATTGGCAAATTCAACACCTCCTGTGTGCAAAGGTTGATTCTTTTTGCTCCCTTGGGAACGAAAGGACCTCCTCCTTGGCAGGTTGAGGGGCAGATTAGGGGTTAATAACTATAATGTAGGTGTCGGCGATGTTGGGGGCAGCAGATTAGGGGTTTATAAGTATAATGTAGGTGGCGACAATGTCGGGGCGGCAGATTAGGGGTTAATAAGTGTAAGATTAGGGGTGTTTAGACTCTGGGTTTATGTTAGGGTGTTAGGGGTAGGCATAACTTTTATTTTCCCATAGGAAACAATGGGGCTGCGTTAGGAGCTCAATGCTGCTTTTTTGCAGGTGTCAGGTTTTTTTTCAGCCAGCTCAGCCCCATTGTTTCCTATGGGGAAATCATGCACAAGCACGTTCAGCCAGCTCACCGCTGACTTAAGCAATGCTGTTATCGAAGTGAGATGTGGAGCTAAATTTTGCTCAACGCTCACTTTTCTGAGGCTAACGCAGCCATTCAGAAAACTCGTAATACCAGCGGTGAAACAAAAAGGCTCGTTAGCACCGCACGGCTCTACCGACAAAACTCATGATCTAGCCGTAAGTTTTTTCATGGGACTTCCATAGCGCTGCCATTACAAGTTTTGCGGTGAGGCTAAAAAACCTGCATTACAGCCTAACACGACAAGATCAGTAACGCCATCTAAAAGCAGTAGGTATGAGTTTTATGCTACAAATCTGTAACATAAAACTCATAACTTAACTGCTACAAAGTACCCTAAACACCCATAAACTACCTATTAACCCCTAAACTGAGGTCCTCCCTCATCACAAATACTATATTAAAGTTATTAACCCCTAATCTGCCGCTCCCGATATCGCCGCCATTTAAAAAAATATTAACCCCTATTCCGCTCCCCGACATCATCACCACTATAATAAACATATGAACCCCTAAACCGCCGCCCTCCTGCATCGCAAACACTATTTAAATATAATTAACCCCTAATCTGCTGTCCGCCCACATCGCCCCCACTATACTAAAATTATTAATTCCTACACCGCCGTCACTATAATAAACTTATTAACCCCTAGACTACAAGCCCCCACAATTAAATATACTAAAGTAAACTATTAACCCCTAAACCAAAAGCCACCACATCGCAATAAACTAAATTAAACTGGTAACCCCTAAACCTAACGCCCCCTAACTTTAGCTTCAAATTAAAATTTCCCTATCTTAAAATAAATTTAAAATTACCTGTCAAATTAAAAATATTAAGTTTAAACTAACAATTAAACTAATATAATTATTAAACTAAAATTAAACTAACTACCAATTAAATAAAACTAAACTACATATTAAAAAAATCCTAACACTACTGTAAAAATGACAAAGTTTCTAAATACAAAAAATAAAAAGACTAAATTACAAAAAATAACAAACACTAAATTACGAAAAATAACAAACGAAATTATCCAAAATTAAAAGAATTACACCTAATCTAATAGCCCTATCAAAATAAAAAAAAACATAGCCTACAATAAACTACCAATAGCCCTTAAAAGGTTAAACAGTTAAACAGCTCTTCTACCTGTAAAAAAAATACAAAGACCCCCCCAACAGTAAAACCTACCCCCCAAAATAAAAAACCTAACTCTAAAAAAAAACTAAGCTACCCATTGCCCTGAAAAGGGCATTTGGATGGGCATTGCCCTTAAAAGGGCATTTAGCTCTTTTACAAGCCCAAACTCTAAACTAAAAAAAAAACACCCAAAAAACCCTTAAAAAATACCTATCACTAACCCCTGAAGATCCACTTACAGTTTTTGAAGTCCCGCTTGAACGATCTTCATCCAGACGGCCTCTTCAATCTCCATCCAGGCGGCGAAGTCCTCATTCAAGCGGCGAGAAGTCTTCATCCAGACGGCCTCTTCAATCTTCATCTAGGTGGCATCTTCTATCTTGATCCCGGCGGCGCGGAGCGGGTCCATCCTGAAGACATCCGGCGCAGAGCATCCTCTTCATATGATCGCCGCCTTCTACTGAATCTTCAATGCAAGGTACGCGATTCAAGATGGCGTCCCTTGCATTCCTATTGGCTGAACAATTTGAATCAGCCAATAGGAATTAGAGCTGCTAAAATCCTATTGGCGACCGTATGAAGAGGATGCTCCATGCCGGATGTCTTCAGGATGGACGCGCTCCGTGCCGCCGGGATCAAGATAGAAGATGCCGTCTGGATGAAGATTGAAGAGGCCGCCTGGATGAAGACTTCTCGCCGCTTGAATGAGGACTTTGCCTCCGGGATGAAGATTGAAGAGGCCGTCTGGATGAAGGCTTCTCGCCACCGGGATGAAGATCGTTCAAGCGGTACTTCAAAAACTGTAAGTGGATTGTCGGGGGTTGGTGTTAGGCTTTTTTTGAAGTTTTTTTTGGGTGGGTTTTTATTTTAGATTAGGGTTTAAGCTTGTAAAAGAGCCAAATGCCCTTTTAATGGAAATGCCCATCCAAATGCCCTTTTCAGGGCAATGGGTAGCTTAGGTTTTTTAGATAGTTTTTTTTTATTTTGTGGGCTTGGGGGTGGGGGTTTGTAATGTTAGTGGAGGTTTGTAATTTTTTTTTTCAGAAAAAGAGCTGATATCTTTAGGGCAATGCCCTAAAAAAGGCCCTTTAAGGTCCATTGGTAGTTTATTCTAGATTAGGTTTTTTATTTTGGGGTGTTTTGAAAAAAAAATAGGTATTAGAATTAGAATAGGAATAAATTTTATTATTTTTGATAATTTGTTTGTTATTTTGGGTAATGTATTTTTTCATTTTGGGGTGGGTTTTTATTTTTAGATAAGGGCTTGGGCAGCAAAAGAGCTAAATGGCCCTTTAAGGGCAATGCCCATACAAATGCCCTTTTCAGGGCAATGGGTAGATTAAGTTTTACTTTCTTTTTATTTTGTGGGTTTGTGGGGTGGGGGTTTGTATACTGTTTGGGGGTGTTGGTTTTTTTTGTAGCAAAAGAGCTGTTAACTTTAGGGCAATACCCTACAAAAGGCCCTTTTAAGGGCACCCAAAAGGCCCTTTTAAGGGCCCTAGGTAGTTTGGGGGGGTTGTATACTGTTGGGTGTTTGTTTTCTTTTGTAGCAAAAAAAGCTGTTAACTTAACTAGGCCCTTTTAAGGACCCGTGGTAGTTTATTCTAGATTAGGCTTTTTTATTTTGGGGTGTTTTTTTGTTTTTTTTTAAAAAAAGGTATTAGAATAGGAATAATTTTTATTTTTTTGGATAATTTTGTTGAATTTTTTTGTAATGGCAGGTTTTTTTATTTTTTGTCATTTTAGTGTTTTTTAATTTTTTTAATTTTAGGTTTTAGTGTAAGGTAGTTTAGGATTTATTTAATAGGTAAGTTTGTATTTATTTTAACTAGGTAGTTAGTAAATAGTTAATAAATATTTACTAACTAGTCTACCTAGTTAAAATAAATACAATCTTACCTGTGAAATAAAAGTAAAACCTAAGCTAGCTACAATATAACTATTAGTTATATTGTAGCTATCTTAGGTCTTATTTTACAGGTAAGTATTTAGTTTTAAATAGGTATTATTTAGTAAATAATTGTAACATTAATTTAGCTCTATTGTAATCATGTTAAAGTTAGGGGGTGTTAGGGTTAGGTTTATGGTTAGGTTTAGGGTTAGGGTTACGTTAGGGTTATGGTTAAGTTTAGGGGTAGGTGTAGGGGTTAATAGTTTAATTTTGATTTTTGTGATGTGGGGACTGGCGATTTAGGGGTTAATAGGTTTATTTAGTGGTAGTGATGTGGGAGGCCAGAAGTTTAGGGGTTAATAACTTTATTTAGTGGCGGGCGATGTCAGGGTGGTTAATAGATGTATTATAGTGTGGGCGATGTTGGGGTGCAGAGGAATAGGGTTTAATATCTTTAGTATAGTGGCGGCGATATCAGGAGTGGCAAATTAGGGGTTAATAGTTTTATTTAGGTGGCAGAGATATCGGGGGCAGCAGATTAGGGGTTAATAACATTATGTAGGTGCCGGCGATGTCAGTGGGGGGCAGATTAGGGGTGTTTAGACTCGGGGTTTATGTTAGGGTGTTAGGTTTAAACCTTATTTCCCCCCCCCATAGACATCAATGGGGCTGCGTTACAGAGCTTTTTATTCCGCAATTGTCTTTTTTCAGACACCTTCTCCCCATGGATGTCTATGGGGAAAGCATGCACGAGCACGTCAAAACAGCTCTTGTCTTTTGTGCGGTATGGAGCTTAAAAGCACCATATCGCACGCACAAGCCAGGTTTTTAAAAGCTTGTAATGGCTGTGCTATAGGGGGTTAAATAACACAACTTTTCTTGCATTTGTTAATTTCCCTATAGTGCGCATAACTCGTAATCTAGCTGTTAGTTTGTAATAAAAAAATGCAAGATTGTTGTTCTATAGACACTCTACATTCCAAGTTCATCCATAACTCCCTTTCACAGTGTGAAAATGAGTATCCATAGGAGCCAATTTATCAGGCTCCGGATGGAGCTTGAGGGCCCGTGTTTCTAGTGAGCCTGCAGGCTCGCCGGAAACACCAGTTATAAAGACCGCTGCTCCATAACCTGTCCGCCTACTCTGAGCAGGCGGACGGATATCGCCGCAATTCAACCCGTTCGATTACGATCAGGTTGATTGACACCCCTTGCTGGTGGCTGATTGGTCGCGAATCTGCAGGGGGCAGCATTGCAGCAGCAGCTCACAAGAGCTGCTGGTGCAATACTGAATACAGAGAGCGTATTGCTCTCCGCATTCAATGAGGTCTGTCGGACCTGATCCGCACTGTCGGATCAGGTCCAACAGACCTTTGTTAAATAGGCCCCTTCGTGTGATCTAGAAAAACAAAACAGTGTGTCACTTAGTCTCACAGTGTGACTTGACTATACATTAGAAACTAATTAAAGGAGGGATACTAATTAGTTCATGGTCAGCTGCATTAAATTGTAGCTGCTGCAGTAAATCTCCCGGTGACTCCTCATAGGCCAATCCAGCTTTGGGAGGTAGATTCATGGAATAAACTTCTATTAGGGGTACAGGGCTTGACTTGGAATAAAAACCAGCCCTGGAAAAACTGAAGACCAGCCCTTATTGTCCATTGAGTCCGTAGAATGCACATGCACATTTTTCTCAAGGGGATTAAATTTTATTAGTTTGTAATAAAAACGAAAACAAAAAAAAACAGATTGTTGTTATTTAGACACCCTGCAACCCAATTTCATCTATTACTCCCTTTCAAAGGCCCTGATGATGAATACATTGTTGGACCCACAAGAAATTTGGTCTGGCGATATATTCCAAAAAAGTGGCGAGACTGATCTGGTAATATCTGTGATCTACCTTGCTAATAAAGCAACCCCACCCCACACTAAACCTATAGGAGCTGTGGGGATGTGGGTAAATTATACATGTATATACAATGTTTTATTGATATGTATTTTATTTTAAAATGCTGCAAGAATTAAGTATTGTTGTGATTTTAAGAATCGCGTATTTTGCTTTTGACATTTTGTTTTCTTTTTTTGAAAGAAGATTTCGTATTCATAGAAGACAGTAGCCATGACTTTCTAGTTTTATTTATTTATTGCTGATACACGTTCTCACTGTTCTGAACATATTGTACTTATAATATTGCATTGTAACAAACGTGCTTTATATTAATAACACATTTGATAAAGTGTGATCACAATATAATAACAGTTAGAACTATATTTCAACCACACAGTATTAAACGTGTTTTTAATATATTTGTTACAGTGCGGTTGCAATATTATTAGTATAAAACTTATTCAACTTACATTGGCAATAAATAAATAAAACTAGAAAGTTGGGCTACTGTCTTCTATGAAATATTAATTTCATGAACATGAAATCTTCCCCCTAAAACAAAAGAAGAAAAAAAACACACCAAAAGCAAAATACAAGATTTTCAAAACAGGACCATAATTAAATACATATTCTAGCATTATACAATGAAACACATATAAATAAAACATCGTATACATATGTATAATATACCCTCAATTCCTGAGCTCCTATAGGTGTATTATTGATTTCCTAGTTTCACTATTGTATTGTAACAAAAGGGTTTGAGTTTCTGTTGACTGATGTAAACTGTATTAGCAAACAATACTGTCTGAAGGGATATATAGTAAAATGCCTCTCAATGAGACTGCCTTCAATCACTGATGTCAGCAGTTTTGAATATTTCACTAGGAATTTCACTCCCATGATGGATGCCTTTTGAATATATCGCCAAATCGTGGATGTTTCTATCATCAAGGCCAAAGTGTGAAAATGATATGTGATATGGACAAGACACTCAAGGGTCATTCTGATTGTGAGGGTCATTCTGCCTCACAATCAAATAGATTACAAGTGTTGCGGTACGGCTTTTAATGCTGAAAAAATGGCCATTCCAGTATAATGGCCAGGAACGCATATTACGAGTCGCGACTATTAAATAAAGTTATTAACCCCAATCTGCCACCCACCCACATCGCCAACACTTTTTAAATATATTATCCACTAAAACGCTGCTCCTCGACATCGCCGACACTATAATAAAGTTATTAACCCCTAAACCTCCAGCCTCCCACTTCGCCGCCACTAAATAAACCTATTAACCCCTAAACCTCCGGCCTCCCACATCGCCGCCACTAAATAAAGCTATTAACCTCTAAACCTCCGGCCTCCCACATCGCGACCACTAAATAAACCTATTAACCACTAAACCTCCGGCCTCCCACATCCCCGCCACTAAATAAACCTATTGTCCCCTAAACCGCCAGCCCCCCTACATCGAAAAACACTAAATTTAAATATTAACCCCTAAACCTAACACCCCACTAACTTTAAATAAAAATTACTATATTACTATATTTAAATAAATAAAAACTTACCTGTGAAATAAAAATAAACCTATGTTTAGACTATAAATTAACCTAACATAACTATTCTAATAAAATAAAAAATACTATCAATCAAAAAATCTAAATAACAAATTTAAAAAAAAACTAACACTACGAAATAAATAAAAAATCTAACATTGCAAAAAATAATAAACACTAAATTATGAAAAATAAATAAAAGTAAGCTTACAAAAAATAATAAACAAAATTATCAAAAATAAAAACAATTACAACTAATCTAATAGCCCTATAAAAATAAAAAAGCCCCCCAAAATAAAAAAAACACCCCCTAGCCTACAATAAACTACCAATAGCCCTTAAAATTGCCTTTTTTAGGGCATTGGCCTAAGTTAAACAGCTCTTTTACCTGTAAAACATACAAAGTCCCCCAACAGTAAAACCCACCACCCAACCAACCCCGAAAAATAAAAAACCTAACTCTAAAAGAAAACTTACGCTACCCATTGCCCCTAAAGGGGCATTGCCCTTAAAAGGGCATTCAGCTCTTTTTCACTGCCCTTAAAAGGGCATTCAGCTCTTTTACAAAAGCCCAAAGCCCTAATCTAAAAAAAAACCCCACCAAAAAAAATTAAAAAGAAAAAAACCTTACACTAACCCCAGAAAATCTACTCACGATTCCTGAAGTCCGGACATCCATCTTCATCCAGGCGGTGAGAATTCTTCACCAGGTGGCGACACCTTCATCCATCGAGGAGACATCTTCTATCTTCATCCCGGCGGCGCGGAGCTATCCTGGAAGCCGATCCCATCCTGCGTCCTCTTCATACGGTCACTGCCGTTCACTGAAGTTGAATGCAAGGTAGCCATTTCAAAATGGCATACCTTGCATTCCTATCGGCAGATTTCATTCTTCAAATTTAAATCAGCCAATAGGATGAGAGCTACTGCAATCCTATTGGCTGATATTAACAGTCAATGGATTTCAGTAGCTCTCATGCTATTGGCTGATTTGAATTTGAAGAATCAAATCAGCCAATAGGAATGCAAGGTACACCATTTTGAAACGGCTGTCTTGCATTCAACTTCAGTGTACAGCGGTGATTGTATGAAGAAGACGCTCTGCGCAGGATGGCTTTCAGGATAGCTCCGCTCCATGCTGCTGGGATGAAGATAGAAGACTCCCCCGAGATAGATGAAGGTGTCGCCGCCGGGATGAAGACTTCTCGCCGCCTGGATGAAGATGGATGCCGAGACTTCAGGAACCGTGAGTAGATATTCTGGGTTTAGTATTAGGTTTTTTTTTTCAATTTTTTTTTTTTTGATTAGGGCTTTGTGCTTTTGTAAAAGAACTGAATGCCCTTTTAAGGGCAATGCCCATACAAATGCCCCTTTTTTAGAGTTAGGTTTTCTATTTTGGGGGGTTGGTTGGGTGGTGGGTTTTACTGTTGGGGACTTTGTATTTTTTAACAGGCAAAAGAGCTGTTTAACTTAGGGCAATGCCCTACAAAAGGCCCTTTTAAGGGCTATTGGTAGTTTATTGTAGGCTAGGGGGTGTTTTTATTTTGGTGGGGCTTTTGTATTTTTATAGGGCTATTAGAATGGTGTAATTGTTTTTATTTTTGATCATTTCGTTTATTATTTTTTGTAAGCTTAGTGTTTTTTATTTTTCGTAATTTAGTGTTTATTATTTTTTTGTAATTTTAGATTTTTTAGTTTTTTTCATAGTGTTAGGTTTTTTTAAATTTGTAATTTAGATTTTTTAATTGGTAGTATTTTTTTATTTTATTAGAATAGTTATAGATAAAGGGGCCTAGTTATCAAGCCGTCAACCTCAAATAAGCTGGAATTCTTCAGCGTATTTGTGGCGAGGCTGATTCGCCTTAGTTATCAAAGGCTCGAGACCGGCAAAAGTAGAATTTTGTGACGTAAACTTCGATCCGCCGGACTCAGTCCGACACAGATCGATTCTTACGTCACTCCAGATGTTCCGCACACAAGTGCGGCACATTCTCACTACTTTTGCTAGCTATCAAAAAACTAGCAGGTACGCTCGGCACTTTTACGGCCCAGCGTACCTGGTTTTCAAAGCGCCAGCCTGGAGGCGGCGGATCCCATAGGAATCAATGGGAGTCTGACCATAGCGAAAGTACAAGTTCGCTGCTGACAGACATCCCATTGATTTCTATGGGAGCTGTCTACACCTAACACCCTAACATGTACCCCGAGTCTAAACACCACTAATCTGACCCCCCCTACACCGCCGCAACTAAATAAAGTTATTACCCCCTAAACCGCCGCTCCCGGAGCCCACCGCAAGCTACTCTATACATATTAACCCCTAAACCGCCGCTCCCTGAACCCGCCGCAACCTATATTAAATGTATTAACCCCTATCCTGCCCCCCCTACACCGTCGCCACCTATAATAAATTTATTAACCCCTATCCTGCCCCCCACTACGCCGCCGCCACTGTAATAAAATTATTAACCCCTAAACCTAAGTCTAACCCTAACCCTAACGCCCCCCCTAACTTAAATATTAATTAAATAAATCTAAATAAATTAACTCTTATTAACTAAATGAATCCTATTTAAAACTAAATACTTACCTTTAAAATAAACCCTAATATAGCTACAATATAAATAATAATTATATTCTAGCTATCTTAGGATTTATATTTATTTTACAGGTAACTTTCAATTTATTTTAGCTAGTTAGAATAGTTATTAAATAGTTATTAACTATTTAATAACTACCTAGCTAAAAGAAATACAAAATTACCTGTAAAATAAATCCTAACCTAAGTTACAATTAAACCTAATACTACACTATCATTAAATTAATTAAATAAATTACCTACAAATAACTACAATTAAATACAATTACATAAACTAACTAAAGTACAAAAAATAAAAAAAGCTAAGTTACAAAAAATAAAAAATTAAGTTACAAACATGTTAAAAATATTACAACAATTTTAAGCTACTTACACCTAATCTAAGCCCCCTAATAAAATAACAAACCCCCCCAAAATAAAAAAAATCCCTACCCTATTCTAAATTAAATAAATTTCAAAGCTCTTTTACCTTACCAGCCCTTAAAAGGGCCATTTGTGGGGGCATGCCCCAAAAAGTTCAGCTCTTTTGCCTGTAAAAGAAAAATACAACCCCCCCAACATTAAAACCCACCACCCACATACCCCTAATCTAACCCAAACCCCCCTTACAAAAACCTAACACTAATCCCCTGAAGATCATCCTACCTTGAGTCGTCTTCACTCAGCCGAGCCACCGATGGAACTGAAGAGGACATCCGGAGCGGAAGAAGTTAATCCTCCAAGCGGCGCTGAAGAAATCTTCCATCCGATGAAGTCATCATCCAGGCGGCGCTGAAGAAGTCTTCGATCCAGCCGATGTCATCTTCAAAGAGGCGCTGAAGAGGTCTTCTATCCGGGCGAAGTCATCTTCCAAGCCGGGTCTTGAATCTTCCTTCCGCCGACGCGGAACCACCTTCTTCACCGACGGACTACGACGAATGACGGCTCCTTTAAGGGACGTCATCCAAGATGGCGTCCCCTCAATTCCGATTGGCTGATAGGATTCTATCAGCCAATCGGAATTAAGGTAGGAAAAATCTGATTGGTTGATGGAATCAGCCAATCAGATTGAGCTCGCATTCTATTGGCTGTTCCGATCAGCCAATAGAATGCGAGCTCAATCTGATTGGCTGATTGGATCAGCCAATCGGATTGAACTTGAATCTGATTGGCTGATTCCATCAGCCAATCAGATTTTCCTACCTTAATTCCGATTGGCTGATAGAATCCTATCAGCCAATCAGAATTGAGGGGACGCCATCTTGGATGACGTCCCTTAAAGGAGCCGTCATTCGTCGTAGTCCGTCGGAAGAAGGTGGTTCCACGTCGGCGGAAGGAAGATTCAAGACCCGGCTTGGAAGATGACTTCGCCCGGATAGAAGACCTCTTCAGCGCCTCTTTGAAGATGACATCGTCTGGATCGAAGACTTCTTCAGCGCCGCCTGGATGATGACTTCATCGGATGGAAGATTTCTTCAGCGCCGCTTGGAGGATTAACTTCTTCCGCTCCGGATGTCCTCTTCAGTTCCATCGGTGGCTCGGCTGAGTGAAGACGACTCAAGGTAGGATGATCTTCAGGGGATTAGTGTTAGGTTTTTGTAAGATTAGGGGTATGTGGGTGGTGGGTTTTAATGTTGGGGGGGGTTGTATTTTTCTTTTACAGGCAAAAGAGCTGAACTTTTTGGGGCATGCCCCCACAAATGGCCCTTTTAAGGGCTGGTAAGGTAAAAGAGCTTTGAAATTTATTTAATTTAGAATAGGGTAGGGATTTTTTTTATTTTGGGGGGGTTTGTTATTTTATTAGGGGGCTTAGATTAGGTGTAAGTAGCTTAAAATTGTTGTAATATTTTTAACATGTTTGTAACTTAATTTTTTATTTTTTGTAACTTAGCTTTTTTTATTTTTTGTACTTTAGTTAGTTTATGTAATTGTATTTAATTGTAGTTATTTGTAGGTAGTTTATTTAGTTAATTTAATGATAGTGTAGTATAAGGTTTAATTGCAACTTAGGTTAGGATTTATTTTACAGGTAATTTTGTATTTATTTTAGCTAGGTAGTTATTAAATAGTTAATAACTATTTAATAACTATTCTAACTAGCTAAAATAAATACAAAGTTACCTGTAAAATAAATATAAATCCTAAGATAGCTATAATATAATTATTAATTATATTGTAGCTATCTTAGGGTTTATTTTACAGATAAGTATTTATTTTTAAATAGGAATAATTTATTAAAGTATAGTATAGTGTTAGGTGTAATAGTAACTTAGGTTAGGATTTATTTCACAGGTACATTTCTCTTTATTTTAGCTAGGTAAGCTATTAAATAGTTAATAACTATTTAATAGTTATTGTACATGGTTAAAATAAATTGAAAGGTACCTGTAAAATAAAAATAAATCCTAAGATAGCTAGAATATAATTATTATTTATATTGTAGCTATATTAGGGTTTATTTTATAAGTAAGTATTTAGTTTTAAATAGGATTCATTTAGTTAATAAGAGTTAATTTATTTAGATTTATTTCATTAATATTTAAGTTAGGGGGGCGTTATGGTTAGGGTTAGACTTAGGTTTAGGGGTTAATCATTTTATTACAGTGGCGGCGGCGTAGTGGGGGGCAGGATAGGGGTTAATAAATTTATTATAGGTGGCGACGGTGTAGGGGGGGCAGGATAGGGGTTAATAGGTTTAATATAGGTTGCGGCGGGTTCATGGAGCGGCGGTTTAGGGGTTAAACTATTTATTTAGTTGCGGAGAGGTGCGGGATCAGCAGGATAGGGGTTAATAATTTTATAATAGAGGGCGACGGTATAGGGGGGGCAGGATAGGGGTTACTAGGTATAATGTAGGTGGCAGCGGTGTCCGGGAGCGGCGGTTTAAGGGTTAATACATTTATAAGAGTTGCGGCAGGGTCTAGGAGCGGCGGTTTAGGGGTTAGTAACTTTATTGAGTTGCGGGAGGCTCCGGGGGCGCCGGTATAGGGGATAGAACAGTGTAGTTTAGTGTGAGTGCTTAGTGACAGGCTAGCAATAAAGCTGGGAAAAAGCCGAAGGGCAGCGAGATCGGATGAGTGATAACTCTCACAGTCCGCTGCTCATCGCCCCGCGGCTTTTTGACAGCTTTATTTGATAACTTATGCGAACGTATTCAAGGTCCGCGGCGGCGAAGGTAGGCGAGCTTAGGCGGACGTATTGGGCCGGCGAAGCCAGAAAAGTAGACGGCTTGATAACTACCCCCCCTTGTTAATGTTAGGATCAGCACTCCTGGGTCATCCCCTCCAAACGTAACACTGCAGGATTTTCAGAGAGTAGGTGCTCAAACCTTCACAGACCCCCCTACCAAGGTCTGAGGAAATGATTAGAACAAAAAATTAAGGTAGCACTCTTGCAGCAGGAAACACCTTTTATTAGAGCAGAATAGTTATATTAGAATAGTTATGTTAGATTAATTTATAGTTTAATGTTAGGTTTATTTTTATTTCACAGGTAAGTTTTTATTTATTTAAATATTGTTACATTGTAATTTTAATTTAAAGTTTGGGGAGATGTTAGGTTTAGGGGTTAATAGTTTAATTTAGTGTTTTGCAATGTGGGGGGCAGGCGGTTTCGGGGTTAATAGGTTTATTTAGTGGAGGTGATGTGGGAGGCCAGAGGTTTAGAGGTTAATAGGTTTATTTAGTGGCAGCTATGTGGGAGGCCGGAGGTTTAGGGGTTAATATGTTTATTTAGTGGCGGCAATGTGGGAGACCAGATGTTTAGGGGTTAATAGGTTTAGTTAGTGGCGGCGATGTAGGAGTCCGGAGGTTTAGAGGTTAATATCTTTATTATAGTGTCGGCAATATCGGGGAGCGGCGGATTAGGGGGTTAATATATTTTATTAGGAATGCAAGGAACGCTATTTTGAAATGGCTACCTTGCATTCAACTTCAGTGTACGGCGGTGACCGTATGAAGAGGACGCTCTGCGCAGGATGGCTTCCAGGATAGATAGATGATATCGCAGCCTGGATGAAAACTTCTCGCCGCCTGAATCAAGATGGATGTCTGGACTTCAGGAATCGTGAGTAAATATTCTGGGGTTAGTGTTTGGTTGGGTTATTTTTTCATTTTTTTGGGTGTTTTTTTTTTTTTAAATGAGGGCTTTGGGCTTTTGTAAAAGAGCTGAATACCATTTTAAGGGCAGTGAAAAAGAGCTGAATGCCCTTTAAAGGCAATGCTCATACAAATGCCACTTTGGGGGCAATGGGTAGCTTAGATTTTTTTTAAAGTTAGGTTTTTTATTTTGGGGGGATGGTTGGGTGGTGGATTTTACTGTTGGGGGACTTTCTATTTTTTTAGCAGGTAAAAGAGCTATTTAACATAGGGCAATGCCCTACAAAAGGCCCTTTTAAGGGCTATTGGTAGTTTATTGTAGGCTAGGGGGGTGCTTTTATTTTGGAGGGGGTTATTTTTATAGGACTATTAGAATAGGTGTAATTGTTTTTATTTTTGATCATTTCGTTTATTATTTTTGTAAGCTTAGTGTTTATTATTTTTTTTTTCATAGTGTTAGGTTTTTTAAATTTGTAATTTAGATGTTTTAATTGGTAATATTTTTTATTTTATCAGAATAGTTATGTTAGGTTAATTTATAGTTTAATGTTAGGTTTATTTTTATTTCACAAGTAAGTTTTTATTTATTTAAATATAGTTATATTTTAATTTAAATTTAGGGGAGAGGTTAGGTTTAGGGGTTAATAGTTTAATTTAGTGTTTTGCAATGTGGGGGGCCGGTGGTTTAGGAGTTAATAGGTTTATTTAGTGGGGGCGATGTGAGAAGCTGGAGGTTTAGGGGTTAATAGGTTTATTTAGTGGCGGCGATGTGGGAGGCTGGAGGTTTAGGGGTTAATAGGTTTATTTAGTGGCAGCGATGTTGGAGGTCAGATGTTTAGAGGCTAATAGGTTTGTTTAGTGGCAGCGATGTAGGAGGCCCGGAGGTTTAGGGGTTAATAACTTTATTATAGTGTTGGCGATATCGGGGAGCGGCAGATTAGGGGTTAATAGCTTTTATTAGTGTTGGCGATGTCGGGGTGCGGCGGAATAGGGGTTAATAACTTTATTATAGTGTTGGTGATGTCGGGGAGCGACAGAATAGTGGTTAATAACTTTATTATAGTGTTGGCAATGTCGGGGAGTGGTGGAATAGGGGTTAATAACTTTATTATAGGGTCGGGGAGCGGCAGAATAGTGGTTAATAACTTTATTAGTGTCGGCGATGTCAGGTGCGGCGGATTAGGGGTGTTTAGACTTGGTATTTATTTTAGGGTGTTATGTTTAAATTTAACTTTTTTTTCCTCATAGTCATCAATGAGGTTGCGTTACAGAGATTTTTCATTCCGCACTTCAGGTGTTAGTTTTTTTTCTAACACTCTCTCTCCATTGATGTCTATGGGGAAAGTGTGCACAAGCACGTCAAATCAGCCCTTGGCTTTTGTGCGGTATGGAGCTTAACACCACCATATCGCATGCACAAGGAGGCTTTTCAGTAACTGGTAATGGCAGCGTTATGGAGAGTGAAATAACACAACCGTTTTTGCATTAGTTTCGCACCCTGTTTAGCGCAAAACTCATAATCTAGGTGATACTGACTTGACTAGACACTAGAAACTGTTTAAAGGAGGGTTACTAAAATGGTACATGGTCTAGGAAATAAAACTTACAAGGAAATACTTTTTTACCTTAATATGTATAGCTTATAAGAGAAAGGACGAAAACTAATACAGGTGCATCATTTCACTAAAAGACACAGCCATTAAAATGTAGCTGGATATTCCCAGCTTCTGCGGCCCACCAGAAAAATGTCCTGGTGTCCTGGTAAGCCAATCCGGCATTGTAGAGGGGCTAAAGACAAACACTGTGGAGGGACTTCAACAATGCCTGGTATAAACATAAGCCCATCCTACAAACTAAATAAGCATACATGTTATAGGAAATAAGGGCAGACTTGTTGGGCCTATGGTTCCTATCTGCCATAAAAATCTATCGACTAGATTACGAGTTTTGCGTTATGAGTGAAAAAGCTTCATAACGCTGCTTTTCACTACCGCTGCTATTACGAGTCTTGTAGGTATAGCTGTACCGCACACTTTTTTGGCCGTCTCGCAATATAACTACCGCACCTTTCAAAAAGTCCTTTTTCAATGGAACTTCCACAGCGCCGGTATTACGAGTTTGCCTGTCCGGCCAAAAAGTGAACGGTACAGCCCATAACTACAAGATCTGTACCGTCACCTGAAAGTCAGTAGTTATGGGTTTTAAGTTACAAAGCTGTAGCATAAAACTCATAACTAAAGTGTTACAAAGTACACTAACACCCATAAACTACCTATTAACCCCTAAACCGAGACCCTCCAGCATCGCAAACACTAAAATAAAATTATTAAACCCTAATCTGCCTCTCCGGACATCGCTGCCACTATAATAAACATATTAACCCCTAAACCGCCGTACTCCCGCATCGCAAACACTAGTTAAATATTATTAACGCCTAATCTGCTGCCCCAATGCCGTCGCCACCTACATACACTTATTAACCCCTAATCTGCTGTCCCTAACATCGCCGCAACCTACATTACTGTTATTAACCTCTAATCTGCTGCCCCCAAAATCGCCGCCAGCTAACTACACTTCTTAATCCCTAATCTGCTGCCACCAATGTTGTTGCCACTATACTAAAGTTATTAACCCCTAAACCTAACCCTAAGTCTAACCCTAACCCTAACCCTAACACCCACTAACTTTAACATAATTAAAATAATTCCAAAGAAAAATTACAATTAATACTTAAATTAATCCTATTTAAAACTAAATAAATACTTGCCTGTAAAATAAAACCTAAGCTAGCTACAATGTAACTAATAGTTATATTGTATCTAGCTTAGGTTTTATTTTTATTTCACAGGTAAGTTTGTATTTATTTTAACTAGGTAGACTAGTTAGTAAGTAGTTATTAACTATTTACTAACTACCTAGCTAAAATAAATACAAAGTTACCTGTAAAATAAAACCTAACATGTCTTACAATAAAACCTACCATTACACTAAAATTAAATAAATTAAATTAAAATTAGTTTTTTATCTAAATTACAAAAAATAATAAACACTAAATTACACAAAATAAAAAAGAAATGATCAAATATTTAAACTAATTACGCCTAATCTAATAGCCCTATCAAAATAAAAAAGCCTACACTAAACTGCTAATGGCCCTTAAAAGGGCCTTTTGCGGGGCATTGCCCCCCAAAAAAATCAGCTCTTTTACCTGTAAAAAAAGACAACCCCTCAACAGTAAAACCTACCACTCACACAACCAACCCCCCCTAAATAAAAACCTACCTAACAAACCTAAGCTCCCCATTGCCCTGAAAAGGGCATTTGGATGGGCATTGCCCTTAAAAGGGCATTTAGCTCTTTTATGGTGCCCAAAATCCCTAATCTAAAAATAAAACCCACCCAATGAACCCTTAAAAAAACCTATCCACTTACAGTTTTTGAAGACCGGACATCCATTCTCATACAGCCGGGAGAAGTCTTCATCCAAGCGGCAAGAAGTCCTCAATGAAGCCTGGAGAAGTCTTCATCCAAGCGGCAAGAAGTCGTCCTCCAGGTGGGCAGAAGTCTTCATCCAGACGGCATCTTCTATCTTCATCCTTCTGATGCGGAGCGACTCTATCTTCAAGACATCCGGTGCGGAGCATCCTCTTCTTTCGATGGCTATTGAATAATGAAGTTTCCTTTAAATGATGTCATCCAAGATGGCGTCCCTTGAATTCCAATTGGCTGATAGAATTCTATCAGCCAATCGAATTAATGGGTAAAAAATCGATCTTGCATCTTAATCCTAATGTAGTTGCTTAATTCTTCCCTTACGTATATTTTTTATTTCTAGAGTGGGTTATGACAGCATTATGTTCCCTCCTCTGAAAATGCTCTTTTCCTACGTATCTACTAAGCTAATGCATCCTATTATTTATTGTGAATGGCATGTTTTACAGCCTTATATACTCTCATAGTTACAATTATTAAAATTATCATTCTATAATCACATAAATCAAAATCCCTAAATAAATCTTCCATATTAGTATAATAAATCAAACTATTTATTCCTGTCAGGAATATGATAATAATATTAGGGGAGATAGCAAGTCCATCTTATGTTTTTAATTGATAGGGGGTTAAATACTTAACAGTTCATCCTTCTATGTTATGTGCCCCTTGATCAATGAACCGTATTGCCTCCTCTGGAGAAAGAAAATAATGCGACACCTCTCCTTGCTGTATTTTCAATTTTGCTGGATATAATAGTGCAAATGATCTTTTTTCTTTTACCAGTCTCTGGCATACATCTGAGAATTGTTTCCTGCGCCTTGATAGATCTGCAGAATAATCTTGGAATATTAAGATTCTTTTTCCTTCAAATAATGCATTCTGTGTATTTCTAAATGCTCTCAGAATCTTAAGTTTTGCCTGGAAAGAAAGATATTTAATTATGACCACTTGTGCTTTGTATTGATTTTGGGGATTAGGGTTGTGAGCCCCCATGCGGTGTGCCCTTTCAACTTGGAATAAATGAGCGTTGTTCTCTATGCCCAGAATTAGTGGTAAGGTTTTTTCAGCAAATTCTATCAGTTGTGCGGATATAACTGACTCAGGCAGCCCCACTACCCTTAAATTGTTCCTCCTTGAGTGGTTTTCAATTTCGTCAAGTTTATCTCTTAGTTTCACATTTTCTTGTTCAACAACTTTTACTCTATTTTGCAATATATTTTGAGTGTCCTCAGTATCTGATATTCGTTGTTCTATAGCTGATAGTCTAATTGTTGTTTGTTGCATCTCTTGAACCACTTTATCTAGGCTTTTTTGTACATTGAGAAGGGAACCCCGAGGGGAACCGTGTGCGGGGTGCGCTGAAAAAAGTTAATACGTGGTATTGGTCTAAAAACAAACCATAAAGTTCATGTGAGTTTGATAGTGCTGAATCTTGCACTCAAAAATACTGGCGGCAAACGCTCCTCTGGTCTTCGGAAAGGAGATATCTGCAATTAGAGATAAAAAAGAGGGCGCCACATAGGGTGATATTGTTGGATAAAAGTTCAAAAGGGTAATTATTATTGTCGCTTACCGGAGAACGATGCACCGTATTGTAACCGGTGCTGACAGGCAGGCTAACACTTTCAGTGGCTAGCACACTGGGTGGCCTCCGGCAGGTTGTACACAGCTGGTACTCAGCGTTCACTTGATTGTTGTGCGTCTGTGCAGCTGCAGCTAGCGAGTCCGACACTGTGGTGGATCAGACAATTTCAAACCTTTGTCAGGGAGGAAGCACTGCAGTAGATCGAACACTTTGATACCTTAACCAGGAAGGTTCAATAGAGAACAGAGGACAACTTCCGTATATAAAATAAATGAATTTAATTCCATACAAACTGCTACGCGTTTCTAGACCTACACCGGTCTTTTCATCAGGCATACAAACAATGGATACAAATTTCTTAAAATAACAATCTTATATACAATTAAAAACGGAAGTTGTCATGGTTTTCAGCAACAACCAATGGGCTGAAAATGGATACTCTGTATCCCATTTGTGCTAATTAGGCTTGGTCACCTGTAAATATCATTAACCCTTGCATTATAAATCCTAAAAAACCCATAAGTATAAATGAATGAAAATAAAACAATTTCTACATCAGTTTAAAGCGTCTCATCACAATCTGCTACAATTATCGCTGATGTGTTGGAGTAAACCTACATGAACATTTTGCAATATAATGTGTGATTCGCATATCTAAATGAAAAATAAATAAAAGTAAAACCATTACTAACAGATTAGGACAATTTGAAGAGTCCCATCACAATTTTCTGCAATTAACACTGAAGTGTTGGAGTCAGCATCCATAAACATTTGCAATATAGTGTGTGATTCACATATCTAAATGAAAAATAGATAGTATATGGTTTTGACCGGGCAGAGGCCTTACCGCCAAGAAAGCGGAATTATCCAGATTAGACCAGGGCCTCTTTAACTTATCATCACATACATTAACTGTAGAGGAAAAAAGAGTACTCAAGAAAGGCCTTTCCTTTTGTCCACCCAATACTCCAAATATTTTCAACCTATTTGTCGATATTAACAATTTCACACGAAAGTTATCCTTACAGAAGTATTTCGCAAATAAAAAATTAGTTAAAGACCAACTTCATAACCACAATTCACAAATAATATTAACTGACAACATGCCGTCTGATAAATCAACACCATGTGTTATAACAAATATTGAAGACATAACTGATCACCTATTTGAAGGATATATACATACCAATGTGAAAAACAAATCAAATTTCAATCCCAATATTAGCAACAACAAATACATAGAATTATATCAAAATATGGTTCTAGAAGATTGTGAAAAATTACTAAAAACAACAGCTAAAAAAACCAATTACTCCTTTCACAGACACAAAAAAGCTTTACATAGTTTACAAAACAATCCTAACATCATTATTCGTGATGCGGACAAGGGGGGGGGGGGCATTATCATTCAAGATTACAAGGATTACATTAAAGAAGCAGAAAGAATCCTGGGTGATTCTAATTACTATAGAATTCTACCTAGAGATCCGACTCCTATTTTTAAACTAACGTATCAGAAACTAATAGACAAAGGCGCTCTACAGGGTATTTTAAATAAAGAAGAAAGAGAATTTTTGAAAACAGAGTACCCCAGCATAGCACATTACTATCATCTTCCAAAAATCCATAAGGACAAAAATAACCCCCCCGGACGTCCTATCATAGCAGGGATTGGTAATTTGACTTATAATTTATCCTTTTATATTGACAAATTTTTACAAAAATTTGTTACCACACTTCCCTCGTACATTAGAGACAGCACTCATCTTTTACAATTATTACATAATCTTACTCTCACTAATGATAAAAAATTTTGGATCACATGTGATGTCAGTTCTCTTTATTCAAATATCACTCACGATTTAGGAATACTGGCAGTATCTCATTTTTTAGAACAGGATCCCTTTTTACCTGAGGACCAAAGAACATTCATTTTGGAATGTATCAAATACATTTTACAACATAATTATTTTTTATATCTGGATCGATATTATTTACAGACAAAGGGAACGGCCATGGGTACCAGGTTCGCCCCAAGTTTCGCGAATCTCTTCATGGGTTTTTTTGAGGAGATCCATATACATCAAGCGAACCTTGGGGAGAGCCTGGTATTCTATGGCCGGTACATAGACGATCTCATTCTAATTTGGAGTGGCAGTTTAGAAGCAGCAGAAACTTTTATAACACAACTTAACGACAATAACATGGGGATCACGTTCACAGCTAACATCCAACCAGATTCAATAGAATATTTAGATTTGATACTCAGTTGGGGTCCAAATTGGTCTATCACATCAAAAACATTTTTTAAAGATGTTGATAGTAACAGCTATTTAGAATACCACAGCAACCATCACAGAAGTTGGATTAACAACGTACCGTATAGTCAGTTCAGACGCATTAGGAGAAATTGTTCGGATTATAACATCTTCCTTGAGCAAAGTCAGATTATTTATAATAGATTTATAGAAAGGAATTACCCAGTCCATATTTTAGATAACGCACTAACAAGAACGGAAAGATTAAACAGAAATGAGATATTATCCGATAAAAACAAAAGAACAATCAAGAGTTCAACTAACCAAGATGAGACTATGTTCATTACACAATACAACAACAGTTTTCAAAAAATCAATCAGATAATACTCAAACATTGGCACGTTATTCAAAGGGATCCGGTATTAAAAAACATTGTACAAGATAGACCCAAGATAGTTTACAGGAGGGCACCCACTTTGAGAAGTAAACTAGCACCAAGCAAAATAGTCAAACATGTACAACACAGATTCAATAACAACACACAAACCAAAAATGGCATATTTGGTCTACAAGGAACATACAAATGTGGAAAAACCAGTTGTAACTCTTGTCAATACATCAAACATGGCAGTAAATCTTTCAGGTCCCACACGACTGGTGACACATATCCGATTCAGGGCTTTTACAACTGTAATTCTTCCTTTGTAGTTTACCTATTGGAGTGTGTATGCGGCCTACAATATGTAGGCCGCACCTGTAGAAAAGTCAAAACAAGGTGGGGAGAACACCTACGTAATTGTAAAAACTGTAAGAAAACAAAAGTAAAACACAGTGTGCCAAATCATTGCCTAAACAAACATCAAGGCAATCCATATACTTTCAAATACACACCTATAGATTTTATCCCCAGGTCTGTAGATTACAATAGAACAAACAAACTCAGACAACGAGAAACCTTTTGGATTTTTAAGTTAAAAACACTTTTTCCTGATGGCTTAAATGCAAACTTAGATTTAGCAGCATTCAACTAATAACTGAACTTAAGAATTTGTTTGCTTGAACACTCACACAGTACACTGAACCAGACTAATAACGTTTATATACGGGTCTTCTTAAATACATCAATACGATTTCAACATCTGCAATCAGTCTATACACCCAGTATCTATAATATAAAATTGATTTTATAGATTCATAAACTAATTCTAATTTTTTTCACAAATATCAATAATACCTTTCAAAAAAACAACATAAGTAAAACATTAATAATATCATCATTTCACCAATAACAATCCTATTGGGCATTATCACCGTATGATTAATTACGGCTTATTAGCCATATCAGACACACTACAATTTTATAAACTTGTAAATACCAATTTAAATTTAATTCCCCCAATAAAAGAATGAAACACAAGAGTTTTTCATCCGCTGACTTTGATCACAAAAGTTTAGACATCATAGGATTAAATTCAACCAAATATAAAAAAATAAACGAAAGAATGAATGGTTTATGATATAACCATTCACTAAAGATGTGTTTTATTATATACATACATTAAAATAAAAATACGAGTTTGTTTATGAAACACTAGTTGTTTTATGAACATGGTTGTTCATTTTATAGCAGTTGCATCCAAAAAACCTCTGTGTATTATCATCCACAGTTGGGGGTCGCACTACATTCTAGTTATTAATTTCATTACACTATTAGATTGAGTGTATCATACAAAATCGAATGTTGAACTAATAGAACACGATCTATATATTACAATATTGGTGATCACCCCCTTTTTTTCTATACACCATTCATAAAACCAATTTTAGTTGGGTATACACTTCGCTTACACATACACACACACACATCACTGTATTTGTTTGATCAAAATAACATTTTTAAATTTAGATATAACACACATCACACCTTTTACATACACTCACACATACATCAGTTCTTTTTATGTTATGTTATTATTATTACTGTTTCAGAATAAGACTAAAACAAAACACTTCTGAAGTGATTAAACATGAGTCATTCAATCAGTGGTGGTTTGACAATTTTAGATTTTAATTTAACTCCAGTTTGATACGAAGAAAAACCCGGTCAAAACCATATACTATCTATTTTTCATTTAGATATGTGAATCACACACTTTATTGCAAATGTTTATGGATGCTGACTCCAACACTTCAGTGTTAATTGCAGAAAATTGTGATGGGACTCTTCAAATTGTCCTAATCTGTTAGTAATGGTTTTACTTTTATTTATTTTTCATTTAGATATGCGAATCACACATTATATTGCAAAATGTTCATGTAGGTTTACTCCAACACATCAGCGATAATTGTAGCAGATTGTGATGAGACGCTTTAAACTGATGTAGAAATTGTTTTATTTTCATTCATTTATACTTATGGGTTTTTTAGGATTTATAATGCAAGGGTTAATGATATTTACAGGTGACCAAGCCTAATTAGCACAAATGGGATACAGAGTATCCATTTTCAGCCCATTGGTTGTTGCTGAAAACCATGACAACTTCCGTTTTTAATTGTATATAAGATTGTTATTTTAAGAAATTTGTATCCATTGTTTGTATGCCTGATGAAAAGACCGGTGTAGGTCTAGAAACGCGTAGCAGTTTGTATGGAATTAAATTCATTTATTTTATATACGGAAGTTGTCCTCTGTTCTCTATTGAACCTTCCTGGTTAAGGTATCAAAGTGTTCGATCTACTGCAGTGCTTCCTCCCTGACAAAGGTTTGAAATTGTCTGATCCACCACAGTGTCGGACTCGCTAGCTGCAGCTGCACAGACGCACAACAATCAAGTGAACGCTGAGTACCAGCTGTGTACAACCTGCCGGAGGCCACCCAGTGTGCTAGCCACTGAAAGTGTTAGCCTGCCTGTCAGCACCGGTTACAATACGGTGCATCGTTCTCCGGTAAGCGACGATAATAATTACCCTTTTGAACTTTTATCCAACAATATCACCCTATGTGGCGCCCTCTTTTTTATCTCTCTTTTTTGTACATTGTCTATTTTTTGAATAAGATTATTAAGCTGTTCAGACAAAGAGTTCGTATTACTATTGACTTGCATATGCTCAAACATATTATCCTCATTTGTGTGCATAGAAACATTGCTTAGGTTACTTAGGGTACTAACATTCCCCTTAGCTTGTTGTTTTTTTCCACCCCTTTTGCTTTTGGAGCCATTTTGGCAGGGTTTAAGTATTTTTCCATTACATTTAGGTCTTGCTGGTATTGACCTTTTTTAAGCTCAATAATAAGTCGCCGCAGTCATAGATGCACTATATGGGAATGGTTTAGTGTAGTTCATCTGATCCCAGCTTTAAATGTTTTCTTAAGTTCAGCATAAATGAGTTCTAAGTTATGGCAGTGTGTCTATGTGGGGGGAGGTGCAATAGTATTGTAATGTTAGTTTCCCTTTTAATTTTCCTTTGTAAATATTTGATAATTTTCCTTTGTAAATATTTGATAATTTCTTTTTTTATTTTGTGTAATTTAGTGTTTATTATTTTTGGTAATTTAGATAAATGTTTTTTTTTAATTTATTTAATTTTAGTGTAATGTTAGGTTTTAGTGTAAGACAGGTTAGGTTTTATTTTACAGTTAAGTTTGTATTTATTTTAGCTAGGTAGCTAGTAAATAGTTAATAAATATTGATTAACTAGTCTACCTAGTTAAAATAAATACAAACTTACCTGTAAAATAAAAATAAAACCTAACGGCTAGATTACAAATCTTGCGTTATGAGTAAAAAAGCAGCGCTCATAACACTGCTTTTTTACTACCGCTGGTATTACGAGTCTTGCAGATTTAGGGCACTGCATACTTTTTTGGCCTTACCGCAAATCAACTTACGAAAATTGTGTATAGTCTTTTTTCTATGGGACGGTATTACGAGCTTGTCCTGGGAGGCCAAAAAGTGAGCGGTACAGCCTATCCCGTCAAGATTTGTACCGCATTTTAAAGTCAGTAGTTATGAGTTTTACACTACAAAGCCGTAGCATAAAACTCATAACTAAAGTGCTAAAAAGTACACTAACACCCATAAACTACCTATTAAACCCTAAACCGAGGCACTCCAGCATCGCAAACACTAAAATAAAATTATTAACCCCTAATCTGCCACTCCGGACATCACCGCCAGTAGAATAAACATATTAACCCCTAAACCGTTGCACTCCCGCCTCGCAAACATTAGTTAAATATTATTAACCCCTAATCTGCTGTCCCTAACATCGCCGCCACCTACCTACATTTATTAACCCCCTAATCTGCCGCCCCCAACGTCGCCGCCACTATATTAAATTTATTAACCCCTAAATCTAAGTCTAACCCTAACACCCCCTAACTTAAATATAATTAAAGGGATACTGAAACCAAAATTTTCTTTTGTGATTCAGATAGAGCATGCAATTTTAAGCAACGTTCTAATTTACTCCTATTATCAATTTTTCTTCATTCTCTTGCTATCTTTATTTGAAAAATAAGGCATCTAAGCTAAGGAGCCAGCAAATTTTTGGTTCAGAACCATGGAAAGCACTTATTTATTGGTGCTATCCAATCAGCAAGGACAACCCAGGTTGTTCACCAAAAATGGGCCGGCATCTAAACTTACATTCTTGATTTTCAAATAAACATATTATTGTCACATTTTATTGGTGGATGAATTTATCCACCAATCAGCAAGGACATTCACCAAAAATGGGCCAGCATCTAAACTTACATTCTTGCAGTTCAAATAAAGATACCAAGAGCATTAAGAAAATTTGATAATAGGAGTAAATTAGAAAGTTGCTTAAAATTGCAAGCTCTATCTAAATCACGAAAGAAAAAATTTGGGTTCAGTGTCCCTTTAAATTAAATCTAAATAAAAATTACTATCATTACCTAAATTATTCCTATTTAAAACTAAATACTTACCTATAAAATAAACCCTAAGCTAGCTACAATATATCTAATAGTTACATTGTAGCTAGCTTAGGGTTTATTTTTATTTTACAGGCAACTTTGTATTTATTTTAACTAGGGAGAATAGTTATTAAATAGTTATTAACTATTTAATAACTACCTAGCTAAAATAAATACAAATTGACCTGTAAAATAAAACCTAACCTGAGTTAAACTAACACCTAACATAACCCTACAATTAAATAAATTCCCTAAATTAAATACAATTAACTAAATTCAAAACAATTAGCTAAATTACAAAAAAAACCCCACTAAATTACAGAAAATAAAAAACAAACTACAAGATCTTTAAACTAATTACACCTCATCTAATAGCCCTATCAAAATAAAAATGCCCACCCAAAATAAAAAAAAACCTAGCATAAACTAAACTACCAATAGCCGTTAAAAGGGCCTTTTGTGGGGCATCAGCTCTTTTACCTGTAAAAAAAATTACAAAACAACCCCCCAACAGTAAAACCCACCACCCACACAACCAACCCCCCAAATAAAACCCTAACTAAAAAAACCTAAGCTCCCCATTGCCCTGAAAAGGGCATTTGGATGGGCATTGCCCTTAAAAGGGCATTTAGCTCTGTTGCGGCCCCAAGCCCTAACCTAAAAATAAAACCCACCCCAATACACCCTTAAAAAATCCTAACACTAACCCCCAAATATCCACTTACCGGGAGAAGTCTTCATCCAAGCGGCAAGATATCCTCAACAAAGCTGGCAGAAGTGGTCCTCCAGACGGGCAGAAATGAACCTCCAGATGGGCAGAAGTCTTCATCCAGACGGCATCTTCTATCTTCATCCTTCCAATGCGGAGCGGCTCCATCTTCAAGACATCCGGCACGGAGCATCCGCTTCAACCGACGGCTTCTTCTGGAATGAATGTTTCTTTAAGTGATGTCATCCAAGATGGCGTCCCTTAGATTCCGATTGGCTGATAGAATTCTATCAGCCAATCGGAATTAAGGTTGAAAAAATCCTATTGGCTGATGCAATCAGCCAATAGGATTGAACTTCAATCCTATTGGCTGATTGGATCAGCCAATAGGATTGAAGTTCAATCCTATTGGCTGATTGCAGCAGCCAATAGGATTTTTTCAACCTTAATTCCGATTGGCTGATAGTTTAGGGCTTTTTATTTTGAGGTGGATTTTTCCTAAAGGGACCTTTAGGACAGGTCTAATTCTGGAGGTTTTTATTTTTTGTAATGGTATGTTTTTTATTTTTGTAATTTAGGGATTCTTAGGTTAGGGGTGTTGGGGTATTTTGCGATGGGGGATTGTGGCGGCTAGGGGGTTAATAAGTTAGCGGTAGTTTGTGATGAGGGTTCTAGCAGTTAAGGGGTTAATAGGTTAGGGGGAGGTTTTTCAATGGAGGGCTGTGGTGGTTAGGCGTGGCAATTTGCGGTGGGCTATGAGGCGATTTAGGGGTTAATAGTGTAGCTGGGTAATTTGCAGTGAGTTATGTGGTATTTTAGGAGTTAATAGTTTAGGGAGTTTATTGCGGTGGGGGTTGTGGCGGGTTAGGGGTTATTAGAGGGCGCTTATTGGAATGCGGGTTAGCGCACAAGTATGGATATAAGTTTTTTTTTTTTTAAAAGTTTGTGCACTCCATTGAAGTTTAGGGGGAGTACATCAACATGATTGCGACTTTGCAAAGTCTATCTTTTTGTGTGCACCAAATTGCTGTCTCTTGCACTTACTTTCAACTTGTAATACGAACGCAACCCGACGGGCACAAAAAGTCTTCATTTAGCAAAGTTAACAAACGAGCAGGATCACATAAAAGCGCTCCACTCATAACCTAGCCCAAAGTATATTAATATTAAAGGGATATAAAGGTCAGCATTGAAATATTCATGGGTACAGTTCAATTTTAAATAGAAGCATTTTTGAAGTATAGTTCCGTTAGCAAAAAATCTGCATATGCAAATATGATGTGAGGGTCTGTGCACCAGTATTCGACCACCATGCCACCTCAGAGAGTCAGCAGCAGCTTCTTCACAGACACAGTACACACCACTGCAGGCTCTGGTGCACAAGCCCTCACAGCATATGTGGGTATGCCGAAGAAAAAGAGTAAAAACTTATACTAGAAGCATTTTTGCTAATGGAATTATATTCCAAAACCGCTCCTATTTTAAATTAAAATGCACTCCTGAACATTTAAATGTTGTCTTTCTATCCCTTTAAACTTGCCTTGCTCTTAACTGTTCAGTGTGGTTCTCATTTACTATTTATCATAACAAAGCTAATTCTTTTCTAAAACACGACGTAACCATACAGTACATTTAAAGTGGAAAATATGAATACTGTATTCAGCTCTATACTGATTATGTTTTCTTAAAAATACATAAAAGTGCAAAAAGAGAATGCTCCAATGTGTTAAAGCATTTTTTGTTATTTCACTAAGGGTTGCATGTAACCATGCGTTTAACCCCTGCTGAAAGATAATTAAACACATTTGTTCAAAGACTTTTAACGTTTTAAGTAACTACCGGGTTACTCTGTATATACAACTTTTAGAGTAGTACATTTCAAAAGTGAGATATAAATTACATTAAACATTTATAATGAAAGTATTAACACACAAACAGGAACAACTTATTCATCATTATATTTTATTTGTAATGCCTCTTCCCCGTTGTTGAATGGATACATAAATCCATGACATTAATTCAAATGCCACTTTAATTTTATATATATATATATATATATATATATATATATATCGTGTATATATATATATATATATATATATATATCGTGTATATATATATATATATATATATATATATCGTGTATATATATATATATATATATATATATATATATATACATCCACATCCACAGAGTCTGCAATCCTATAGCCATGTATTTTTCATTATCTGGGGTGCGCTGTACATCATACACAATTTAATTTTTCCACAAAGGCACTCACCGGAATTACTTCACATCAAACTTTAATAGTTACGTTTCAGTGTGATGCCCTTTCTTCAGACATACATACAAATAAGTACAAATTACCCCCAAATATAGCCGACCATCACTTGCACCTGTGCTTTGGATTGCTTTGGGACTCCAGGCTGGCTAAATCTAAAAAAAGCACAAGAAAATACAGAATAATGGAAGATGAATTTAGATTTCAATTCACATATAACAGTACATCACTATTAAACAGGGCCAGATTTACATCTCAGGTGCCTGTAGGCACAAAAATCTGAAGCAATTTTTTTAATTATTATTTAATACAACTACAAATAAATATTAGATGTAAAGCATTAATGCCCTGAGAGAAGAGGTGGCCATCAAGGGCTTATAAATTAGCATATGAACCTCCTAGGTTTAGCTTTCAACTAAGAATACCAAGAGAACAAAGCATTGGTATTAAAATTGGTGATACAATTAAATTGGTGATAAAAGTAAATTGGAAAATTGTTTAAAATGACATGCCCTATAAGAATCATGAAAGCTTATTTTGGACTAGACTGTCCCTTTAACTGTCTCTTGTTACCTCTACAAATGTTCCAACTCTTTCCTACCTAAGTTTTACTTTTATTTTCATGGAAACAGAATACAATTGAACATATATTGCTAACCATTGAGCACACATGAGTAAGTCTGTTGACGTTGTACTAATAAAGTTGTCCCTTTTATTGGCCTTTTGTGGAAATATACAATTGTGTAAGACTACAGCAGTTTATTTCAGTTTCTGATTGCATAGTTAGAGGAGAAATGGGACATTTTTACAGAAGTAGAAAAGATTAATAAAATCAAATATATACTAATAAGTCCAAAAGTGGTTTTGCATGTGGAGTGGACCCTGGCCCCCTTTATGGCCCCTTGCCCTTGGAAAAATAATTATGAATTAGACAACGATCAACTAAAGAGTCTGAAGTTAAAACACACTTACTGTTAAGTTAATGTTACTACAGTACTAACTTACAATAAGTTTACAGTCAGCAGTCAATTTTATTGTCGGCAGCCGCAGCAGACCCGGACACAAACAGCAGGCGAGTAGGCAACAGTCACAAATGACAGCAACAGTCAGGAGGACCCGGCCTCAGCACTTTACCGCTACTCGGAGAGTCTGAGGGCAGCAGCCGGCATGGCATGACATGAGTGCGGTGCCGCCTCCCCCAAATCCGCAAACCAAACGTGGCACTGCGTTCGCCGTCAAGATCAACAGCAGCAGACCACAGCACTGTTTTGACTGGAGACTGGAGTCAGGGTGGGAGGGTACTTATTCACTAGTCGCTGACTCGCTCCTCTCCTTGACCTCGGAACCTCCCTCACCGCTGCAAAATGGGCATAACTGTGCTGTCAGCAGCCGCCCAGTCCTAGAGCCTGTGTGTGATAATTTGTGTTGTGTACAATACAGTATGGTAACGTCTTACACCTAGATTACAAGTTTTGCGTTCGTGTTTTAACGCTGAAAAAATAGTAATTTCAGCGCAAAACAGCACCGCAGCCATTACGAGTCTTGTCGGTATAGCTGTACCGCAAGCCTTTTAGCCTGTAACGCAACGTCAGTCCCACATTCATAAAAATTATGTTTTTTCATGGGACTTCTATAGCGCAGCCATTACGAGTTTTGCTTTCAGACTAAAAAGCTTGCGTTACAGCCTATACCGACAAGATACGTTTTGCAATCTGAGAGCAGTAGTTATGAGTTTCACGCAACAAAACTGTTACATAAAACTCAAAACTAAAGTGTTAGAAAGTACACTAACACCCATAAACTACCTATTAACCCCTAAACCGAGGCCCTCCCACATCGCAAATACTATATTAAACTTATTAACCCCTAATCTGCCGCTCCCGACATCGCCCCACTAATAAAATGTATTAACCCCTATTCCGCTGCTCCCCGACATCGTCGCCACTATACTAAAGATATTAACCCTTAAACCGACGCCCTCCCGCATTACAAACACTATTTAAATATTATTAACCCCTAATCTGCCGCCCGCCCACATTGCCCCCACTATATTAAAGTTATTAACCCCTACACCACCACCACTATAATAAACCTATTAACCCCTAAACCGCAAGCCCCCCACAATGAAATATACTAAATTAAACTATTAACCCCTAAACCGAAAGCCCCCCACATTGCAATAAACTAATTTAAACTAGTAACCCCTAAATCTAACGCCCCCCAAACTTTATATAAAATTACAATTTCCCTATCTTAAATTAAATTAAAACTTAACCTGTCAAATTAAAAAAAACTAAGTTTAAACTAACAATTAAACTAATATAACTATTAAACTAAAATTAAACTAACTACCAATTAAAGAAACTACAGGTAGCCCTCAGTTTACGCCGGGGTTAGGTTCCAGAAGGAATGGTTGTAAATCGAAACCGTTGTAAATTGAAACCCAGTTTATAATGTAAGTCAATGGGAAGTGAGGGAGTTAGGTTCCAGGTCCCTCTCAAAATTGACATAAGTGACACCTAATACATTATTTTTAAAGCTTTGAAATGAAGACTTTAAATGTGAAACAGCATTATAAACCTAATAAAATAGATTGTATCATCATCAAACTAAGTTTAATAAACAAAAACATTTGCTAAACCTCACCTAATAAAATTATCACACAAACACATACTGTATCATCAATTACTGACTAAGTTTGAATAGCAGTTTTGCACTATGTTATATTTGTTTTATTACAGGTATATCTTTGAATGAATTGATCCCTGAGACATAGGATCCATTTCTGTATTTTTTCATCGTTTACACACAGGAATAACTTTTTAGGAGCATCTCTTCACATCTTGTATTCACATAAGGGTCACTTTATAAGTGTGTTATTCACTTTAACACATCCTAAATATTCATTTGGATTATTTTTTCACATTTTTTCCTTTTTTCTTTTTTCATTTTTGTGTACACACATTTTTGATTATTCACGCCCACTTCATCACATCATCTTTTCAGGATTTTTTGGATATTCACAATAATTTTTGAAATTTGATTTGAAAACCACTACGTTTTTCTTTTTTACACACTTCATCATTTCACCGTTTATCGAGGGATATATAAGGATAACTGTTTAAAATAGAATCTTCATATTGGACATTCACTCTCTGGAAAGAATTTAAAGTTTGGGACCTACATATTTATGGACACCTACTCAGTAAATTGATGTTTTCATATATTTATATTTTTTATCCAACCATCAACAGCTGTTTTATTGTAATTTATTTTGTGATTAAGATTGTATATTGCTGGGGTTTTTAACCACAATTGTATTGTTTTTTATATAGATATATGCATATTTTATTGTTAATTTTAAGTGGATCCACTTTTGTATCTTGTTTGTATATTTTAGCTATAAGTAGCTTATAAAATATTTTATATACCCCTATAGAATTTCAATATTTTTTTATTTAAATAATCTTGTCACTACTAGTGTCTTAGCCTTTTAGGAGGCGCTCTGTGTATTTACTTTTAGCACTACATACTGTATCATCATCAATCTAAGTTTAATGTACAAAAATCACATTTTGCATTTTTCTGCAGCTAAGGGAAGTGGCTGCTAGATCATGTTCCTTTAAAAAACAGCTCCATTGCTCAGGTCTGGTTATACACTGATTAATTTCAGCCTGCCTGTGTTTAATCACACAACAGACTGTATCATCATCAAACTAAGTTTAATGAACAAAAACGTTTTTTTGTTAGTTTTTATTTATTTTTTATTGAAAGACAGTAAATAATTACAGTTTACAATTAATTCCCCACAATGGTCTATGATATAGAGATGTGATTCGCAGATCACAAGAACAGAATAAATGCAAAATGAGATAAGGATCTATAATTTACATTTGTGAGAACATACCAATATGAGTCAACTTCCGTATGATTCTTCCTGATAATAAGCTTGTTCCCATACAGAGTCATTCTGTCTATTTATATAATAGCAGGCTTAAGACAGGGTAATAGAACAATTGTGTCTTAATTTTATAACATCATACATAAAACATAGAAAAACAAAACAAACAAAACAAAACAACAATAACAAGTTTAGAGTGTGAATTTTGAATATTTGGTTTAGATTTTTGTAGAAGTGTGGCTGAATTAGAAAGTGCTCCAACCAAAGGATTGAGATAAAGTCAGATTATAAGGATCATAATCCTAAATTACCCAAATATAGGGCACTGAAAGTGCAAGATTTACTACTGCTTCGTAAGATTGGTAAATAATGTAATAAAAAATATACTATATTAATTATAATCCAGGGGCATAAAGTATCAGAGATAAAGTTCACTTCAGGTTACTCATAATACCTCACAGAATGTTAAACAACTGTAGATTATCATAGAGTGAGTCAAAGGGCAATACTAAAAAACATTGAGGTGAATAAATTGGTGTTAAGAAAGTTTTACTAGGTGTATTGCTGTCCTATATATGCAGTATATATAACGAAGAGCAGCAGCACCACTGAGCATGGCCAGAGTAGGTATGTAAAGATAACTTATTGGGATATCAGCAAAGTAAAGAGACCCAAAAGAAGAACAAACCCTGTTTCCACTGAATAGATAGCAGGATTATAACAGTATAAAGATAAAAATACACACACAATTCTTCCTTATAGCGATACAGAGCTGGGTAGTTCTCACCAATAGTTTAAAAAAAAAAAAAAAACTTTTTGGTATTACTACCAAACATACCATATATATATAAATTCAGGTAAACTGATATGTAGAGTTCATAGGATGTGCAGATTTAAGTATAGAGATAAACATCAATAGGGCTTTGTAGCAATATTCACCAATTTTTACAAGACAATATAATTAGTCCCCTATGATGTAGGTAACAAAAATAAAATAAAAAAAATGTCAGCCAACACCCGTAGCTAAACGGGTCCTATATTGCTTCCACCAATCAACAGACAAACCCCTACAGCATCTTGAGCTAACTTGGAGTAGACCAGATCTGTTCCATCTCTGACAATAGACAGTTGACAGGACAACACATCACCAATGCTCTGTGAGGGTTCATGTGTGTTGTCAATTAGCACGACGTCCATCCACTGATCGAGACTCTGCAGCTTGCTCCCCGTACTTCCACTTGAGCAGTCTCCCATAAAGGATTCCTCCAAGGCAAGCTTTGCTTCTCTCCCATAGCCGGTACACCACAACAGCGATAAGCAGCCGCCTTCCCTATCTTTTGATGCCATCTCGGAATACTCCAGCCCAAGTGGCCTCCACATATTATCCCCTACATTAGGGGAGGCTGAATAAAGGAGAGCAGGTAAAGTAACGGAGGCTGATTGCTCCTGTAGGTAATCATAGTTTGAAGTATGTGGTGCAGTCTCGGCTGGTGGGGATCTTATTCCTTCCAAATCTTTTATGCCGCGTTAAGTTGCCGCCATTTTTATTTCCATACTTAGTGATGCACATTTTTGAGTAATATTGTCCAATACCGGGATCAACAATTCTGATATGCCTTTAATTATGTAAGTCACACTGTTGGTCATACTGCACATATCTTGGTAGAAAGAAAATTTCTGGGTGACAAGAAGGTTTACTGGGACAAAGTCCACTTTTATAGGTTCACTTGCCTTCCGGGGAAGAAGGGATGACTTTCCTTCTATCCACAATAAGTTCCCGGACATGTTGCCTGTCAAGGGAGACGCAGATGGCTTCAGAGGCTAGCTGCAGCACAGAAAATAGAAATGCCTCTCTCTGAGCTGTAACAACTTGCTGCCATCTTAGAGAGCCGTCGACCGGAAGTCCACAAAAACGTTTTTTACTTGCCTTTTTCTGCAAACAGTTCTCTGCATTGAGTCTGCATCTAAGGGAAGTGGCTGCTAGATCTTGTTCCTTTGAAAGCTGATCCATTGATCACGTCTGGCTTGCTTTTCTTTGCATGTGTTTGCTGCAACACAAGCGGACAGTTCCACCTACTGGCTATTTTAATATATGCATGTGCTAATGCTTTCAATAGCAGTCAATGCTTTCAATAGCAGTCACATGACTGAAAAAAGGGCGTTATTCTGAAACGGCGCAAATTGAACCGTCGTAAACCACCTTATACAGGGCCACCTGTATATTACACATTAAAAAAATCCTAACACTACTATAAAAAGTAAGTATCTAATTACAAAAATAAAAAATAACAAACACTAAATTACGAAAAATAACAAACAAAATTATCAAAAATAAAAAAGAATTACACCTAATCTAATAGCCCTATAAAAATAAAAAGCCCACCCAAAATAAAAAAAACCCTAGCCTAAAATAAACTGCAATAGCCCTTAAAAGGGCCTTTTGTAGAACATTGCCCTAAGTTAAACAACTCTTTTACCTGTAAAAAAATACAAAGACCCCCCCACAGTAAAACTGACCACCCAACCAACCCCCCAAAATAAAAAGAATCTAACACTAACATAAACCTAATCTACCCATTGCCCTGAAAAGGGCATTTGTATGGGCATTGCTCTTAAAAGGGCATTTAGCTATTTTGCATTGCCCTGAAAAGGGCATTTAGTTCTTTTAAGAATAGCCCAAACCCTAAACTAAAAAAAAAACCCACAAAAAACCTTAAAAAAACCTAACACTAACCCCTCTTTAGGTACTCACAGTTGCTGAAGTCCCGCTTGAAGGATTTTCATCTCGGCGGTTCCATCTTCATCCTGGCAGCTCCATCTTCATCCAGATGGCTCCATCTTCATCCAGGCGGCATCTTCTATCTTCATCCCGACGGCGCGGAGCAGGTCCATCCTGAAGACATCCGGCACGGAGCATCCTCTTCATACGGTCGCCGCCGTATACTGAATCTTCAATGCAAGGGAGCCTTTTCAAAATGGGTCCCTCGCATTCCTATTGGCTGATTTGATTTTGGAAATTTAAATCAGCCAATAGGATGAGAGCTACTGAAATCCTATTGGCTGTTCAAATCAGCCAATAGGATGAGAGCTACTGAAATCCTATTGGCTGTTCAAATCAGCCAATAGTATGAGAGCTACTGAAATTCTATTGGCTGATTTGAACAGCCAATAGAATTTCAGAAGCTCTCATCCTATTGGCTGTTTTGAACAGCCAATAGGATTTCAGTAGCTCTCATCCTATTGGCTGATTTGAATTTCCAAAATCAAATCAGCCAATAGGAATGCGAGGGACGCCATTTTTTTTAGGATTTAAACATAACATTTTTTTCCCCATAGACATCAATGGGGCTGCGTTACGAAGCTTTTCATTTCGCGATCGCAGGTGGTATTTTTTTTTCTGACCGCTCTCCCCATTGATGTCTATGGGGAAAGCGTGCACCAGCACATCAAAACAGCGCTTGTATTTTGTGTGGTATGGAGCTCAACGTAACCATATCACACGCACAAGCCGGCTGTTTCAAAACTTGTAATGGCTGCACTATAGAAGGTGAACTAACGCAACTTTTGTTGCGTTTGTTAAAAACCCTATAGTGCACATAACTTGTAATCTAACTGTGTCTCTTTAATAAAAAATTTTTTTACTGACAGTGACTGCATCTGCATTTTTTTTTTTAATGTTAATACACTAACTACAGGCAGGCGCCATGGCGCATCTCGCTGCAATGCGCCTGTAGGCACATGCGACTGTGCCTAATGGCAAATCCGGCCCAGCTATTAAAGTATGATATGAAGTAAATCAGGAGATTTAAATTATATATATATTATGCTAACTTAAATGAATATAAAATGTAAACTTTTTTGTGTATGTATGTGTACTGACATTTAGTTTTTTCAAGATATGCCGTTTAAAAGCTTTTTTTTGTCCTTTCACCAGACATTTGGCTCACAAAATTGCAACTCACTCATAGTGCAGCTGTTTATAGTGTGTTTAATTGGTGAATGTAAGCCAAATATTTGTTCAGCAAGTCTCAAAATGATTTGCCAGCTCTAAAACAGAGTAGTATATTTAGCATTTGATATATTTATAACATGAAAACATAAACTATAGGTAAGGCAGTCTGACTTGCTTATGTTGCCATCTTGTCCCATCAAGTTACATTATTTCACTGATATTCCAGTGACTGTTCTCACAAATTAAAAGGTGGCAAGGTTTTATCAAAACACTTAAAACACTAATTACACTGAAAGGAAAACCTATGCATACGAAAATAACAGTGATCTTAAGTTATAGTGCGCTTAAAAAACAGCATAATTTGATTTGTATTAGGCGTAATATTTTTAACTTTACTCATACGCTGGGTTCTACCTGTGCACTTCATTCTCCATTGCAAACTTTTACGTAGCAGAGAGCTCTCATTATTTCTATGGAAGACATCTCACCACTCACAGGGACTTTTTTTTTTTTTGATAGAATTCCATAAGGGCTGCCCCTGTGAGTATCAGACTGGAAAACAGGCAACTTTTTTATAATCAGCATTTCAAGTGTTTACTCACCTTTGTTGGAGCTAGGTACAACTCTATTTTCCTCAACTCTATTCTCACACATTCCTGATTTATCTTGTTAGACGACAGGAAACACCCTGTACCCACTGATAAGCTTAAAAGAAGAACCCTGAAATCTGTGTGTCTCTCTTCTAGGCCAAACTACTTCTTCATGATGTGCATCTGCTTTTCAATCAAATCCGACAATTGTTTTGCAAGTGGCTTTCTCAAAGAACCATAGGCCCATTAAATTTGCCCATATGTCCTGTAAAGTTTATGTTTAATTAGGGCTTGATTACAAGTGGAACGCTATTTATCACTCCCACTCGCTAACTGTGCTCGACTTCAGTATTTTGCGCGCATTAGGTACCACATGTATTACAAGTTAAAGTAAAAGTTTTTGCTTGTGCGTTAACCCGACGCACGCAAATAAGCCGAATTAAAGCCGTTAAATACAATTGTGCTTGAGCGAACGTGTTTACTTTCAACTTGTACATTCTACCTCTGACGCATGCAAACACCCACAATAAACCCCTTATTGCTCATGCACAACAGTTAGCACGCCACTCATAATCTGGCCTTTCTGTAAGATAGACTTTTGCTTTTTCCGGCCATTTTTTTAATTCCCATATTGTTTGTCTTTATCATCTCTGATTAAAAGTTTAGTGCATTAATCAACCATCATTTCTGTTTCTAATAACTGCTTTGCCTTTAAAGGATTATTTAATGTGAAGTGTTTAATTATGTAAAGTTTAGGAGCCGGGCCATTTTTAGTTCAGAACCTGGGTTACGTTTGCTTATTGGAGACGAAATGTAGTCACCAATAAGCAAGCACTAATCAGGGTGCTAAACCTAAAAATGGGCCGGCTCCTAAGCTTTCCTTTTCTGCTTTTTAAATAAAAATAGCAAGAGAACAAAGACAAATTGATAATAGGAATAAATTAGAAAGTTGCTTAAAATTGCATGTTTTATCTGAATCATGAAAGAAAAAATTTGGGTTTAGAAACCCTTTAATTGCATAAACAAATATTAAAATATAATCACTAGCATGGCCCAGTTTTATTCTATATAAAAGCTGTTAGCACATTTATTTTCCACACTTGCAACTATTTCCTAAACAGTTCTGTATTTATAAATGATGGTAGACATAACACAGTTTATACATCTCCATGTATGCTTACTCATTGACCTATTGATGATCTTCCATATGACTCAGAACTCCTTTCAGATGTAAGAAAATGTTCTTAATTTTACCCCATAAAAAGGAACAGTAAATTTACAATCACAAATTAAAATTGTAATTAAAAAAATGACCACAAATCAAAGTTTGTCCAATTCCATTTATAGAGACTGATGTTGATAGCAGATAGTCAAGGAGGTCCATATTTCCTTCTTAAGATTATGTAAAAAAATATATTATGCAAACTATTACTGAAACTGTTGAGATCACATTGCTTTGTTCTTACAAAGCTCTTTTTGTGAAAATGTCTTTATCCTAAACTTTATAAAAAAAAATAATCTAGTACAGCGGTCGCCAACCAGTGGTCTGTGGACCACTGGTGGTCCGTGAGAAGATGTTGGTGGTCCGTGACACCATCAAGCAGGAATTAATCTCCTCTGATGGTGTCACCCCCATCATGCCGCAACTCCCTACAGTGCCTAGCTGGACATCAGTGAAAAATAACAGAAGAGGAGTTAAATTACAATCTCCCTACGCACGTTGCGTAGTATTGCACAACGTGCATGGCTAGATTGTATTTTTAACTCCTCCCGTCCGGGGGAACTGCTCAGAGGAAGATGCTTCCATTCTAAAGCCAGCAGAGGCCCAGAGGAAGATGCTTCCATTCTAAAGCCAGCAGAGGCCCAGAGGAAGATGCTTCCATTCTAAAGCCAGCAGAGGCTCAGAGGAAGATGCTTCCATTCTAAAGCCAGCAGAGGCTCAGAGGAAGATGCTTCCATTCTAAAGCCAGCAGAGGCTCAGAGGAAGATGCTTCCATTCTAAAGCCAGCAGAGGCTCAGAGGAAGATGCTTCCATTCTAAAGCCAGCAGAGGCTCAGAGGAAGGTGCTTCCATTCTAAAGCCAGCAGAGGCTCAGAGGAAGATGCTTCCATTCTAAAGCCAGCAGAGGCTCAGAGGAAGATGCTTCCATTCTAAAGCCAGCAGAGGCTCAGAGGAAGATGCTTCCATTCTAAAGCCAGCAGAGGCTCAGAGGAAGATGCTTCCATTCTAAAGCCAGCAGAGGCTCAGAGGAAGATGCTTCCATTCTAAAGCCATCAGAGGCTCAGAGGAAGATGCTTCCATTCTAAAGCCAGCAGAGGCTCAGAGGAAGGTGCTTCCATTCTAACGCCAGCAGAGGCCCAGAAGAAGATGCTTCCATTCTAAAGCCAGCAGAGGCTCAGAGGAAGATGCTTCCATTCTAAAGCCAGCAGAGGCCCAGAGGAAGATGCTTCCATTCTAAAGCCAGCAGAGGCTCAGAGGAAGATGCTTCCATTCTAAAGCCAGCAGAGGCCCAGAGGAAGATGCTTCCATTCTAAAGCCAGCAGAGGCTCAGAGGAAGATGCTTCCATTCTAAAGCCAGCAGAGGCCCAAAGGAAGATGCTTCCATTCTAAAGCCAGCAGAGGCCCAGAGGAAGATGCTTCCATTCTAAAGCCAGCAGAGGCCCAGAGGAAGATGTTTCCATTCTAAAGCCAGCAGAGGCTCAGAGGAAGATGCTTCCATTCTAAAGCCAGCAGAGGCTCAGAGGAAGATGCTTCCATTCTAAAGCCATCAGAGGCCCAGAGGAAGATGCTTCCATTCTAAAGCCAGCAGAGGCTCAGAGGAAGATGCTTCCATTCTATAGCCAGCAGAGGCCCAGAGGAAGATGCTTCTATTCTAAAGCCAGCAGAGGCTCAGAGGAAGATGCTTCCATTCTAAAGCCAGCAGAGGCTCAGAGGAAGATGCTTCCATTCTAAAGCCAGCAGAGGCTCAGAGGAAGATGCTTCCATTCTAAAGCCAGCAGAGGCCCAGAGGAAGATGCTTCCATTCTAAAGCCAGCAGAGGCTCAGAGGAAGATGCTTCCATTCTAAAGCCAGCAGAGGCTCAGAGGAAGGTGCTTCCATTCTAAAGCCAGCAGAGGACCAGAGGAAGATGTTTCCATTCTAAAGCCAGCAGAGGCTCAGAGTAAGATGCTTCCATTCTAAAGCCAGCAGAGGCCCAGAGGAAGATGCTTCCATTCTAAAGCCAGCAGAGGCTCAGAGGAAGATGCTTCCATTCTAAAGCCAGCAGAGGCCCAGAGGAAGATGCTTCCATTCTAAAGCCAGCAGAGGCTCAGAGGAAGATGCTTCCATTCTAAAGCCAGCAGAGGCCCAGAGGAAGATGCTTCCATTCTAAAGCCAGCAGAGGCTCAGAGGAAGATGCTTCCATTCCAAAGCCAGCAGAGGCTCAGAGGAAGATGCTTCCATTCTAAAGCCACCAGAGGCCCAGAGGAAGATGCTTCCATTCTAAAGCCAGCAGAGGCTCAGAGGAAGATGCTTCCATTCTATAGCCAGCAGAGGCCCAGAGGAAGATGCTTCTATTCTAAAGCCAGCAGAGGCTCAGAGGAAGATGCTTCCATTCTAAAGCCAGCAGAGGCTCAGAGGAAGATGCTTCCATTCTAAAGCCAGCAGAGGCCCAGAGGAAGATGCTTCCATTCTAAAGCCAGCAGAGGCTCAGAGGAAGATGCTTCCATTCTAAAGCCAGCAGAGGTTGGTATTGTCTTGGCTTGAAATAGTGGAATTAAAGTATATAAAAAAAGAAATTCTTAAAAACAAAATTCTCTCTTATATTTAATTTATTTTCTTCCCTTTACCTGTCTCTTTGTAGTAGTTTTCATAATTCCTTCAGATGGACTTACATCACTGATTGTCTTCCTCCCCTCCATCTTCTTTTTTTTATTAAATATTAATTATTTTTCATTCTTATAAATTTCCAGCGCACAAAGCTATTCCACCTGAATTCCCGTAATTGCCATCCAGCAGATCAGACATATCCCACCAGTATTATAGTAATTTCCAGTAACATCAGTCATGGTTAGCTCACATCCATATTGAAATATTTCTGATATAAACTGAATTTATGACTCCTCTGTCTGTCCATGATCATAAGTAGTTTTGAATAATTCCTAACTGGGGAGGTAACTTGGAAGTCTTGTGATGCTTTTAAACATAATTATTTTTCCCACTTTCTGCATCTCTGTTTCCAGCTCAAAAGTTGGCACTCACCCTTCATCTGTCATTTGGAAGTATTCTCTCTGTCATTCAGTAAGTTAATTCCAACAAAAAATTCTTAAAAATGTGTAAATATATACATAATGTAAACTTAGCTATGTATATACTAGTTATATACAGTATGTGTATATATATATATATATATATATATATATATATATTCTAAACTCTAGAAATAAAAAGCTATTCCTATCCAGCACTGACCAATCCCTATCTATATAATTGGATTATGCAAAATCTAAAGTGTCACACCTATTAGTGGCATAAAGGAAATTACTATGAACCAGTCATATACTACACAAAAAGGAGCATTAAAGGGGTATTTATTAGGAACAACATGAGAAAGTTATATATAACAACCTGAGGAATTCTCTAACAATTCCTATCATAGTGCACTATGAAATATTCCTACCAGCTGGAAAAATCATATAAATGTTAAAAAATAAAAATAAAAAATAAAACTTATCACTTGTTGAAAACCATACTCCTGAAAAGAAATTGCCTGTTGATTATCACAGGATAATATAAAAGTCCCAAGCTGTAGTGTTAAAGAGAATCCTAACAATTTTCCTCCTTGATGTTTTCTTAAAAGGATCTCCATACACACCTGTTAATTACTAATCGAATTTGGAGCCGGAAGAAGCCCCACAGCCTTAGGGGTGAAACGCGCGTAGCTGGCTGGAGTGTTTGTTGGGACACCGTGAGACAAAGATACATTGTCTAAATAACTAAAGATTGATGTGATTTGGAGGCCGTAATATAACCGCAGACAACCGCAGACCACAAGGGTTACGAAGTATCTTGAGAGGAGCACCCCAGGAATTACCTGTCTCACAGAGTTGGCAGAAGTGACCCAGGAGGTGCGGCACCGCGATAGTGGGACTCTCATTAACCGCAAGTATAAATGCTTTGACGGAACACACTTTAAGACAAAGTGTTTGTTATTCAGCCAAGAACTGGTTAATACTTACCGCTACGGCGGAACTTGATTTTCAAAGCACAAAGTATTGCTGAATGCCAAGAACTGGTCAATACTTACCGCTACGGCGGAATATGTTGTGTCACACAGTGTCTTGAAGCCAAGGACTGGTTAATACTTATCTGGACGGCGGTATTTGCTCTTATGATTTTCAGTAACAACAAGTATAACATAGTAACCAGTCTGCAGGTTGTCCACCAGTATCAAGTGATATTCAATTAATCTACTACTTGTGGCCCATAATTTTCACACATCTTATTGAATGAGATGAGGAACTGTTAGGATTCTCTTTAACACTACAGCTTGGCACTTTTATATTATCTTGTGATAATCAACAGGCAATATGGTTTTCAACAAGTGATAAGTTTTATTTTTTATTTGTATTTTTTAACATTTATATGATTTTTCCAGCTGGTCGGAATATTTCATAGTGCACTATGATAGGAATTGTTAGAGAATTCCTCAGGTTGTTATATATAACTTTCTCATGTTGTTCCTAATAAATACCCCTTTAATGCTCCTTTTTGTGTAGTATATGACTGGTTCATAGTAATTTCCTTTATGCCACTAATAGGTGTGACACTTTAGATTTTGCATAATCCAATTATATAGATAGGGATTGGTCAGTGCTGGATAGGAATAGCTTTTTATTTCTAGAGTTTAGAGTTTAAATTTACTACTTTCCCCTTGCACCAGTGGTCTGATAAGTACTAATAATTCAGACCACTGTAACCACCCCTTTTTTATTGGCAATACTGATAGTGCTGACAACATCCCCTCTTTTTATATATATATATATATATATATATATATATATATATATATATAGTATATACACACACATTATAGAGGTCTGTACCTTTTAAAAAAAATTCATGTTAGTTGTCCACGGGTTTCAAAATTGTGAGTTTAGTGGTCCCTGAGGTCTGAAAGGTTGGTGACCCCTGATCTAGTATACATAAAGCTTATTCATGTCACCTTTAGTCACAAAAGGCCCAATGATCAAAAACTTGCTGGAGAAAAATCACGCAAAATCGTTGGTATTTATTTTTTAGACCTTATATTGTAATTATGGAATCTCTCCTTCACATCCAGAGCATAATGAGATAAACATTTCTCAATATAAAATTAGCATTTCAAACATTTTTGAGGGGCCTAGTCATACTAACGAGACGTCATAGATAACCTCGCTTGAGCGGAGAGCTTTAGCTCATCTGACCCAAAGGGGCTCATTTATCAAGCTCCGAACGGAGCTTGTGAGCCCATGTTTCTGGCGAGTCTTCAGACTCGTCAGAAACACCAGTTATGAAGCAGCGGTCTAAAGACCGCTGCTCCATAACCCTGTCTGCCTGATCTGATGAGGCAGACAGGAAACGCCGGAAATCAACCCGATCGAGTACGATCGGGTTGATTGACACCTCCCTGCTGGCAGCCGATTGGCCACGAGTCAGCAGGGGGCGGCGTTGCACCAGCAGCTCTTGTGAGCTGCTGGTGCAATGTTAAATGTGGAGAGCATATTGCTCTCCACATTCAGCGAGGTCTTGCGGACCTGATCTGCACTGTAGGATCAGGTCTGCAAGACCTTTGATAAATAGGCCCCAAAGTCTTTAATTTTAAGATTTATTTTTAGACATTGTACCATTTTAATTTCTTGTGGCATATGAGCAAATGAGAAGTCCAGGAAAGCTTGTACCTAAGAATAAGAATAATTAATAATAATTTTATATGCATAATTAAACTTAATTGACCAATGAGAAGAAAAACAAATGAGTTAATAATGTTATATATTAGAGAACAGCCCTCTGATTGGTTAAATAATTATAAATGTTTTCATTCTGAGTGCAATGAGGGGAAATTATTACTCTCCATAGCAAGCAAGCCTTTTGTATCTGATCATCTTTTTCTCAATCATTAACATATGTAGTGGAATCAAACAGAACACAAAAACATAAATAACAAATAAGCAGATTACCCCAGAAGTTGCAGTCTGGTCTCTCCTTTTTTTTGCCAGAGATTTAACATATTTTTTACTTGGAGGTGAGTGAAAACATCAGATGGAATGTGAAATTTGCAAAAAAAAATCTTGATGGATGTCCAAATTCAGTTATGTTTGTATTGCAGCCTGTGAGTAATATCATAGCATTGCGATTATAAACACCAACTCAGGGATTTGCTGGGAGTTAGGAAGTTTAAAACACATTACATCCTTAATTCCAGCAAGCCTTTCACTAGATAAATGTAATGTAGATCAACATGAAGAGGAGGATAGAATACAGATGCCTGCTGGTTTTCCTCTCCTGCCTGCTGTCACAGGTAAGATGCTAAACTGAAAGTGTGATTATGTTTTAGAAAAATAATTGCTGCATTGTGTATAAATTGCTGTACTGTGAAACCTTTTTTTATCCCATACTATAAAAGCATAAATACTCTTAGAATGGTTTATTGTAAATGCATGTATTTTATTATGAAGATTTTTTAATTTTAAAAAATAAATTATGCTAAAAAGATCACCGTATTGCAAACTTTTTAACGCAGAGGGATGCTTATTTTCAAAAACTTTCATTTAAGTTTTATGGATTTTATGACTGATTATATGTTTTTACACCACATGTAACAATATTGTAATTCAACTTATATAATTGTACCTGTTAAAGGGCCATTACAGTGATAAAATTACAAGCTCTAAGCTCATAGTTAAAGGGACACTGAACCCAATTTTTTTTAATTTTGTAATTCAGAAAGAGCATGCAATTTTAAGCAACTTTCTAATTTACTCCTATTATCAATTTTTCTTCGTTCTCTTGCTATCATTATTTGAAAAAGAAGGCATATAAGCTTTTTTTTTGGTTTCAGTACTCTGGGCAGCACATTTTTATTGGTGGATGAATTTATCCACCAATCAGCAAGGACAACCCAGGTTGTTCACCAAAAATGGGCCGGCATCTAAACTTACATTCTTGCATTTCAAATAAAGATACCAAGAGAATGAAGAAAATTTGATAATAGAAGTAAATTAGAAAGTTGCTTAAAATGTCATGCTCTATCTGAATCACGAAAGAAAAATTTTGGGTACAGTGTCCCTTTAAAGAGGCAAAAAAGTGAAAATTAAACTTTCATGATAAAGATAGAGCATGACATTTCAAACAAAAAAACAGGCCCACACCTCTAGTGGGCTATCTTACAAGAAAGGGGTAACCCCCCACAAATCAGTATTAACAGTGTAGGAAACTGTATTGATTTGCCTTTACAAATATGGTGCCAGGGACTCTAAGATGGCCTCCACAGTATTGATGTACAGAAAAAACTGCCGCCATATTTGTACAGAAAGGCTGTGCAAGTGCATATTCATTGCTAATCCCAAATTAGAGCATGTGATTATTGTACTATTATGGCCCCTTACATTTTTTTTAAAGGTACATACCATTTAAATTATTGTAAGCTCTTGATTTGCACAACTTTTGAGCAGTTGGGGTGTTAGCTTTGCCCCTATCAATAGTAGCTTGTATACTATCTTGCCCTTATTTGTTTTTGCATTTTTTTGTGCTGTGTTCTTTTTTTTCCTTTTTGTCTGTTGTACCAACCCTAGATACATCTTCCTTTAATTATCTTCTTCCTCGTCCTCTCTCTTCCCCTAATTCTCAATACATATAAAAAATAGAATAGAGAAAGCCAAAAACTGCTGTGAAGGTTGATGAACAGCATGGAAACCTCAAGCAATGTGTGCTTATATGTGCATTTACCCACAAGGCCAGCATTTGTCAATGACTAAAAAAATACAGTAGGCATAATTCAAATGGTTGAAAAAAATTAAACACCATCTGTATTGGCATAAAAACTGAATCCAAATATGAGGCGCATAGAAAGTTTTCTAATGGCAGACTCCAATGGACTGAAATGTAGCCCATTGATAGCTGTTATTTATAATCTGGGCATATTAATCCTTAAATATGTATTTCCCTCTATTCCATACTTAGTTGAATTAGTTAAATCTTTTTGAGTTTTTTTTTTTTTTGGTTGGCTACAATTACATCTTAATCTCCATAAATATATGTGTCAGGCATATTTAGCAACAGGACAAAGTGTTTTTTCTCTCCCTGATCATTTCATCTACTCTCTGATTTGTCACTGTCCTGTCAACAAATCAGAACTCATTATGGATATTGTAATAGGAAAGTGTTGCCAGAACACAAAAATAAGAATATGTCACTAGTATTAGTTCTGGTGACATATTGGGCTAGATTACAAATGGTGTGCTAATTTATAACGTGCCCACAAACGGGCAAATTCGACCATTTGCAAGTGGCTAGCTAATGCTATTGTGAGATCACGGTAGCAATTAGTGCTCCAAAAATTAACCAGTGATCAGATCACTGGTTAATTTGAAAAATGCCCCCCAAATTAAGCGTGGTGTAGCTTATTTAAATTAAAACAAATAAGATTTCTCCAACATTGGTGTGTCCGGTCCACGGCGTCATCCTTACTTGTGGGAATATCTCTTCCCCAACAGGAAATGGCAGAGTCCCAGCAAAGCTGGCCATATAGTCCCTCCTAGGCTCCACCCACCCCAGTCATTCTCTTTGCCGTTGCACAGGCAACATCTCCACGGAGATGGTTAAGAGTATGTGGTGTTTAGTTGTAGTTTTTTATTCTACTATCAAGAGTTTGTTATTTTAAAATAGTGCTGGTATGTACTATAGTATTTACTCTGAAACAGAAAAAGATGAAGAATTCTGTTTGTGAGAGGAAGATGATTTTAGCAGACAGTAACTAAAATCCTTTGCTGCTTCCACATAGGACTGTTGAGATGAAGTAACTTCAGTTTGGGGAAACAGTTAGCAGACTTTTCTGCTTAAGGTATGACTAGCCATATTTCTAACAAGACTGTGTAATGCTGGAAGGCTGTCATTTCCCCTCATGGGGACCGGTAAGCCATTTTCTTAGTCTCAAGCAGAATAAAGGGCTTAATATGGGCTATAAAACTGGTAGACACTTTTATGGGCAAAATTGATTGCTTTATTTGGGCATTTTATACATGTTTATGCTGGTTTTTCACATTTATAAACTTGGGGAACGTTTTTTAACGTCAGGCACTATGTTAGACACCTTTTCCAGTCAGGAAGGGCCTTCCCAGTTGTAGGCTGAGCCTCATTTTCGCGCCATTACTGCGCAGTTGTTTTTGAGAGCAAGACATGCAGATGCATGTGTGAGGACCTTAAAATAGTTGGAAAAGTTCCTAGAAGGCGTCATTTGGTATCGTATTCCCCTCTGGGCTTGGTAGAGTCGCAGCAAAGGCTGTAGCTGGGACTGTAAAGGGGTTAAAACTGTAACCGGCTCTGGTTTCGTTATTTTAAGGGTTAAAGCTCTGAAAATTGGTGTGCAATACTTTAATGCTTTAAGACACTGTGGTGAAATTTTGGTAAATTTTGAACAATTCCTTCATATTTTTTCACATATTCAGTAATAAAGTGTGCTCTGTTTAAAATTTAAAGAGACAGTAACGGTTTTGTTTTAAAACGGTTTTTGTGTTTTACTGACAAGTTTAAGCCTGTTTAACATGTCTGTGCCTTCAGATAAGCTATGTTCTATATGTATGAAAGTCAATGTGTCTCCCCCTTCTAAATTATGTGATAATTGTGCCAAAGCGTCCAAACAAAGTAACGACAGTACTGTCACAGATAATGAAGTTGCCCAAGATGATTCTTCAGATGAAGGGAGTAGACATGGTTCTACATCATCTCCTTCTGTGTCTACACCAGTTTTGCCCACGCAGGAGGCCCCTAGTACTTCTAGCGTGCCAATGCTTATTACCATGCAACAATTGACGGCTGTAATGGATAACTCCATAGCAAATATTTTATCCAAAATGCCTGCATATCAGAGAAAGCGCGATTGCTCTGTTTTAAACACTGAAGAGCAGGAGGGCGCTGATGATAATTGTTCTGTTATACCCTCACAACAATCTGAAGGGGCCATGAGGGAGGTTTTGTCAGATGGGGAAATTTCAGATTCAGGAAAAATTTCCCAACAGGCTGAACCTGATGTTGTGACATTTAAATTTAAATTAGAACATCTCCGCGCACTGCTTAAGGAGGTGTTATCTACTCTGGATGATTGTGACAACCTGGTCATTCCAGAAAAATTATGCAAGATGGACAAGTTCCTAGAGGTTCCGGTGCACCCCGACGCTTTTCCTATACCCAAGCGGGTGGCGGACATAGTGAATAAGGAATGGGAGAAGCCCGGCATACCTTTTGTTCCCCCTCCTATATTTAAGAAATTATTTCCTATGGTCGACCCCAGAAAGGACTTATGGCAGACAGTCCCTAAGGTCGAGGGGGCAGTTTCTACTCTAAACAAGCGCACTACTATTCCTATCGAGGATAATTGTGCTTTCAAAGATCCTATGGATAAAAAATTGGAGGGTTTGCTTAAAAAGATTTTTATACAGCAAGGTTACCTTCTTCAACCCATTTCGTGCATTGTTCCTGTCACTACAGCAGCGTGGTTCTGGTTCGAGGAACTAGAAAAGTCGCTCAGTAGAGAGACTCCATATGAGGAGGTTATGGACAGAGTTCACGCACTTAAGTTGGCTAACTCCTTTATTTTAGATGCCGCTTTGCAAATAACTAGATTAGCAGCGAAAAATTCAGGGTTTGCAATTGTGGCATGCAGAGCGCTTTGGCTAAAGTCTTGGTCAGCGGATGTATCATCCAAGACAAAATTGCTTAATATCCCCTTCAAGGGTAAAACTCTCTTTGGGCCAGAATTGAAAGAGATTATCTCAGACATCACTGGGGGAAAGGGCCACGCCCTCCCACAAGATAGGCCTTTCAAAGCCAAGAATAAGTCTAATTTTCGTTCCTTTTGTAATTTCAGGAACGGACCGGGCTCTAATTCTGCATCCTCTAAGCAAGAAGGTAATACCTCACAGACCAAACCAGCCTGGAAACCGATGCAAGGCTGGAACAAGGGTAAGCAGGCCAAGAAGCCTGCCGCTGCTAACAAAACAGCATGAAGGAGTAGCCCCCGATCCGGGACCGGATCTAGTGGGGGGCAGACTCTCTCTCTTTGCTCAGGCTTGGGCAAGAGATGTTCAGGATCCCTGGACGCTAGTTTCTCAGGGTTATCTTCTGGAATTCAAGGAACTACCCCCAAGAGGAAGGTTCCACATGTCTCACTTATCCTCAAACCAAATAAAGAGACAGGCATTCTTACATTGTGTAGAAGACCTGTTAAAGATGGGGGTGATACACCCAGTTCCAACGGCAGAACAAGGAATGGGATTTTACTCAAATCTGTTTGTAGTTCCCAAAAAAGAGGGAACTTTCAGACCAATCCTGGATTTAAAGATCCTAAACAAATTTCTCAGAGTACCATCGTTCAAGATGGAAACCATTCGAACGATTCTACCCACAATTCAGGAAGGTCAATTTATGACTACTGTGGATCTAAAGGATGCGTATCTACATATCCCTATCCACAAAGAACATCATCAGTTCCTAAGGTTCGCCTTTCTGGACAAACATTACCAGTTTGTGGCACTCCCATTCGGGTTAGCCACTGCTCCAAGGATTTTCACAAAGGTACTCGGATCCCTTCTAGCGGTTCTAAGACCAAGGGGCATTGCAGTAGTACCGTACTTGGACGACATTCTAGTACAAGCGTCGTCTCTTTCAAAGGCAAAGGCTCACTCAGACATCGTTCTGGCCTTTCTCAGATCTCACGGATGGAAGGTGAACATAGAAAATAGTTCCCTGTCTCCGTCGACAAGAGTTCCCTTCTTGGGAACAATAATAGATTCCTTAGAAATGAGGATTTTCTTGACAGAAGTCAGAAAGTCAAAACTTCTAAACGCTTGTCAAGTTCTTCATTCTATTCCTCGTCCTTCCGTAGCTCAGTGCATGGAAGTAGTAGGTTTGATGGTTGCGGCAATGGACATAGTTCCTTTTGCGCAAATTCATCTAAGACCATTACAACTGTGCATGCTGAAACAGTGGAATGGGGACTATACAGATTTGTCTCAAGTGATTCAAGTAGATCAGAAGACCAGAGACTCACTCCGTTGGTGGCTAACCCAGGATCACCTATCCCAGGGAATGAGCTTCCACAGTCCAGAGTGGGTCATCGTCACGACCGACGCCAGCCTAGTGGGCTGGGGCGCGGTCTGGGAATCCCTGAAAGCTCAGGGTCTGTGGTCTCGGGAAGAGTCTCTTCTCCCGATAAACATTCTGGAACTAAGAGCGATATTCAATGCTCTCAGGGCTTGGCCTCAGCTAGCAGAGGCCAGATTCATAAGATTCCAGTCAGACAACATGACGACTGTTGCGTATCTCAATCATCAGGGGGGAACAAGGAGTTCCCTGGCGATGAAAGAAGTGACCAAAATAATACAATGGGCGGAGAATCACTCCTGCCACCTATCTGCGATCCACATTCCAGGTGTGGAAAACTGGGAAGCGGATTATTTGAGTCGTCAGACATTCCATCCGGGGGAGTGGGAACTCCACCCAGAGATCTTTGCCCAGTTGACACAACTATGGGGCATTCCAGATATGGATCTGATGGCGTCTCGTCAGAACTTCAAGGTTCCTTGCTACGGGTCCAGATCCAGGGATCCCAAGGCGACTCTAGTGGATGCACTAGTAGCGCCTTGGACCTTCAACCTAGCTTATGTGTTTCCACCGTTTCCTCTCATTCCCAGGCTGGTAGCCAGGATCAAACAGGAGAGGGCCTCGGTGATCTTGATAGCTCCTGCGTGGCCACGCAGGACTTGGTATGCAGACCTGGTGAATATGTCATTGGTTCCACCATGGAAGCTACCTTTGAGACAGGACCTTCTTGTTCAGGGTCCATTCGAACATCCAAATCTGGTCTCCCTCCAGCTGACGGCTTGGAGATTGAACGCTTGATTCTATCAAAGCGTGGGTTTTCAGATTCCGTGATAGATACTCTGGTTCAAGCCAGAAAACCGGTTACTAGAAAGATTTACCATAAAATATGGAAAATATATATCTGCTGGTGTGAATCCAAGGGATTCCCATGGAATAAGATAAAGATTCCTAGGATTCTTTCCTTTCTACAAGAAGGTTTGGATAAAGGATTATCTGCGAGTTCTCTAAAGGGACAGATTTCTGCTTTATCTGTCCTACTACACAAACGACTGGCAGTTGTGCCAGATGTTCAAGCATTTGTTCAAGCTCTGGTAAGGATCAAGCCTGTTTACAGACCTTTGACTCCTCCCTGGAGTTTAAATCTAGTTCTTTCAGTTCTTCAAGGGGTTCCGTTTGAACCTTTACATTCCATAGATATTAAGTTGTTATCTTGGAAAGTTTTGTTTTTGGTTGCTATTTATTCTGCTAGAAGAGTTTCTGAGTTATCTGCTCTACAGTGTACTCCACCCTATCTGGTGTTCCATTCAGATAAGGTTGTTCTGCGTACTAAGCCTGGTTTTCTACCAAAGGTTGTTTCCAACAAAAATATTAATCAGGAGATAGTTGTACCTTCTTTGTGTCCGAATCCAGTTTCAAAGAAGGAACGTTTGCTACACAAATTAGATGTAGTCCGTGCTCTAAAGTTCTACTTAGAAGCTACAAAAGAGTTCAGAAAAACTTCTTCTCTGTTTGTCGTCTATTCTGGTAAAAGGAGAGGTCAAAAAGCAACTTCTACCTCTCGTTCCTTTTGGCTTAAAAGCATAATCCGATTGGCTTATGAGACTGCCGGACGGCAGCCTCCTGAAAGAATCACAGCTCACTCCACTAGGGCTGTAGCTTCCACATGGGCCTTCAAGAACGAGGCTTCTGTTGATCAGATATGTAAGGCAGCGACTTGGTCTTCACTGCACACTTTTGGCAAATTTGACAAATTTGATACTTTTGCTTCTTCGGAGGCTATTTTTGGGAGAAAGGTTTTGCAAGCCGTGGTGCCTTCCGTTTAGGTGACCTGATTTGCTCCCTCCCTTCATCCGTGTCCTAAAGCTTTGGTATTGGTTCCCACAAGTAAGGATGACGCCGTGGACCGGACACACCAATGTTGGAGAAAACAGAATTTATGCTTACCTGATAAATTACTTTCTCCAAAGGTGTGTCCGGTCCACGGCCCACCCTGGTTTTTTAATCAGGTCCGATGAATTATTTTCTTTAACTACAGTCACCACGACACCCTATGGTTTCTCCTATTTTTTCCTCCTGTCCGTCGGTCAAATGACTGGGGTGGGCGGAGCCTAGGAGGGACTATATGGCCAGCTTTGCTGGGACTCTTTGCCATTTCCTGTTGGGGAAGAGATATTCCCACAAGTAAGGATGACGCCGTGGACCGGACACACCGTTGGAGAAAGTAATTTATCAGGTAAGCATAAATTCTGTTTTTTTTTTTTTTTTAAATAACTGCATGAAGCAGTTTTTAGGGGTTAAAGTGAAAAGGTGTGTGGGTTAGAAAAAAAAAAGTGCCTTTACCTTGTGGTCTATGGGGACTGTGCTTGAACTTTAAATATTTATGTATATTTAAATTTGCTTCCCATCGCTGAGTGACTTACCCCCTTCGCTGCGCTAGGTTCTCTGCCGTGTCTGACGGCATGAGAATGAGGCTCCAATTGAAGCCTATGGAAGCGCACTCTTGTGAGCGCAAAGCTTCCAGGCAATGCAAATGTCAGGTCGTGTTCGCATTGCACTTAATTTGTAATACCAGTGCCCATTTGTGTGCACTGGTATTACTGAGTGGAGCGCAAATATCATGCTTGCGTAAGCGCTATTTCTCCTGTTAACTGTAGTCAGTCCACGGGTCATCCATTACTTATGGGATTATAACTCCTCCCCAACAGGAAGTGCAAGAGGATCACCCAAGCAGAGCCGCTATATAGCTCCTCCCCTCTACGTCATATCCAGTCATTCTCTTGCACCTAACTAAAGATAGGACGTGTGAGAGGACTGTGGTGTGTTAAACTTAGTTTTTATTTCTTCAATCAAAAGTTTGTTATTTTAAACGACACCGGAGTGTGTTGTTTGTTCTCAGGCAGCATTAGAAGAAGAATCTGCCTGAGTTTTTTCAATGATCTTAGCGGTCGTAACTAAGATCCACTTGCTGTTCTCGGCCATTCTGAGGAGTGAGGTAACTTCAGAACAGGGGATAGCATGCAGGGCCTACCTGCAAGGAGGTATTTGCAGTAAATTATTTTCTAAGGAATGGAATTGACTGAGAAAATACTGCTAATACCGATGTAATGTAAGTGCAGCCTTAAATGCAGTAGTAGCGACTGGGTATTCTGAGGTATTTCTGGGGAATGGAATTTCACTAAGAAAATACTGTCAATATTAAAGTAATATTTGAGCCTGCACTGCAGTGAAAGCGACTAGCAGCAGGCTTATTAATAACACTTCATAATTTTCAATTTTAAAACGTTTACTCGTTTTTTCTGAGGTACTTGGTGATAAAACTTTATGGGCATGATTTTTACCACATGGCTGTCGTTTTTTTCTGCATAAAAACAGTTTACTGAGCTTCCCCACTGTTGTAATATGAGTGGGAGGGGCCTATTTTAGCGCTTTATTGCGCAGTAAAAATTTAGGCACAGTCTTCCTATTTCTTCCTCCATGATCCAGGACGTCTCTACAGAGCCCAGGGGTCTCCAAAACTAGTTTTGAGGGAGGTAATCAGTCACAGCAGACCTGTGACAGTGTGTTTGACTGTGATAAAAACGTTTATTTTTCAACTGTTATCCGTTTTGGGTATTAAGGGGTTAATCATCCTTTTGCTGGTGGGTGCAATCCTCTGCTAACTTTATACATTTTCTGTTAAAATTTGGTTGTTTTAACATATTTGGTTCATTGTTAATTCAACTGTGTCACTTTTTTATGTCTCTTAAAGGCGCAGTAGCGTTTTTTATATAGCTTGTAAATTTATTTAAAAGTTTTTTCCAAGCTTGCTAGTGTTATTGCTAGTCTGTTTAAACATGTCTGACACAGATGAATCTGTTTGTTCACTATGTTTAAAGGCCAATGTGGAGCCCAATAGAAATTTGTGCACTCAATGTATAGATGTTACTTTGAATAAAAGTCAAACTTTATATGTTAAAAAAATATCACCAGACAACGAGGGGTAAGTTATGCCGACTAACTCTCCTCACGTGTCAGTACCTTCGCCTCCCGCTCAGGAGGTGCGTGATATTGTGGCGCCAAGTACATCAGGGCGGCCCATACAAATCACTTTGCAAGACATGGCTAATGTTATGACTGAAGTACTATCTAAATTGCCAGAATTAAGAGGTAAACGCGATCACTCTGGGGTAAGAACAGAGTGCGCTGATAATAGTAGAGCCATGTCTGATACTGCGTCACAATTTGCAGAACATGAGGACAGAGAGCTTCATTCTGTGGGTGACGGATCTGATCCAAGTAAACTGGATTCAGAGATTTCAAATTTTAAATTTAAGCTTGAGAACCTCCGTGTATTACTAGGGGAGGTATTAGCGGCTCTGAATGATTGTAACACGGTTGCAATTCCAGAGAAAGTATGTAGGCTGGATAAATATTTTGCGGTACCGGCGTGTACTGATGTTTTTCCTATACCTAAAAGGCTTACAGAGATTGTTAACAAGGAGTGGGATAGACCCGGTGTGCCCTTTTCACCCCCTCCTATATTTAGAAAAATGTTTCCAATAGACGCCACCACACGGGACCTATGGCAGACGGTCCCTAAGGTGGAGGGAGCAGTTTCTACTCTGGCTAAGCGCACCACTATCCCGGTGGAGGATAGCTGTGCTTTTTCAGATCCAATGGATAAAACGTTAGAGGGTTACCTTAAGAAAATGTTTGTTCAACAAGGTTTTATATTACAACCCCTTGCATGCATCGCGCCTGTCACTGCTGCGGCGGAATTCTGGTTTGAGTCTCTGGAAGAGACACTTAGCACAGCTCCATTGGATGAGATTATGAACAAGCTTAAAGCCCTTAAGCTAGCTAATTCATTTATTTCTGATGCCGTAGTACACTTAACCAAACTTACGGCTAAGAACTCCGGATTCGCCATTCAAGCGCGCAGAGCGCTGTGGCTTAAATCCTGGTCAGCTGATGTGACTTCTAAATCTAAATTGCTTAATATTCCTTTCAAAGGACATTATTCGGGCCCGGCTTGAAAGAAATTATCGCTGACATTACTGGAGGTAAGGGCCATGCCCTGCCTCAAGACAGGGCCAAACCAAAGGCTAAACAGTCTAATTTTCGTGCCTTTCGTAACTTCAAGGCAGGAGCAGCATCAACTTCCTCCGCTCCAAGACAGGAAGGAACTGTTGCTCGCTACAGACAGGGCTGGAAACCTAACCAGTCCTGGAACAAGGGCAAGCAGGCCAGAAAACCTGCTGCTGCCCCTAAGACAGCATGAAGTGAGGGCCCCCGATCCGGAAACGGATATAGTGGGGGGCAGACTTTCTCTCTTTGCCCAGGCTTGGGCAAGAGATGTCCAGGATCCCTGGGCGTTGGAAATCATATCTCAGGGATATCTTCTGGACTTCAAAGCTTCTCCTCCACAAGGGAGATTTCATCTTTCAAGGTTATCAGCAAACCAGATAAAGAAAGAGGCGTTTCTACGCTGTGTACAAGACCTCTTACTAATGGGAGTGATCCACCCAGTTCCGCGGTCGGAACACGGGCAAGGATTCTATTCAAATCTGTTTGTGGTTCCCAAAAAAGAGGGAACTTTCAGACCAATCTTGGACTTAAAGATCCTAAACAAATTCCTAAAAGTTCCATCGTTCAAAATGGAAACTATTCGAACCATCTTACCCATGATCCAAGAGGGTCAGTACATGACCACAGTGGATTTAAAGGATGCCTACCTTCACATACGGATTCACAAGGATCATTACCGGTATCTAAGATTTGCCTTCCTAAACAGGCATTACCAGTTTGTAGCTCTTCCCTTCGGGTTAGCTACAAGAATCTTTACAAAGGTTCTGGGCTCTCTTCTGGCGGTACTAAGACCGCGAGGCATAGCGGTAGCTCCGTACCTAGACGACATTCTGATACAAGCGTCAAGTTTCCAAACTGCCAAGTCTCATACAGAGTTAGTTCTGGCATTTCTAAGGTCGCATGGGTGGAAGGTGAACGTAGAAAAGAGTTCTCTATTGCCACTCACAAGAGTTCCCTTTCTAGGGACTCTTATAGATTCTGTAGAAATGAAAATTTACCTGACGGAGGACAGGTTATCAAAACTTCTAAATGCTTGCCGTGTCCTTCATTCCATTCAACACCCGTCAGTGGCTCAGTGCATGGAGGTAATCGGCTTAATGGTAGCGGCAATGGACATAGTACCATTTGCGCGCCTGCATCTCAGACCGCTGCAATTGTGCATGCTAAGTCAGTGGAATGGGGATTACTCAGATTTGTCCCCTCTGCTAAATCTGGATCAAGAGACCAGAGATTCTCTTCTATGGTGGCTTTCTCGGCCACATCTGTCCAAGGGGATGCCCTTCCACAGGCCAGATTGGACGATTGTAACAACAGACGCCAGCCTTCTAGGTTGGGGCGCAGTCTGGAATTCCCTGAAGGCTCAGGGATCATGGACTCAGGAGGAGAGATTCCTTCCAATAAACATTCTGGAATTAAGAGCAATTTTCAATGCTCTTCTGGCTTGGCCTCAGTTAACAACTCTGAGGTTTATCAGGTTTCAGTCGGACAACATCACGACTGTGGCTTACATCAACCATCAAGGAGGAACAAGGAGTTCCCTAGCGATGATGGAAGTCTCAAAAATAATTCGCTGGGCAGAGTCTCACTCTTGCCACCTGTCAGCGATCCACATCCCAGGCGTGGAGAACTGGGAGGCGGATTTTCTAAGTCGCCAGACCTTTCATCCGGGGGAGTGGGAACTTCATCCGGAGGTGTTTGCCCAACTGCTTCATCATTGGGGCAAACCAGATCTGGATCTCATGGCGTCTCGCCAGAACGCCAAGCTTCCTTGTTACGGATCCAGGTCCAGGGACCCGGGAGCAGTGCTGATAGATGCTCTGACAGCACCTTGGGTCTTCAACATGGCTTATGTGTTTCCACCTTTCCCGATGCTTCCTTGATTGATTGCCAGGATCAAACAGGAGAGAGCATCGGTGATTCTAATAGCCACGCAGGACCTGGTATGCAGATCTAGTGGACATGTCGTCCTGTCCACCATGGTCTCTGCCTCTGAGACAGGACCTTCTGATTCAGGGTCCTTTCAAACATCCAAATCTAATTTCTCTGAGGCTGACTGCATGGAGATTGAACGCTTGATTCTATCAAAGCGTGGATTCTCGGAGTCAGTGATTGATACCTTAATACAGGCTAGGAAACCTGTTACCAGGAAAATTTACCATAAAATATGGCGTAAATACTTATATTGGTGCGAATCCAAGAGTTACTCATGGAGTAAGGTTAGGATTCCTAGGATATTGTCTTTTCCACAAGAGGGTTTAGAAAAGGGTTTATCTGCTAGTTTGTTAAAGGGACAGATTTCAGCTCTGTCTATCCTTTTACACAAACGTCTGGCAGAAGTTCCAGACGTTCAGGCTTTTTGTCAGGCTTTGGCTAGGATTAAGCCTGTGTTTAAGACTGTTGCTCTGCCGTGGAGCTTAAACTTAGTTCTTAACATTCTTAACGTTCTGCAAGGTGTTCCGTTTGAACCCCTTCATTCCATCGATATCAAGCTGTTATCTTGGAAAGTTCTGTTTTTAATGGCTATTTCCTCGGCTCGAAGAGTCTCTGAGTTATCGGCCTTACATTGTGATTCTCCTTATCTGATTTTTCATTCAGACAAGGTAGTTCTGGGTACTAAACCTGGGTTCTTACCTAAGGTAGTCACTAACAAGAATATCAATCAAGAGATTGTTGTTCCATCATTGTGCCCTAACCCTTCTTCAAAGAAGGAACGACTTTTGCACAATCTGGACGTCGTCCGTGCCCTGAAATTTTATTTGCAGGCAACTAAAGATTTTCATCAAACTTCTTCCCTGTTTGTCGTTTATTCTGGACAGAGGAGAGGTCAAAAAGCTTCGGCTACCTCTCTCTCTTTTTGGCTTCGTAGCATAATACGTTTAGCCTATGAGACTGCTGGACAGCAGCCTCCTGAAAGGATTACAGCTCATTCTACTAGAGCTGTGGCTTCCACTTGGGCCTTTAAGAATGAGGCCTCTGTTGAACAGATTTACAAGGCTGCAACTTGGTCTTCACTGCACACTTTTTCAAAATTTTACAAATTTGATACTTTTGCTTCTTCGGAGGCTGTTTTTGGGAGAAAGGTTCTACAGGCAGTGGTTCCTTCCGTGTAAAGATCCTGCCTGTCCCTCCCGTCATCCGTGTACTTTTAGCTTTGGTATTGGTATCCCATAAGTAATGGATGACCCGTGGACTGACTACACTTAACAGGAGAAAATATAATTTATGCTTACCTGATAAATTGATTTCTCCTGTAGTGTAGTCAGTCCACGGCCCGCCCTGTTTTTACGGCAGGTCTAAATTTTAATTAAACTCCAGTCACCACTGCACCCTATAGTTTCTCCTTTCTCGTATGGTTTCGGTCGAATGACTGGATATGACGTAGAGGGGAGGAGCTATATAGCGGCTCTGCTTGGGTGATCCTCTTGCACTTCCTGTTGGGGAGGAGTTATAATCCCATAAGTAATGGATGACCCGTGGACTGACTACACTACAGGAGAAATGAATTTATCAGGTAAGCATAAATTATATTTTTGTACTCCACTCGTAATCTGGCCATTATGTTGCATCAAAGGCATAGGGAAAATTATATAGAATACATGAATATTATATATAGTTAGACAGTATATTAACTGTATGTAAATAAACCCTGCATTAATAAGGGGCTGCGCTAGGGTACACAACTATATGTATGAATTGAGGGGACTTCCCAAGTAGCTAGGATAAGGATCTACTTAATTGACTTACCTTGCTTGCATGTATATGATGCTTCACAATTGACTTATGGCATTTGTTGAAAACATAGCTAGCTACTTGTGGGAGGCCAAATAATGCAAATGCAATATCTGCATGAAACTATGTAAAATAAAGGGTAATCTTTTTTTTATATATTTGGCAATCATGTGGAATGAAGGAGTTTAAAGGGACACTGAACCCAAATTTTTTCTTTTGAGATTCAGATAGAGCATGCAATTTTAAGCAACTTTCTAATGTACTCCTATTATCAATTTTTCTTTGTTCTCTTGCTATCTTTATTTGAAAAAGACGGCATCTAAGTTTTTTGTTTCAGTACTCTGGACAGCACTTTTTTATTGGTGGATGAATTTATATATCCACCAATAAGCAAGGACATTCACCAAAAATGGGCCAGCATCTAAACTTACATTCTTGCAGTTCAAATAAAGATACCGAGAGAATGAAGAAAATTTGATAATAGGAGTAAATTAAAAAGTTGCTTAAAATGTCATGCTCTATCTGAATCACGAAAGAAAAAAATTGGGTTCAGTGCCCCTTTAATCTCTGGCATCCATATATCACCAGTAAGAGTTCTTCCCTTTAAGATGAACAATACATGCATATTAAATTGAATGACAAAACTTGGGTTTTTATTTGGAGTATTGTATATTTGGGTCTTCTGTTACACTAAACCACCATTTTTTGACAGATTTGTGCACAACTATGCCGAAACCCATGTTCCTGCCCAAGGATTCCACCAAGATGCCCATCTGGTATTCCTCTCATTTCAGATGGCTGTGGTTGCTGTAGAATTTGTGCACGCCAGCTTGGTGAATCTTGCAATCATATTTATCTCTGTGATCAGACACAAGAGCTTCTCTGTGATTATTCCACAAGCGCTAATGGAAGAGGAGGAACATGCAATTGTAAGAATTTTATTATTACTTATTTTAGAAACAGATTTAGAAAATAACAACAACCCTTATATAAAATATAGATCACTAATTAAAACCAATTTAGAATACAGTTTCTGGAGAGCATATCTCCTGAAGGATATCAATAAAATATAAACTTGTCAAAGGAAGGCTACTAAACATATGTTTAGCCACAATAAGTCCTAGACATTGAAACAATAAACAGGATGAGAAAGATGAGAGAAATTTAAATACATTAATAGACCTTTCCAGATGGAGTGCTAGAAACGTAATGACTATAGCACTCCAGACATCAAAGTTGCCAACAAAACATATATATTATTATATATCCAGTACCGTTAACCAGAATTATGAGTGACCGCTGCTAGCCCTGCTGCTAGGCCTCTGACCATTTGACCAGAAACGTGGAACTTCAGAGCAACAGAGGGATGCAGAACTGAGAAGATGGGTAAGGAGGGAGGAATGTGGTTGTGTCATACCCTATCAGTAATAGCCACTTAACATTCTTAATTTTGAAAAATATTTTCTACACAAAGTTGATGTGGTGATATTTAATGATGTCACAATTACTGCAACCTTTGGCCTAGAGATTCTCATTTTATTTTTATAGTCATCTGTTCTTGTTGGTGTTATCTTAAAACCAATATTCAAATCCTGCTGCTATTCAAGATACTGGGGCCTATTTAAGAAGGTGCGAGCGGACATGATCCAATATTGCAGATCATGTCCGCTGCACATCGATAAATGCCGACAGCATACGCTCTCTGCATTTATCATTGCACCAGCAATTCTGGTGAACTGCTGGTGCAATACCGCCCCCTGCAAATTTGTGGCCCATCGGACGCTAGCAGGGGGTGTCAATCAACTAATCATATTTGATCGGGTTGATTTCTTACGATATCTGTCCGCCTCCTCAGAACAGGTGGACAGGTTATGGAGCAGCGGTCTTTAGACCGCTGCTTCATAACTTGTGTTTCTGGCGAGCCTGAAGGCTCGCCAGAAACACAGGGCATCAAGTTCCTTAACGGCGCTTGATAAATATGCCCCACTCAATCAGTTTGTAACCTTGATAATGCCTTTTCACAAGAAAAAAGGGCAATAAGGGCTCTGGAAAGATTTTCTTGTACAATCCTTTGCCATGGTGGGCCAAACCAATCCTCAATAACCCAAAAGCAAAGTGACTAACAGTCACTGGAAGCTAGCTGTAAATAATAACAGCACTAGGTACTAAAAGACAGGCTTAAAGAGACAGTAGACACCTGGGGCTCCATTTATGAAGCAGCCAATGCTTATTAACCTGTCCGACACCTTAGGTGGCGGATTGAAATCATCCTGATCTGATTCCGATCGGGATGATTGACAGCCCCTGCTAGCTGCTGATTGGCCGCCAGTGAGCAGGGTGCGGCATTGCACAAGATTTTCAATAGAAATGCTTTTGCAATGATAAATGCGTAGGCTGTTGGCATTTAGCAATTTTGAACGGACATGATTCGCTATTGTGAATCATGTCCACTCAACAATTAATTAATGTACCCCCTGGTAATAACAACACTTTTCTGCAGTCTTCCAATAGATTAATATATCAACAGACTGACACCTTGCTTGCTACAATTTTTTTAAATGCTCAATCTCCACCCACCAATTTCCTTATTTAGAGAAGCCAATTTGGACTTAAAGGGAAATGAAACCCACAATTTTTCTTTTGTGATTCAGATAGAGAATACAATTTTAAGCAACATTTCAATTTACTTCTGTTATTTAATTTGCTTAATTCTTTAGATATCCCTTGCTGAAGAAATAGCAATGCACATGGGGAGCCAATCACACAATGCATCTATGTGCAGCCACCAATCAGCAGCTACTGTGCCTATTTAGATATGCTTTTCACCAAAGGATACTAAGAGAATAAAGCACATTGGAACATTGTTTCAAATTGCATGCACTTTCTAAATAATGAAAGAAAGAAAAATAGTTTCATATCCCTTTAAGTATGGAGATGACAGGGCTTTCTTCTATAATTGTGTTAACAGAATATCCATTGTTTGCCTTCAGCAGAAAAGATAAGATAATAAATTGCAAATTGAGGATATATATGTGCTAAGGTTAGGCTTATAAAGCCTGTGGTGTTCTCTTTCAGTTTTCACAACTGGAAAATACACAATTTTCATAATTAAATTACAGGAAAAGCTGAGACAAAAATAAGGAAAGTATATTGGAAAGTTGTTTTACTCTGCATATCGCAAACTTAAAGGGAAATTAAACCAAAAAGAAAAAGTTCTTTCATTCTTCAGACAGAACATACCTTTTTAAATAACTTTCTAATTTACTTCCATGATCAATTTGATCCTTTATTGAAGGAGCAGCAGTGCACTACTAGGAGCTGAACACATCAGAAAGCCAATGCCAGCAGGTATATATGTGCAGCCACCAATCACTGCTTGCTCCCAGTTCCTGAGTCTAACTAGGTGTGCTTTTCAACATAGGATATCAAGAGAACAAAAGCAGATAAAGACTTTTGTTCCTTTTAAATTATAACATCTCATAGCATTTTTATTATTTTAAAATATAACTGCACAAAGCAATTGTAAGGGGGGACACTCCCCTTCCTCAGACAAGTGAGCAGATGGGTGTGTTAAAAAGTGCCTTTACATTGCGGTCTATGGGGACTGTGTTATTCCTATAAATATATATTATATGATTATGTACATATATATTTATGAGTTACTATGTGTATAAACACATATAAACACATATATATATATTCATATACATACTGTATATATATATATTACATTTTTACTGCAGATCACTGTGCAACTTACCCCCTTTGCTGAGCTAGGTTCTCTGCCGTGATCCCATGGAAGCACGCTCTCGTGAGTGCAAAACTTCCCTGCAATGCGAATGCGAGTTCACGTTCGCATTGCACTCAACTAGTAATACCAGCGCACATAATAAGCAGAACTAATGCAATGCCTAAATGCACGTGAACCAAGCTGAGCACTGCACCATAGATGATGCAGCTTTAGACAGTTGGAGTAGGAAAATGCATGCAGACGTATGGCACACATGTAATTAGATATTAATAGCAACAGTTGCCATCAGGTATGAACCTGAAGAAGAACTCAATGACAAATCATCACAAATCAATATACCTTATATGTGCAAGATCATTTTAATTTCTCATATTCATGTGCGTTAGCAAGCTCATGTATTGATTTATAGGGGCCGATTTATCAATGTCTGATGGACATGATACGCTGTAGTGTATCATGTCCACCAGACATCGATGAATGCTGATAGCATACCCACAAGCAGTTCTCTAGAAATGCTTGTGCAATGCCGTCCCCTGCAGATTCGGGTCCAATCAGCCACTAGCAGGGGGTGTCAATCAACCTGACCGCTGCTTCTTAACTTATGTTTCCAGCAAGCGTAAAGGCTCGCACGGAAACAGGGAGATCAGGAGCCATTCGGTCCTTGATAAATCGGCCCTATAGAGCATGTTCATTGAATATATTACATTTAGAAAACATGTCATGAAGTGTCATATTTTAATACAGAAATAGTTTGAAATATATATTTTGTATTTAACGGAAACTCTTACATTATTGCAAGAGTATATGTCCTCACTTAATGTAAAAATACACAGAGATTCCTTGTTTTGCCGCACCCTTAATTAAAAACAATAATAGACCATTCAAAAAAAATGTGCATGTGCATATGAAAGACCACCATTAAAATGTGCTGTTTGCCTCCGTGGCAAAAAAGATTAACTTTCAAGGCACATACAACTCTAAGCGAATGCACATGAATACAAAACACATGAAACATGCTTCTAGTAATAGTTAGGACTATTTCAGTAATAGCTTTTACTGTGAATGGAATATATGTGTATGTTCTGTGTACCCTTATTCAAACACTTGCTCAGAGAGATATGTGATAAAGATGTCATCAATGTATAGGCTGCAACGTATTGCTACATGATCAATCCAAGCTAAGAATTAAGGATAATAAAACCAAGAAACTCCCCTGTGTAAGCCATGACTGCCAATACTTCAGCTATATTGGGTGGCAATTTTTTTTTGTATTTTTGCTTAATACATTGATACATAGCAATAAAATAAAAAGGAAATTATATTAACTGTATTGTATATTTGAACATATGATCTTTAACATATGTGTTTATCACTCTTTCTCCTTAGCCATCTTGCCACATTATGACACACACATAGAAACACTTGGTCCTTCCAACGCAAATGGTGAAATGCATTCACAAACATGCTCTCTGTGCATATAATCTTCTTTAGAGAAGTGTTTGCGTTTAGCCCATATACACAATATATTTTACCCTCCATTTAGCTCTCCACATTGTCAAATATCCATAGTTTTACTATAGAAGAAGAACTAAGTTTTAATAGAAACATTCCCTAATTGATAAACACTAACATATGTAGTTATAGATTCTCAAATATTAGCTGGAATTTGAATGCTGCAGTCCTAGTTCTCAAGTGCTTTTGAATTACTTTGTATTTTGCAAATTCTTAAGAAAAACCTTTTTTGAGACAGTGTTTTGCATTACCTTTTGAAAATTCAAGACATTTTCCATGTTAAAAACACGTGACCTGTTTTCACAAAGGACAAGAAGAATTTTGACACATTTTTGAAACAAATACAAACAGTTCCTGATGCCTTTGTAGAAAACATATCAAAACATATTTTTAAACTATAGTTTGAATTGACATTAGATCATAATCACAGTTTATTGTTTTAATACTGTATTGTCATGGAATTATATCAAATGTGTTAACAGAGCATCTTTCACCAATTGAGCTTGTTAGGAGACTATAAAAGCAGTAAACAAATATACAAGTCTATTATTAGATAGATTAATACCACATTTGTGGAAATAAATCCAGTCAGCTAGTGAACATAAGGACACAATTATAGGCTATGACTCCAATTTGTCATTGTTTTTATTTTAGGGCAAAGGGAAGTGAAAATAATGCAATGCTATCACTTAACTACTCCAAGTGTCTCTATGAAATTTTCAGTCAGGACTTGGAGAAATTGTCTCTGGCTAATAGGGCAGTGGATGAGCAGAAAATGCTGTGTGTTGAGTTCCCTTTTTGACCTCTGGCAGTTTTCAGATGTTGGAATGTAATGCTAGTTCAAAGAATAATTCCACACTGCATTATGCATTATGTACAGCATCCAGAAAACTCTCGTAAGTTGTTGTAATGTCAGAAGATGCATTTATCCACCATACCAAATTCAGATCCATAGACTGCACCCATATAGCTTTGATGGCATTCAAACAATTGGCAAGTTGTTTGTGACCATAATATGCACAAACAGAATGCAACACTGCCTGTAACCTACGGCTTATGCATCCTGTTCCACTCTTCTCTCTCTGACAGGCTTGAGATGGGCAAATTATCCTCAGTGATGGTTGTTGGGTCAGTATCCATGCAATGTTGCTTATTTTTTCAAAGTTATTCACTTGGTTTGAACAGATGACACAAATTTATGATAACTTTTTTGTTTTTATGTGATTGAGTTTTGGTTTGGTTTGCTGTGTCTCACAAACCAGGCCTAATAAAGATAACGCAGAGCATGATCCATAAGAGAACCATATGTTATATTAATCACACCATTGCTGAACTCAGATCATTTTTTGGCTTATAAGTCCATGTCAAGGCACTTCCAATCATCCCAAGCAGCTGGCAAAATTCACTTACATTTATATGTGACATTTCCCTATTGTTATTTGCACCCAGGCTTGTCTGTGGTTAAAGGGACACTGTAGCCAAAAAAAATATTTTGTGATTCAGATAGAGCATGCAATTTTAAGCAACTTTCTAATTTACTCCTATTATCAAATTGTCTTCATTTTCTTGGTATGTTTATTTGAAAAGCAAGAATATAAGTTTAGATGCTGGCCCATTTTAGGTGAACAACCTGGGTTGTCCTTGTTGATTGGACATCACCTTTAAACAAGTGCTGTCCATGGTTCTGAACCCACAATTTGCTGGCTCCTTAGCTGAGATGCCTTCTTTTCAAATAAAGATTACAAGAGAATGAAGAAAAATTGATAATAGAAGTAAATTAGAAAGTTGCTTACAATTACATGCTCTATCTGAATCATGAAAGAAAAAAATTGGGTTCAGTGTCCCTTTAACTGCCTGAGCCACTAGATGTAACCCCAGCTGTCTGTGAGTGCAAGGTGAGCACCCAGAGCTGTGTGTTTTGCCACAGTAAAATCTACACAATACAAATTTTCAGTATGCCAAATTTTAGAGAAGTAACTTTTTCAAATACTTAACAACTAAATAATACAATACTCTGCATTAGGGCCGTCTTTAACACAGGACAAAAGGGCAGCTGCCCAGGGCCATGTCTTTGTTGTGGGGACCAAAAATCATGCCAGACTGCTGATGTCATGTGACATGGGGGGTACACACAGTCAGTCCTAATACTGTCACAGTTAGAAGTTCTCTGCTTATATTTATTTTGTGAGAAACTGTGTCATGTGACATGCCAAGCTAGAGCCATGTGCTCGGTATCCAGCCAATCCCACTGCATCAGAAAAGGTCCTGCTGGGGATTATCACTGTTACCAGGTAACTGCTCTGGTGGTGGTGATTGTTCAGGGTAGGGCTGACTGTAGGCGCATGCAGCAGAAAGCTGGAGTGGCAGGCACATGAGGAGTTGAACATCTGCAGCTGCAGACACTGCTCTCTTCAGTCTTGAGGCTGTGTGACTTGTCTCACACTGTATCCCTGCAGCCTTGGACAGACAGCAGCCAGCATCCAGCCTGCTTGTCCCTTTAGCCTTGCTCTTTCTGCTGTGTCCCTCAGATCAAATATCTGAAGTTTGTTATGGGAACAGTGCTTTGTAGAAATGTGTCAGTGGGAAGAATAAGTGAGTGCACATACGCCCCTCCTCCATGCATCATTATCTAGTGCAGGGTGAGAGGGAACTTCTACCTAGCGGAGAAGTGACATGTTCTGCTGTGGCTGATGTATAGTGTCATGCTGATACTTCACACATTAAGGTAAGGTTTATTTTTATAGATTTTTTCTTTCTTTCTCAGATTTTACAGCTTCCCATAGTATTTCTGCTGTTCCAGTCAGTAAACTTGTATTTGTCTGCACCTCCATGCTTCTTCATTAGTCTTTACCTTGCTTTGCTCCTGTTGGTTGCCGTAAATCTCGTTAACCAGCCCTAAATCTCTTTAAACAAGCTAACCTCACACCAGAATCACATTCAAAATCATCAGCTTGATTGATTAGATGATCCATAGCTGATCTTGTTCTCCCCAAATTTTAGGATTCCCCCTTACAGGTCAGACACACCTCCGTATACTGCACAGTGCACACATACTTTGTATTTTTAATACTGGCCCCAGTACAGATTACTAGATCCTTTTCCTCTTTCATTGGAACTAAAAAAACACCCCATCTAAATGAATTCTGTGAGATGCCATTTAGTTGTCGTTTATTTAACGTGTGGTGTTTGTTATGCAAAGTGTGGTTATATTATTATGTATACTGTAAAGTATGTGTGTATGTATTATTTGTATATGTACATGTATATGATTGTACATGTATATATGCATGCTCTGTAGTGTGTGTTTGTGTGTACATGTATATGTGTATGTTCTGTAGTGTGTGTTTGTGCGTACATGTATATGTGTATGCTCTGGAGAGTGTGTTTGTATGTAAATGCATATGTGTATGCTCTGGAGAGTGTGTGTTTGTGTGTATATACAGAACGTGTATACTCTGAAGAGTGTGTGTTTGTGTGTACATGTGTATGTTCTGGAGAGTGTGTGTTTGTGTGTACATGTGTATGTGTATACTCTGGAGAGTGTGTGTTTGTGTGTACATGTATATGTGTATGCTCTGGAGAGTGTGTTTGTGTGTACATGTATGTGTGTATGCTCTGTAGTGTGTGTTTGTGTGTACATGTATATTTGTATGCTCTAGAGAGTGTGTGTTTGTGTGTACATGTATATGTGTATGTTCTGTAGTGTGTGTTTGTGTGTACATGTATGTGTGTATGCACTGTAGTGTGTGTTTGTGTGTACATGTATATTTGTATGCTCTAGAGAGTGTGTGTTTGTGTGTACATGTATATGTGTATGTTCTGTAGTGTGTGTTTGTGCGTACATGTGTATGCTCTGGAGAGTGTGTGTTTGTGTGTAGATGTATATTTGTATGCTCTGGAGAGTGTGTGTTTGTGTGTAGATGTATATTTGTATGCTCTGGAGAGTGTGTGTTTGTGTGTATATACGTGTATACTCTGCAGAGTGTGTGTTTGTGTGTGTATGTGTATGCTCTGGAGAGTGTGTGTTTGTGTGTACATGTGTATGCTCTGGAGAGTGTGTGTTTGTGTGTACATGTGTATGCTCTGGAGAGTGAGTGTTTGTGTGTACATGTGTATGCTCTGGAGAGTGTGTGAGTGCACATGTATATGTGTATGCTCTGGAGAGTGTGTGTATATGGGTTAGGGGAGTTTGTTATGTTAGGCATTCCCTTGGTATTCATGAAAGTAATAATTTTGCTGTAGAGTGGCTGTCTAAACAATAAATATGTAGCATATATCCCAAAACTGGTGAGAACCTTTTAGGTGGGCTCAAAATAAATTCTTGCACCGGGACCCTGTAGACATTAGGTCCGCCACTGATTTTTACTATGCGATGCTATGCAATTTTATGTACTTAAAAAAATATACTGAATAATATATAAATAAATTAAAAACCATAATTTAATTAATTAGTAAATAAATATATTAAATTAGTCCACAGTGAAGGAATTTATATATGTATTTACTTATTAGTACTGCTTAGGTCCAGTTGGGCTAATCAATTAAAAAAAAAAATGATTTGGTTGTTTTTTGGGATGTTGGGTTGAAGAGCGAAATTGCATGGGGGGGGGGGGCGGGTGGCAAGAAAATGTTTGCCCAGGCTCCAGTCAATATTAAAGACGGCCCTGCTCTGCATTATTGCAAAGTAAGAAGATGCAATCATATGACTTGTTCATTTTGGGTGATTGTCAGGTCCTGCTATCGTGTGACTGGAGAGAGAGCAGGGCACCCACTCACTGTGTAAATGAGCAAACAAATTCCCTAGTTGGTAACCTTGTATATTCAATAATAACTTGAGGACTTTATATTTATGTGTAACTGTTTAGTATCATAAATTATATTTCTTTTCTTTTAATGTATTGAGATTTTGCACAGTTTCTGGTTTGGGATTTGTTAATATAATTTGAAATTCTAAAATTATTCTAAATATTTATACATATTATATAGAAATGTGAAATAATAAATGTAATAAATGTAGCTTTATTCATTCACTTCCACAGATAATTACGACGGGAATTGTGAAATTGATGGACATGTTTATAAGGATGGAGAAATATTTCAACCTTCTTGTAAATTCCAGTGCAAATGTAGTGATGGTGGCATAACTTGCACACCTCTCTGCAGTGAGGATGTACAGCTAGCGACCTCGGAATGCCCCTCTCCAAGACGTATTGAAATACCAGGCAAATGCTGCCCGGAGTGGACATGTGATGGCGCATACGACCAGATTTCAAATGAACTGGAAAGAGGTATGATGATTATGACAATAACAATAATAATAATTGTAATAATGATTATAATAATAATATTTGTGGGGTATAGATTATTATGGAAAAACCTTCATACCTGGAGCAAAGAACGTTCCAATTTTGATGAAGAAACTATTGGTGTTAAAAATTATTTATCTTATCTAAAAAGAAAATCTCAGTGGATTGTCTAAAGATGTAAGGATAGACTACAAGTGGTGCACAAAAATATTAGCATGAAGGTGTGTTAACACTGCTCAATCAATAGTGCTTATTTATTTGCACACATATTAGAAGTCCACATTTTTTTATCACTTGAACAGTAAGTCTAGGGCTTGATAACATCTGCATGCCGAATAGCGTAGGTGTGCTAAATCCCTCACATAATAGGCTTCTATGGGGTGCGCAGGAAAATATCTGTAGGATATATCTTGATAATGCTAAGACGATGGTGCTCTAAGACAATGATGCACGAGTAGAGGAGTTCTTCATGTAGTTGTGCTATACTATTAATAATAATGGTTTGCTTCAGGTTTTAAAAATCATTAAACTTTACAGCAGTATTTTGGATTTCACTTGAGCACAATATTAAAAGGGACACTAAACCCACATTTTTTCTTTCATGAATCAGATAGAGCCTGCCATTTTAAGCAACTTTCTAATTTACTCCTATTATCAAATTTTGTTCATTCTCTTGCTATCTTTATTTGAAAAGCAGGACCCTAAGCAAAGGAGCAGGCCATTTTTGGTTCAGCACTCTGGATAGTGCTTGCTGATTGGTGGCTACATTTAGCCACCAATCAGCAAACGCAACCCAGGTGCTGAACCAAAAATGCGCTGACTCCTAAGCTTACATTCTTGCTTTACAAATAAACAGCTAGATTACGAGTTATGCACGCTATAGGGAATTTAACGAATGCAACAAAAGTTGCGTTATTTAACCCCCTATAGCGCAGCCATTACAAGTTTTGAAACAGCCGGCTTGTGCGTGCGATATGGTGCTTTTAAGCTCTACCACACAAAATACAAGCGCTGTTTTGACGTGCTTGTGCACGCTTTCCCCTTAGACATCAATGGGGAGAGCGGGCTAAAAAAATAACCTAACACCTGCGATTGCGGAATGTAAAGCTCCGTAACGCAGCCCCATTGATGTCTATGGGGAAAAAAAGTTACTTTTAAACACCCTGACATAAACCCCACGTCTAAACACCCCTAATCTGCCACCCCCGACATCACTGGCACCTACATAATGTTAATAACCCCTAATCTGCCGCTCCCGATATCACCACAACCTAAATAAACTATTAACCAATAATCTGCCACTCCCGATGTCGCCGCCACTATACTAAAGTTATTAACGCCTATTCCCTCGCACCCAACATCACCCACGCTATAATAAATCTATTAACCCCGATTCCGCCGCTCCCCGACATCGCTGCAAGTAAATAAAGTTATTAACCTATAAACCTCTGGCCTCCCACATCACTACCACTAAATAAATCTATTAACCCTAAACCACCAGCCCCCACATTGCAACAACCTAAATTAAACTATATTAACCCCTAAACTTAACCCTAACCCTAACGTAACCCTAACCGTAACAGCCCCTAAACTTTAACATAATTACTGTAAATTAGAGCTAAATTAAACTTACAATTATTAACTAAATAAATAGTTATATTGTAGCTAGCTTAGGTTTTATTTTTATTTCACAGGTAAGTTTGTATTTATTTTAACAAGGTAGACTAGTTAGTAAATAGTTATTAACTATTTACTAACTACCTAGTTAAAATAAATACAAACTTACCTGTCAAATAGAACCTGCCTTACACTAAACCTAACATTACAAAAATAAAAATCTACCAATACAAAAAATAAAACAATAAAATTTCTAAAAAATAAATAAACCTACCATTACAAAAAATAACAAATAAAATTATAGAAAATAATAAAAATTATTCCTATTCTAATATCCTTTTAAAAAACACCCCAAAATAAAAAAGCCTAATCTAGAATAAACTACCAAAATCCCTTAAAAGGGCCTTTTGTGGGCCCTTAAAAGGGCCTTTTCTAGGGCTTTGCCCTAAAGTTAACAGCTCTTTTCCTACAAAACAAATAGCACCTAACAGTATACAATCCCCCACCCCTCAAACCCACAAAATAAAAATAAAGTAAAACCTAATCTACCCATTACCCTGAAAAGGGCATTTGTATGGGTCTAAAAATAAAAACCCACCCAAAACGGAAAAAAAAATACATTACCGAAAATAACAAACAAATGATCAAAAATAATAAAAAATATTCCTATTCAAATACCCATTTTTTTTTTAAAAAAACTATTCTAGAATAAACTACCTATAGCCCTTAAAAGGGCCTTTTGTAGGGCATTGCCCTAAGTTAAACAGCTCTTTTACCTGAAAAAAAATACAAAGACCCACTAACATTACAAACCCCTACCCCCCCAAACCCACAAAATAAAAAAAAAACTATCTAAAAAAAACTATTCTACCCATTGCCCTGAAAAGGGCATTTATATGGGCATTTAGCTCTTTTGCTTTGCCCTTAAAAGGGCATTTAGCTCTTTTACGAAAGCCCAAACCCTAAATTAAAAGAAAAACCCACAAAAAAAACCCTTAAAAAACTAAGCCCCGAGGTTCCACTTTTAGTTTTTGAAGTCCCGCTTGAACGATCTTCATCCAGGCGGCAAAGTCCTCATCCAGACGGCCTCTTCTATCTTCATCCAGGCGGTGAAGTCCTCATCCAGGCGGCAAGAAGTCTTCATCCAGGCGGCATCTTCTATCTTCATCCAGGCGGCATCTTCTATCTTTATCCCGGCGCGAAGCGGGTCCATCCTGAAGACATCAGGCATGGAGCATCCTCTTCATACGGTCACCGCCATACACTAAATCTTCAATGCAAGGTACGTGATTCAAGATGGCGTCCCTCACATTCCTATTGGCTGATTTGATTTTGGAAATTTAAATCAACCAATAGGATGAGAGCTACTGAAATCCTATTGGCTCTTCAAATCAGTCAATAGAATTTTAGTAGCTCTCATCCTATTGGCTGATTTGAACAGCCAATAGGATTTCAGTAGCTCTCATCCTATTGGCTGATTTGAATTTCCAAAATCAAATCAGTCAATAGGAATGCAAGGGATGCCATCTTGAATTGCGTACCTTGCATTGAAGATTCAGTGTACGGCGGTGATCGTATGAAAAGGATGCTCCGCGCCAGATGTATTTAGGATGAACCCACTCTGCGCCGCCAGGATGAAGATAGAAGATGCCGCCTAGATGAGGACTTCACCGCCTGGATGAAGATAGAAGAGGCCGCTTGGATGAAGACTTCTCGCCACCTGGATGATGACTTCGCCGCCTGGATGAAGATCTTAATAGCTTAATAACTTTAGTATAGTGACTAAAGTAACTTTATTATAGTGGTAGCGATGTGGGCGGACGGCAGATTAGGGGTTAATAATATTTAAATAGTGTTTGCGATGCGGGAGAGTGGCGGTTTAGGGGTTAATAACTTTAGCATAGTGGCGACGATGTTGGGGGTGACAGAATATGGGTTAATAAATTTTATTAGTAGCAGCGATGTTGGGAGTGGCAGATTAGGGGTTAATAACTTTAATATAGTATTTGCGATGCAAGAGGGTCTCGGTTTAGGGGTTAATAAGTAGTTTATGGGTGTTTAGTGTACTTTGTAGCAGTTTAGTTATGAGTTTTATGTAACAGTTTTGTTGCGTAAAACTCATAACTACTTCTTTTAGATTGCGGAACGGATCTTGACGGTATAGGCTGCAATGCAAGCTTTTAAGCCTCACCGCAAAACTCGTAATGGCTGCGCTATGGAAGTCCCATGAAAAAACTTAATTTTTACGTGTACGGGATTGACGTTGCGTTACATGCTAAAAGACTTGCGGTACAGCTAAACCTACAAGACTTGTAATATCTGCGGTGCTGTTTTAACGCTGAAATTACCATTTGTTCAGCGTTAACACACAAACGCAAAACTCGTATTCTAGGTGAAAGATGGCAAGAGAACGAAGACAATTTTATAATAGGAGTTAATTAGAAAGTTGCTTAAAATTGCATGCTCTGTCTGATTCATGAAATAAAAAAATGTGGGTTTAGTATCCCTTTAACCCACGACTTGTACACCGTGGTACCACAACAATAAGCAAGATAATAGCGCTCCCTGCACTATTTATTAAAAGGATAGGGTGCGCTAATAAATGTCTTGAATGAGTTAATATGCTAATATTGTGTAATATTCTTAGCACTGTTGATTGTGCTCCACTTGTAATCTAGCCCATAATTTACTGTAATCCCACAAACATGGATTGCTGAGTAAATTATAGGTTGGATAGAAAATCTCCATATTTGTAGCCATTTTCTCCTATTTTGTGATACATTGAAGCAATTACTTAAAGGGACAGGAAACCTCCACATTTTCTTTTACTATTTGGATAGAACAACTCTCCAATTTACTTCTATTATCAAATTTGCTTTCACTATCTTGTTGTCCTTTGCTGAAGGAACAGCATTGCACTACTGGCAGCTAGCTGAATACATCTAGTTAGCCAATCACAAGAGACAAATGTGCGCAGGCACCAATCAGCAGCTAGCTCCCACTAGTGTAGGATATGTGCATATTTTTTTCCAACAAGGGATACCAAGAGAACAAAGCACATTTTCTAGGTACTAGTACAGTTTTGGGTCCACACCTTCCCTCCTGTTTTGCTTAGTTTAATTCATTATTATTATTATTATTATTATTATTTTAATCTTGATGTACCATAAAACCTAATTCTTGGGTTGAGATGAGTAAAGGGTTTTTTAATGAGAAAGCAAGACAGAGAGAGATAGAGAGAGATTAAAGGGCTTTTCAGTAGGGCATTAAATGTATTGACATTGTTATGTGAAATAGCCTTAAAACTGTAGACCATGCTGTTGTCAACTTATAGTTTTCTGTTCTTTGTTAATGGTCAAATTGTAAGTGGAGCAGTATTTAATACTTACCTGCGCTAGTAGTAAGCTTTTTTCGTGCGTTGGGTTGCACTCATATTACAAGTTGAATGTAAGCTGTTTTTACTTGCGCTCTAACCAGACAAGCATAAAAAGCAGACATTACAATATCATTCGATAACCTATTCCCCCATAGAAGTCAAGGGTGCATAAAAAGTGGAAAACACGTTACTCGAGCACAAACCAGATTGCATATTCTCAAGTGCGCAAACCCAACATGAAAATATGAATATATCACATTCCAATGTTGTTCACATAAGGGAATATGTTCTGTTCATTCATAAATACATATATATATATACCGTTGTATGCAAAACGTTAGGCACCCCTGACAATTTCCATGATTTTCATTTATAAATAATTGGGTGTTCGGATCAGCAATTTCATTTTGATCTATCAAATAACTGAAGGACACAGTAATATTTCAGTAGTAAAAATAGATGGTGAGAACGGTCAAAAACAGCCCACAGACCAGCTCAAAAGACCTACAACATCATCTTGCTGCAGATGGTGTCACTGTGCATCGTTCAACAATTCAGTGCACTTTGCACAAGGAGAAGCTGTATGGGACAGTGATGTGGAAGATGTCTTTTCTGCACATGCGCCACAAACAGAGTAACTTGAGGTATGCAAACGCACATTTGGACAAGCCAGCTTAATTTTGGAAGAAGGTGCTGTGGACTGAAGAACCAAAGATTTAGTTATTTGGTCATAACAAGGGGCATTATGCATGGTGGCAAAAGAACACAGCATTCCAAGAAAAACACTTGCTACCCACAGTAAAATTTGGTGGATGTTCCATCATGCTGTGGGCCTGTGTGGCCAGTGCCGGTACTGGGAATTTTGTTAAAGTTGAGGGTCGCATGGATTCCAATCAATATCAGCAGATACTTGAGAATAATATTGAGGAATCAGTCACAAAGTTGAAGCCGGGGCTGGATATTTCAACAAGACAACGACCCAAAACACTCAAACGCTCAAAATCTACTCTGGCATTTATGCAGAGGAACAAGTACAATGTTCTGGAATGGCCATCCCAGTCCCCAGACCTGAATATAATTGAATATCTGTGGGGTGATTTGAAGCTGACTGTCCATGTTCGACAACCATGAAACCTAACTGAACTGGAGATGTTTTGCAAGGAGGAATGGTCTAAAATACCTTCATCCAGAATCCAGACACTCATTTCAGGCTATAGAAAGCGTCTAGAGGCTGTAATTTCTGATAAAGGAGGCTCTATTAAATATTGATGCAATATTTCTGTTGGGATGCCCAAATGTATGCACCTGTCTAATTTCGTTTTGATGCATATTGCACATTTTCTGTCAATCCAATAAACCTCATTTTACTACTGAAATATTACTGTGTACTTAGGTTATTTGATATATCAAAATGAAATTGTTGATCCAAACACCAAATTATTAATGAAAATCATGGAAATTGTCAGGGGTGCCTAAACTTTTGCATATGATTGTATATATAATGGTATTTTGGTACAATATATATCTATACATATACATATATATATATATATATAACACTTCATTAAATATGAATATTACATAAATATGTTTTACATGTTTTCATCTACTTAATTGCAAAGGGCTCCAATGCAATTTATGTGTTTATATGTGTATATATGTCTGTAAATACATATATACACATATAAATACATCTGTAGACATATATATATATATATATATATATATATATATATATATATATATATATATACACTGTGTGCAGAATTATTAGGCAAATGAGTATTTTGACCACATCATCCTCTTTATGCATGTTGTCTTACTCCAAGCTGTATAGGCTCGAAAGCCTACTACCAATTAAGCATATTAGGTGATGTGCATCTCTGTAATGAGAAGGGGTGTTGTCTAATGACATCAACACCCTATATCAGGTGTGCATAATTATTAGGCAACTTCCTTTCCTTTGGCAAAATGGGTCAAAAGAAGGACTTGACAGGCTCAGAAAAGTCAAAAATAGTGAGATATCTTGCAGAGGGATGCAGCACTCTTAAAATTGCAAAGCTTCTGAAGCGTGATCATCGAACAATCAAGCGTTTCATTCAAAATAGTCAACAGGGTCGCAAGAAGCGTGTGGAAAAACCAAGGCGCAAAATAATTGCCCATGAACTGAGAAAAGTCAAGCGTGCAGCTGCCAAGATGCCACTTGCCACCAGTTTGGCCATATTTCAGAGCTGCAACATCACTGGAGTGCCCAAAAGCACAAGGTGTGCAATACTCAGAGACATGGCCAAGGTAAGAAAGGCTGAAAGACGACCACCACTGAACAAGACACACAAGCTGAAACGTCAAGACTGGGCCAAGAAATATCTCAAGACTGATTTTTCTAAGGTTTTATGGACTGATGAAATGAGAGTGAGTCTTGATGGGCCAGATGGATGGGCCCGTGGCTGGATTGGTAAAGGTCAGAGAGCTCCAGTCCGACTCAGATGCCAGCAACGTGGAGGTGGAGTACTGGTTTGGGCTGGTATCATCAAAGATGAGCTTGTGGGGCCTTTTCGGGTTGAGGATGGAGTCAAGCTCAACTCCCAGTCCTACTGCCAGTTTCTGGAAGACACCTTCTTCAAGCAGTGGTACAGGAAGAAGTCTGCATCCTTCAAGAAAAACATGATTTTCATGCAGGACAATGCTCCATCACACATGTCCAAGTACTCCACAGCGTGGCTGGCAAGAAAGGGTATAAAAGAAGAAAATCTAATGACATGGCCTCCTTGTTCACCTGATCTGAACCCCATTGAGAACCTGTGGTCCATCATCAAATGTGAGATTTACAAGGAGGGAAAACAGTACACCTCTCTGAACAGTGTCTGGGAGGCTGTGGTTGCTGCTGCACGCAATGTTGATGGTGAACAGATCAAAACACTGACAGAATCCATGGATGGCAGGCTTTTGAGTGTCCTTGCAAAGAAAGGTGGCTATATTGGTCAGTGATTTGTTTTTGTTTTGTTTTGGAATGTCAGAAATGTATATTTGTGAATGTTGAGATGTTATATTGGTTTCACTGGTAAAAATAAATAATTGAAATGGGTATATATTTGTTTTTTGTTAAGTTGCCTAATAATTATGCACAGTAATAGTCACCTGCACACACAGATATCCCCCTAAAATAGCTATAACTAAAAACAAACTAAAAACTACTTCCAAAACTATTCAGCTTTGATATTAATGAGTTTTGTGGGTTCATTGAGAACATGGTTGTTGTTCAATAATAAAATTAATCCTCAAAAATACAACTTGCCTAATAATTCTGCACTCCCTGTATATATATATATGTACAAGGGGATAACAGCGCTAACAGATCCTTATATGTATAAAACAATAGTGAAATAAATTAATTGATATATATGTTGTTTCAATATCAAACAGTGTTTATATATGGAAAATCAATTTTCTCATAAATATGGAGAGTGTCACATGGTGCAACATCCCTAAGAAGTTTCTATCTTAGAAAATGTGTTAGTGTAGGTAATCTTATATAACCAGCACTCAATAAGTTTTATGAGACCGGTACCATATAAGAGTATCAGAGATTTAGTTAAAGATTGAGGCATGCGGATAATTAACAAGCACAATTGTTATAACTGGATTAGTTATTAAGTATAAGTTGCTATTAGTAACAGCGTTATATGCTTAGATCAGTTCTTGATAGAGAGTAGGCAAAGATTATACTTGCGGTTGGAATCCAAAGTACAGCGGGCTTAGGTGGTTTCCAAGTGATACAAATGTATCAGATCGGTAAGTAACAACTGCTTGTTTCCCTTCTACTGAGAGAGCCGAAGCTGCGTGCAGTGAGCTGCGAGTGTAGCGAAGACACACACTGAATCCGGAAGAGGATGATGTCAGTTTGAAGGGAGCGATGTCCGTTACAGCTGCGGCTGTGTTGTGCTGTTGATTTGTAACAATAGTAGCAAGATGAAAGTGAGTCCTCTTTCATGCGTTATACTCGTGTCCCAATCTGGAGAGAAGCTTGTGAAATGAACAATGAGAAGTATCTCTGATATTTTTATTTTTTATTTTTTTTAAATATTATTTTTATTAATTTCACATGCACAAGCCAATTCAGCAAAAATTCTTACAGCATTTTGTAATAAATTAATCATATCTTCTGATAATTCAAGAAAAAACAATATAAATAACTATAAATTAGAGTTTACACAATGAAAACATGCCAGGTCCTTGTAAGGGTCATATATGTACAGAAAAAAACCGAGAAAAAAAAAAAACCCAGACCATGTCTCAATTGACTTACAAGCATATAATATGAACACGATAATACTCTCAGTGTAATAGTACAATACTTAATCAAAATAATAAGAAACACTTTTCCCTTTAACTATCGGCTTGAGAATTCTCCCAATGACCTAGCCAATCGTCAGAATTATCGTACATTCTAAGCTGAAAAATATCCAACGCTTAAGGACTTTCCGTTCATTATTCTGTAGACACAACATCCATGCCAAGCATACAAAACGAGAGAAACAAACAAAAAAAAAGAAAAGAAAAAGGCAACACACCCCTGCCCCTCCACTCCCCTACTCCCCCACCCCCCCGCCTCCACCGTCACCACTACTTCTTCGATGCCGCTCGACCACCACCCGGGGAAATGACCTGCTAAGATGTTTTGGAGGATGAAAGTAGAGTTACTTATTGGCTTGACTATTTGAATTTGGGTTTTATTCGGGAGTGATTTAATTACTCCCTCCCATTTAAAAAAAAATGCCTGTACCTGATCGCTATTTGTGATTGAAATATTATATTGTTCCAAGATTATTTGCATAATTACTGCTTTCGTAAATTCTATAAATTTGGGCGCATGTGTCGCTTTCCAATTCCTACAAATAAGATTTCAAGCTAATATCAGTACAGTATTTAACAATTTATATTCCTTACATCTCGTTGAATATCTAACTAAAAAGACAATATCTCGAGGAGTTATGGTGAATGTAGGATTGACTATATGTTTGATCCAATAAGATATTTTACACCAGACTTTGGAGTATCTTGGGGCATAGCCACAAACAATGCAGAATATCTGCATTCTCTTTACTGCATCTTGTACATAAATGGACGTTCTTAGACCAGGTAAACATTTTACCAGGGGTAATGTATACATTATATAGAATTTTTAGATGTGACTCACGCCAGGCTGTAGGAACCCAAGAATCATTAATTATTTGGAGGCTTCCCTGTATATCCAATACATCTAAATCTGGAAAGAATTTGACCATATTAACAATATATCGGTAATTTGTCTTACTTTATTGTTAGAATTCAAAATTTTATAGAAAGTAGAAATAGAAAATCTGCCCGCTTGATATATTTTTTATCCCTGTTGCTAATGGGCCCATAGACCAATTTGGTTTAAATTCTTTTTGAAGATCTGCTACATAATGTCGAATCTGTAAGTAAGCAAAAAAATCTTTACTTTGTATGTCATACTTGGAACAGATAGAGCCAAATGAGTCAATTGTACCGTCTGATAACAGCAACTGTTTAATAACGTAGTTTAAATCCTTTTCCCCCCATCTCTGGAAAACTTGGGAGTCATATCCTGGTTGGAACTCGGGGTTTCCCTGAATTGGTAAAAATTCAGTTACATTTGGATTAACCTGGATTTCGAAACAGTATTTTTGCCATGCCCAGACTACGTTCTTAAATGTCGTAAGATTATAAACATTAGCGGGCAACTTCTTAATTGGGCAATGTAACAGAGCCTTCAAATTAAATGGAGCAATAATACTTGACTCACACTGATACAGGGTAAAATATTGTTTCTCAGAAATCCAATCAATAGCATACTTAAGTAAAGAAACCCAATTATAGTATTGGATATTGGGAAATGCTAAACCTCCTGCCATTTTATCGCTCATTAATCTTACCAAGGCAATCCATGGTTTTGCCCCTTTCCATATAAATTTAGAAGCTATTTGGTTAAATTTCAATACGTCCTTATTTTTAAGCCTAAGAGGAATATTCTGTAAGAGATACAGCAATTTGGGAAATACTATTGTTTTAATTAACATAATACGTGGTATCAATGATATTGGGAGGTTAATCCAACTTTCTAATTGATTCTGGATTATCTTCAGACAACTTGTAATGTTTATATCATACCATTCAAGTGGGTTATTACTCAAAACTATGCCTAGGTAATTCAAATATTTAGTTTCTTTAAAGGGATGTCTCATACTACTTTTAGCTGGCTTTGATATCCATAATAATTTGGATTTAGTAAAATTAATTTTATAACCAGATACTAAACTAAAAAGTTGCATAATATATTTAAATTTCGGCAAATTGACTTCTAAGTTATTCAGGAAAACTAATAGGTCGTCTGCGTATAATGAAAGAATGAACTTATGTTCCCCTATATTGATACCCTCTAATTGATCCCGTAGCATAATAGCCAATGGTTCAAGTAAGATATTAAAAAGCAGGGGGGACAATGGGCATCCCTGCCTTGTACCTCTGTACAGGGGGATAGGGTCTGTAGCTACATTATTTATGACTAGAGCCGAAACTGGATTGCTATATATTGACTGGATAAAATTGCTAAAATATCCTCTAAATCCAAACTTCCCTATTGTCATGAAGAGGTGACTCCAGCTTATGTAGTCAAATGCTTTCTCTGCGTCCAAAGCTATTATAGCAGCATCAGACCTTTTCCTGCATTTCCCTTGTGACTTATTCCAAAAGTAATCCAAAATAATCATTGTTTTTCTTAGATTCTTAATTGGACTTCTCCCTTGCATGAAACCCACCTGATTCTCATGTATAATACTTTGGAGAATTGGCTGTAATCTATTGGCTATAATTTATGTTAAGAATTTATAATCTGAATTAAGGAGCGATATAGGTCTATACGAATCTACCAGTTCTGGATCCTTTTTTTTCTTCAGGATAAGCACAACATTAGAAGCAGTGAAATATTTAGAACATCTTATTTCTGAACTATAATATTTATTAAATAATCTACATAAGGTTGGAGTCACCTCCTCCTGTAAAATTCTGTAGAACTCCACAGGGAGGCAGTCTGGTCCTGCAGTCTTATTAAGTCTGGCTTGTTGGATAGCCAGATTTATTTCTTGTTCTGTAATAGCTGCATTTAAATTTTGTAAATCTTCTTGTGAAATCCAAGGTAGGATTAGCTTGGACCAGAGCGCATCCCTATCCGAGTCATGACAGGATTCTGCTTTATAAATTCCCTGGAAATGGTTATAGAAAGCTTTTTTAATTTCTTCTGTCTGTATATATATATTCCCATTCTGTCTAATAGCGACGATTAAATTGCTGTCTTTCGGTTTAGAAATTCGAGCCAGATATTTAGCCGCTCTTCCAGTGAACCCTCTATATAAAGCTTTTTGCTTTAACCCTTCTTGCATAGCTTTTTGTTTTAAGAAAATATCCCGTTGGGTTTTGGAATTGATGTATCTGCTCCAATTTCCCCTCGATCTAAAGGCAATATAGGCATTGTACTTATTTATCACTGTGTTGGAAAGTTGTAGTTCTTTTTGCTTATTTTTTTTTTTAAGTCTGCATAGATATGCTTTAATATGTCCTCTAAGTACAGCTTTGGCTGCTTCCCAATATATTTCTGTTTTATCCATGTAGGCCTTGTTAAAATTATGGTATTCTATCCATTTGTTCTTTAGAAAATTCTGGAACTGACTGTCTGAAACTAAATAATTAGGGAAAAATAGTCTATTATTACCTCCTTTTTTAAATGTGTTACAGCCAAATTCAAGTGAAATGATTGCATGATCTGACAAAAGAATGTCTTTAATATCAGTCTTACACTCCAATCCCATCAGGGCCTGTGAGATTAGGAATAAATCTATTCTAGAAAAACACTGGTAAAAAAGGGGGAGAGAATAGATAAAAAAAAAAAAAAAGGGGAAAGAAGGGACCTAGGCTTACATCCATCCATCACACACACACATATGTTCATTCTCTTTAGATCCATATATACAGATTTGACATATCTTTAGTGCCAAATTTATAGCTCCTTGTTCATTGTATACCCTGCTCCTTGCAAAAGGCCTGTGCCTCACTGCTGGTATTAAGTACCACCTGCGTCCCATCCATTGTTATTATTAGCTTGGCCGGATATATCATCCTCACATTATAATCTGCTTTTAATAACTTGGAGCAGAAGGGCGACATCTCTTTACGTTTTGCCACCGTCTCACTGGAGAAATCTTGAAAGATTAAAATTTTGAATTGCTCTATCATAAGGGGGTACACTTTCCTGTATTGCCTAAGGAAATGTACCTTGTCTTGAAAATTTAAAAACTTAACTATTATGGGTCTGGTAGAAATATTATCTTTTCTTGCCTGGCGAGCTACACCTGTTCTATGTACCCTTTCTACGAGGATTGGTGTGTCAGTATTAATTCCAAGACTCAGGGGGAGAGTGACCGTGACAAAATGCATCAGGTCCATGTAGTTGCTATCGTCTGGAAGACCGATAATTCTCAGGTTATTACGCCTGGATCGGTCTTCCAGGTCTTCCACCCTACTTTGTAATTTGTCAATTCTCCTATTATATTCAAGATTAGTGGGTTCAATTATGTTAAGTTTATCCTCAATATCTGATATTCTAGTTTCTACTTCAAAAAGTCTTGTGGAGAATTGTCTTACTTTGGACGTGAGGCTATTTATGTCCTGCTTAATTTCGGTTTTCATGTCATTTAGTTGTGGAGTGATTATCTTAGTGATCTGACTTAGGAGTTCTTGCATGTCAAACTGCATCTCACCCTGTGATTGTGATGTTTCTAGCGTCTGTTTCGCCATTTTTTTTTCTCTCTGCTTAACAGGCATATTAGGGGGAGAATTCTTGGCTGATAATATAAATTTATCCATATACTTAGAGTTTTGAGAGCCCTACTATATGGCCACTAGTGCTTACTGTGGTCACCTCAATTATTGTGTATGTTAAATAAGTGCATTAAGTGAAACTATGTAGAGTCCCTTCAGTGGCGGGACAAAATATTGGCAAAACTCAAGAAAAGAACACACACACAAAAAAAAAAAGAAGAAATAGCAAAACAGAGTTATGGTGATTACGTGAATTGAGCCCCACAAAGCTCAGCATATAGTGAAGAAGAAGAGAAAAAAAAAAAATAGAGAATGAGTCAGGTAGGAGCGGCCTATATAGAGGGTATAATACTTTATCTACTTAGTACCTCACCCTTGAACTCAGTCTTAACTCTATAACACCATTTCCATAGGTCTCATAGGTCTCATAACACAAGTGAAACTACTGAGCAAAAGGTATAGAGAATGGGATAAAAAATCCTTCTATTTTGATCTCAAATAGTTCTACTTAATTGACATTTATACATGTATAACAGTATTTAGTATAAATATACTCCTATGTATCTCCTGGCGTAGATTCCTGTACTATAGAAACCTTACAGACTTAGTTGTAAATGTAGCACAGGACCTGACATACAACTCCTGATCTCTGTTATACATACACACAAAATCTTGTCACCTATGTATGTAACTGCCCTCATACAATTATATGCCGCTATAAGCCAAGCATTTAGCATGTATTAATCATAGTATAATGACATTACTGAAAATAATTTTAGAGCAAAACATTTGTCCATATAACAGTATTCCCAATGTCTCTGTATGTGCCAAATCCAGAGTGCTGCAAAAACAGCACTTTCACTTGGAAGGAGAGCCCCAGCTGTCTTCCAGGATATGGTGATTCAGTCAAAGTCCCCAAGGGGCTAAATACTACCCAGTCACCAGCTGTTATTGTTACCAACCTTGCGGGTCCAGATCAGCCGAGCAAATACCAAGCATTCTCTGTCTCACCTTCGGGCTGTTCTTACTACCAGGGTTCTTTGGACGTTAAACCCAGGATCCGGCTACTGGTAGGGCACTTACAAGTGATAGTTGTGATCCCTTACTCTGGTTCCGCGCTTACAGCCTCTTGGGAGCTGGAACGCCAGTATCAGGAACCGCCTCTTTCACACCGACCTCCTCCTGAGAGGCCACTCTCAATGTTGTCGTCACGCTACCACCGGGGTAGCAAACTCACCGGCCACAGACCTTGTCCGTCGCCGTACTGATCCGTGCTGATCCACCCTCTGATTAGGGCGCAACCGGGCGCCTAACCTGACTGCCGGGTCTCCAACCTCAAAGCGTCCCTCACTTGGCAGCACGTCAGGTATTCCAAAATAGGGTAGTAATGCTGCTGCTAAATAAGATTCCCAGCAGATCCTTTTCAGGTATTAAATCCGTTATGGTCAACAGATACAGTCCTTTCAATATTTGTTCCCCGTTGAATACAGATGGGCCATCCCAGGAGAGCAGTACTGACAAATTTAACCTTATTCCAGGATCCACAGTACTTCAGGCCACTATGTCTTATTTGTTCCACCCCACATGCAAGCCCGGTCCTCCCGGAACCAAAACACCAACGGGCCGCGGGATTTACCCGCCTCCCGCCAGACGTACACAATCCCAGTGTAAGATCTGAGAATCAGGAGACCTTAGGGGAGAAGACTGGTATTACTTTTCCAGCCGACAGGTGTATTGTATCAGCTCTGTAATTGTTCTGTTATGCTTGCGGAGGACTTGTTGCTGTATGCAGCCCATCTGAGAACCTTCTGTTATATCTTGTCTATAAGTAGGCAGTTATTGTTTGTATCAACTCTTACTCGTAACCTGTAGCAATTTGTATCAATGCTTAATACCAAGTGTTCTCTCCTTTGCAACAAGTTTGCTTCAGTCACGAAGCTTGTAGTTGCCTGTGACAGACTTCCACTTCATTGAGTCACAGACGCTGTGCCCAGGCCGGATTGACTCCCACGGCCAACGGGCGCTTGAAGGTGAGGGTTGGTAGTCAGAGCTAGAAGCAAGAGACACACAGCGTGCAGCACCTTGCTTGCTCCACCCTCAAACGGAAGTCAGAAGTATCTCTGATATAGATTAAACTTGTTAGGAAGTTAATATCTTAGTACAAACAGGGAGAAAGTTACCATGCAATTTGCAAACATCAAGCAATTGTTTGTATCTAAAGCCCCTCCTTAAGTAGAGGATGATGGGAAGGTAGGAGACATTTCTTAAAGGGATAGTTGGATGTGACAGATCCCTCCTTTCAGGAGCCCCTCCCATCATTGGGGTCCAGGTTTAGATGATACGTGGTATGGAATTTAGCGAGTAGATCTGGGGCATGGAGGTTAGAGGAAGGAATCCAGGAGTCTTCTTCAGGTCCATAATCCTTCCAGTGAACCAAGTATTCGATTCTATTCCACCTTTTACGAGAATCCAAGATATGTTCTATTTCATAGTCCGTTTCATCTGGGTCGGTCTTAGTTGTTAGAGGAGTCAGGTCTTTTTTCTCCCCATGATAGAGTTTCAATAAGGAGACATGGAAAGATGGGTGTATTCGTAATGAAGAAGGAAGTTTCAATCTAACAGCATTTTGATTGAGAATCTTTTCTATGGTGAAGGGACCAATGAACTGGTTTGCCAATTCCTTACAAGGCACGGATAACCGTAGGTTTTTTGTGGAAAGTAAGACTCAATCACCAATTTTGTACTGAGGAGGTAATATTCTTTTCGTATCATAATATCTCTTCTGGGAAGTTTTAGCATCTTCTAGATGTTTCTTCAAGGTTACTAAAGAATTCTTAATATGACGGGTGTAATCTGATACTGTTGGATTGTTTGATACCAGTTCCCTACCAGGTAGTGTATTAGGATGATATCCATAAGTGGCATAGAATGGGGTAGTTTTGATGGAAGAATTTAAAGCATTATTATAGGCTAATTCAGCGAGTGGTAAAAGGTCTACCCAATCATCTTGGAGATGGGAGATGTAACACCTGAGATATTGTTCCAATGTCTGATTTGTGCGCTCAGTCAAACCATTGGTCTGTGGGTGAAAAGCAGTGGAGAGACGTGGAGATATATTCAGTAATCTGCATAATTCTTTCCAGAAGTTTGAGGTGAATTGAGTCCCATGATCTCAAACTATAGAGGTAGGCAAACCGTGTAACTTTACAATATGAGAGATGAAGACTTTTGCAGTGACTATAGCTGTGGGTAGTGATTTTAAGGGTATGAAATGAGCGAGTTTGGTTAGATGGTCTATGACCACTAAAATGGTGTTATGATTTTTTGAAGGGGGTAAGTCCACAAAGAAATCCATAGCTATCATGCTCCAAAGGATGTCAGGAATAGGCAATGTATTCATGAGACCAAAAGGTCTATGATGATCTTTCTTGTTTCTTGCACAAATATCACATTTAGTGACAAAGTTTATAACATCTTGGTTTAAGTGAGAAGAAGGATCGGGTAATGAGATCTTTTGTTTTATTGATACCTGGGTGACCACTTAGAGGAGTATCATGAAAATGTTGTATCAGATCTTTCCGTAGTGATGAAGGTATATAGGTTAATCCATTGTATGTATAGAACCCAGTTTTAAGGTTCTTGGTGCAAATGGATGGTATATCAGAATCTGCTTGTGTTGCCCTTCTGCTAGTAAAGATGTTGTTGTGGCAACTACTTTATGAGGAGGAATGATATGTTTCTTTTCTTGTTCTTCAAAAATAGGTTCTAATGAACGAGAGAGTGCATCAGCCTTTACGTTCTTTGAGCCGGGATGATAGGTAATGAGAAAATCAAAATGATCTAAGAATAATGCCCACCGGACCTGTCGAGAAGACAAGGTTTTATTATTCCTCAAATACTGCAGATTCTTATGATCAGTAAATATATGGAAAGGTGTGGAGGTACCTTCCAGTAAGTGCCTCCAATGTTCCAGGGCAGATTTAATTGCCAACAATTCTTTGTCTCTGACTGAATAATTTTGTTCTGCAGTAGTTAAGGTTCTGGAATAGTATCCCACAGGATGAAGAACAGGTTTTTCTAGACTTTGTTGGGATAGGACTGCACCAATGCCAGTATTGGAGGCATCCACTTCGAGAGTGAATTGATAGGACGGATGAGGTAGTTGTAGAATGGGTGCTGAAGAAAATCTTTCTTTTAGAGATTGGAAAGCTTTTTGAGCTTCAGTATTCCACTGGAATTTTTATTTACCAGTTAATCGGGTCAGAGGTTTTACGATGGTTGAGAAGTCTTTTATGAACCTTCTGTAAAAGCTGGCGAAACCTAGAAACCTTTGTAATGATTTCACTGTAGTGGGTTTCGCCCAATTTAGGATTGAGGACACTTTTTCAGGATCCATACTTATACCCTCTTGAGAAACGATGTAACCCAAAAACTTGATCGTGTTTACATGGAAACAACACTTCTCCATTTTTGCGTAAAGATGGTGTTCACGCAATCTGTCGAGAACCCATCTTACATGTTTGATGTGATCGATTTTATTTCGGGAATATATTAGGATATCGTCTAAGTATATAATCACACACACATCCATAAGGTCTTTAAATATATCATTGATAAAGTATTGGAATGTGGCGGGTGCATTAGTTAGACCGAAAGGTATGACATTATACTGAAACAAGCCATAACGGGTTCTGAAGGCTGTTTTCCACTCATCTCCGCTCCTTATTCTGATTAAATTATATGCACCTTTCAAATCTAACTTGGTAAAAACATTGGCGTCTGTTAATCTTTCCAGGAGTTCGGGGATGAGTGGAAGTGGATATCTATTTTTTATTGTTATAGAGTTGAGGGCTCTATAATCAATAATAGGTCTACGTGTACCGTCTTTATTTGTGACGAAAAATATGCCTGCGGCAGCAGATGAAGTACTGGGAGAGATGAAACCTTTACGTAAATTTTCGTCTAGATATTCCCTTAGATAGGTTAACTCTTTTTGTGATAAGGGATAAATTCTTCCGAATGGAATGACTGCACCTGGTTTTGTATCATGGGGCAGTCATATGGTCTATGAGGGGGAAGATTCTCAGCCTCTTTTAAATCAAATACATCTGATAAATCTTTGTGTTCATGAGGTAACGTGGGTTCAGAATAGTTTATCCCTACATATGGATAACAGGTAGAATTGCAATAGGGTGAATCAAATGAGACTCTATTTTGTGTCCAATATATTTTGGGATTATGTTTGGTTAACCAAGGGAATCCGAAAATGATTGGGTATATGGAACCAGGAATAATATCGTAAGTAATGTATTCTTTATGACCATTAGTAGTAGTGGTAAGAAGTGGTATGGTGTGGTGGGTTATTGGGCCCTTAAGGAAACTTGAGCCATCAATAACTTTAATATAGACAGGGTTCTCTTTCATCACACATGGTATTTTATTGAGATTAACTATCTTTTGATCTATAAACATTCCGAAAGCCCCGGAGTCGATCATAGATTCACTCTGGTAGAGGTGTTGATCCCACTGCAAAGACACAGATAAAGTTAATGGGGTATTTATGGTGGAGGAAATACTAGTACATAGATGAAAAGTCTTACCCTTCTTTTCGGCTTAATAGAAGGCAGGTTGAGACTGAATGATCCTTGCTGGAGCAATACATACACAAATTGTATAAGCGTTGTCTTGTTTTCTCTTCTAATGTTAACGGGCCTTTGAGTGTCCCAATTTCCATAGGTATAGAAGATGTGCTGGATTTGTCTTGTGGTGCGGGATGGTATTTCCTAGTGAAAAGATCTGGATGTTGTTTTTCTAATTTCCGTTCACGATAACGTCGATCTATGGAGATACAGATCTTTATCAATGCATCAAGGGTTTCTGGTAATTCTATACGTGAGAGTTCATCTTTCAAATGTTCAGACAATCCAAGTCTAAACTGATTCTTTAGACTGACTAGATTCCATTCTGAGTCAGTAGCCCAGAGTTGGAATTCGGCTATGTAATCTTCCACCGCTCTCTTGCCCTGTTTAAGGGAACGCAAATTTTGCTCGGCGGTACTTTGTTTGTTTACATCTTCATAAAGGGTCGACATAGCGGCGAAAAAATTCTCTAAGGAATCCAATATAGGATCACCAGACTCGAAAAATCTGTCTGCCCATGCCCGGGGCTCCCCACTCAGATATGAAATGGTAGTACAAACTTTGATACGTTCTGTATGGTATGTCTTAGGTTTCATGTTAAATAACAAAAGGCAGCCGTTTTTGAATTCTCTGTATTTAGAGCGGATGCCAGAAACAGGCTGAGGAGGGTTTATATGGGGTTCAGGGTGTTCTATAGTCTTTTGTGAGAAAAAATCATTCATGAGCCTTTTAAGTGTATTGTTTTCTGTCTGTAATTCATTAAGGCCTTGTGCAAGTAGGTCTACCTTCTGGTTAAGGGTGCCTATTTCATTGGCCATTTGTGTAGCATCCATTCTGTAATCTTTCTGGCTTGATGTTACTGCAATATCCCTAAGAAGTTTCTATCTTAGAAAATGTGTTAGTGTAGGTAATCTTATATAACCAGCACTCAATAGGTTTTATGAGACCGGTACCATATAAGAGTATCAGAGATTTAGTTAAAGATTGAGGCATGCGGATAATTAACAAGCACAATTGTTATAACTGGATTAGTTATTAAGTATAAGTTGCTATTAGTAACAGCGTTATATGCTTAGATCAGTTCTTGATAGAGAGTAGGCAAAGATTATACTTGCGGTTGGAATCCAAAGTACAGCGGGCTTAGGTGGTTTCCAAGTGATACAAATGTATCAGATCGGTAAGTAACAACTGCTTGTTTCCCTTCTACTGAGAGAGCCGAAGCTGCGTGCAGTGAGCTGCGAGTGTAGCGAAGACACACACTGAATCCGGAAGAGGGTGACGTCAGTCTGAAGGGAGCGATGTCCGTTACAGCTGCGGCTGTGTTGCGCTGTTGATTTGTAACAATAGTAGCAAGATGAAAGTGAGTCCTCTTTCATGTGTTATACTCGTGTCCCAATCTGGAGAGAAGCTTGTGAAATGAACAATGAGAAGTATCTCTGATATAGATTAAACTTGTTAGGAAGTTAATATCTTAGTCCACAAACAGGGAGAAAGTTACCATGCAATTTGCAAACATCAAGCAATTGTTTGGATCTAAAGCCCCTCCTTAAGTAGAGGATGATGGGAAGGTAGGAGACATTTCTTAAAGGGATAGTTGGATGTGACACATGGAGTCCATTAAATGGTCTATAGTAAAGTGAATCCCCTTACCAGAATTTACCTCAATCATATGAGGTAAGTTTCCGCACTGGAAGGGGTACTCTGTTGCTGATGTTGGTAGATCTAAGATGCCAGTATATACTTCTAGGGTTTCATCCACCCCTTGTCCATCATCAGACCTCTGCAGGTAGCGCTGGGAGAAGCTAACAGTCAGTGAGAGGGAAGGCAGAAGGTACATCTGCCTGTGAAAAAGCACATATCAAGACTACATACTCCAAGAGGGGGCTGGCAAATCTATATATATTCTGGGAGGAAATTATTGGATGAAACCCTCTACATACTCCAAGGGGTGGATGAAACCCTAGAAGTATATACTGGCATCCCGGATCTACCAACATCAGCAACAGAGTACCCCTTCCAGTGCGGCAACTTACCTCATATGATTGAGGTAAATTCTGGTAAGGGGATTCACTTTACTATAGACCATTTAATGGACTCCATGTGACACTCTCCATATTTATGAGAAAATTGATTTTCCATATATAAACACTGTTTGATATTGAAACTACATATATATCAATTGAATCATTTCACTATTGTTTTATAGATGTAAGGATCTGTTAGCGCTGTTATCCCCTTGTACATTTGTCTTAACTCTTACATCACTGGGGGTAACCCCTTGATGCATTTGTTCTTAACAGCTGCCATCTACTGTATATATATATATATATATATATATATATACATATACATATTTAGATATGTATATGTACCTGTATGTATCTCTATGATAAAGCCCTTTGCCTGCCTTTATTTTCTAACACTAAAGACCTCATATCTTTGAGCCCTTATAACTTTTTATGCAATATTTTATTTAATATTTTTATTAGATGGTGTTATTATGAGTGTAAGTGTACTTTGTAAAGGATTTTAGATGTGTTTTGTGACACTTTTTTGTCTCGCGAAAAATAGTTAACCAGAGCTCTGAGGACGCGATAACCTGACGAGTGCTAACTTCAATTGCACTCAAGCGATCACGTTTACCTTCAACTTATAACATGAGTGAAAAACTTGACGCATGTAAACACCTGCGATAAACCCCTTTTCGATTACGCATAACTGTTAGTGCTCCACTCGTAATTTGGCCCTAAGTATCTTTAATAAATACTACTTCCTATTCTATAGTCCTCAATTCAACATTACCAGCATCTCCTGACATCTGTTTTTACAGAGACTCTGTATCACTTTTCCAAACTTTTCAAACAATTGGTAGATGAAAACAGGGGGTAAGGGGCCGATTTATTAAATGTCTGTCTGACATGATCCGCTCAGCGGACCATCTCCGACAGATATCGCTAAATGCTGACAGCATACGCTGCACGCATTTAACATTGCACAAGCAGTTCTGGTGAACTGCTTGTGCAATGCCGCCCCCTGCAGATTCGCGGCCAATCAGCCACTAGCAGGGGATGTCAATCAACCCGATAATATGAGATTGGGCGGATTGATGTCCGCAGTCTGAGGCAGCGGACCAGTTAAGGAGCAGCGGTCTTAAGACCGCTGCTACATAACTGTTGTTTCCGGCGAGCCTGAATGGGCATTAGGGGCCATTCGACCCTTGATAAATCGGCCCCTAAGTATTTAAGATTCAAGTGATCATGCTAAAAAAAAAATACTTTTGATATTTTTATGTGGGAATAATATTTTTCTTGGCACTGAAACGTGCAGATGTTTACACAATACATCTTGTATATAACATCAAAATAAAGGTTAGATAAGAATATGCTGAGGAATGAGAAATGAGTGGACAGAAAGGAAAAATGTACCTGTCAGAAGGTAGAACTTTAGATTTTTTGTTTAAAATTCAGAGTACTCTTTTAATGTGCAAAAATATATACTAGTGTTTTGATCACAAGCTACTTTAGATTAGTGACAATGGTGTATACAGTTAGGTCTTTATAGTTAGTTATAAAATCTGTAGATTGTCTGTAAAAATATACAATAGAAAAGAAAAGTGAGAAATTGTTATTGAGAAAGGACAATAAAGAACAGGAAAACTAGCGGCATTGTTTTGCATGGATTTCAGTTATGTTGCTCACTCTTGGAAGGAGGCTTTGTTTTGATTTAACTGCATTTTTTTTTAACTGAAGGTACAAATATTTATGAGGAAGCATCACAAATTGTGCAGTTCCCCTGTACTGAGTGGAGTACGGAATGGAGTGCTTGCTCCAACCACTGTGGTATGGGGATCTCATTAAGAGCATCTAACAAGAACGAGCATTGCAGACTTCAAATGCAAAGTCGCTTGTGTATGGTGAGACCATGCCGAGATATATGGGGTATAACAAGCAGAGTAAGTATAATATAACTATACACACACACACTGTGATCACTTTTGATTTACAGGCTGAGGAACCACATATGTATAGGCATAGCTGTTACAAATATTTTCTATGGATATTATTATAATTATTATCATTTTGTTATGTGCCAATAGAGTCTACATCTCAATACAGAAGCCCAGGGATGCAATAAATAAATAAATGACGATGAGACAAACTGAGACAGAAGGATTACAAGACTCTTACAACATAAGTGATTTATGAACATCCTTTTAGCTTTACTATCATGGTAGCTGCTAATTCATTAAACCTTCACTCCATTCCATTACATTAGAGTTTGCTGTCTAAAAACTTTGTAGTGAACTTGGGTGGCTTCTTACTTCCTTTTCTATGACAGTCCAATCCATTAGAAGCATTTAGTTTTAATATAAATGGGCATAAAATTGTAAAAAGAAAATGTTATTATGCCCTAGTGTCCTAGAAGAAAAATGTTTTAAGGAGGTTTTAAAAATAAAAAAAATAAAAAAATTGGTCTCATTTTGAACAATGCAACATGGCTATGTTTATGTTGGCTGAATCTGATAGATTTGTAATGAGCCGTGAAAACCAGCACCACTCAGTGGTGCTTCTTTATGGCTCATTATGCTCATTATTGTGCTCCCAATAGAGGCTGCCGGTGTTCTATCAGATTCTGCTCCTTTGTCAGAATATGCTCCCTCTGACTGCGCATGCTCTGTGTGACGTAATCGCACTCCACATATGTTAAATAGGAATGTGTGGAATGCGATTATGTCAATCAGCAACATGTGCACTCAGAGGGAGCAGATTCTGACAACGAAGCTGTGTCGGATCTTGCTGCCGCCACGCATGCGCTGTTGAAATTTAATACTGTCCCACAAATTATAAGTGTATATAATATATATATATATATATATATATATATATATATATACACACACACACACAGGGCAAAGCTCAATCACTTCTCATGGTGATGAAATATGCAACAATGTGCTTTCATTGAACTATGTCCTGTATGTATAAAAAATAAGTGAGTCACATGGACTGGAGGGAAGAAGGCGACCCACAGGAGAGACACTTGTGACGGAGACAGCAAGAGAGGACTCAGGTCAGGAGGAGAACTACTTGGACAGTGGACTAATTAGAGAGGAGAAATTTGACTTAAAGGGACACTGAACCCATTCTTTTTCTTTTGTGATTCAGATAGAGCATGCAATTTTAAGCAACTTTCTAATTTACTGCTATTATCAATTTTTCTTCGTTCTCTTGCTATCTTTATTTGAAAAATAAGGCATCTAAGCTTTTTTTGGTTCAGACTCTGGACAGCATTTTTTTTATTGGTGGATGAATTTATCCACCAATCAGCAAGGACAACCTAGGTTGTTCACCAAAAATGGGCCGGCATCTAAACTTACATTCTTGCATTTCAAATAAAGATACCAAGAAAATGAAGAAAATTTTATAATAGGAGTAAATTAGAAAGTTGCTTAAAATGTCATGTTCTATCTGAATCACAAAAGAAAAAATTTGGGTTTAGTGTCCCTTTAATCAATCTGATTAAGACTGTCTTTTAGTACAGTTAGCAGAAATCACTACACATCCTCTCTGGACTAAGAAGCTTCACCTGTTTCTTTGTTATTCTTTAGTAAGTCAGCTGTAAGTCACAGAATCCACCCTTGTTCATTGAGGAGCTGAGCTTTTAGGAAAAGGAGACATTTTAAAACATTAAGAGAAGAGTAGAAAGAGAGGTCTGATTAAGCAGTATGGCACCCAGAAATATTGTGATCTTCGGCTCCACTGGCATGATTGGTTTGGTGACTCTAGCGCAAGCTGTGAAAGCAGGTAATACAGCCCATGTTGTGTGGTGTGTGGGCCTGATGTATTGCAGAGTGAGGTCATGGGAAAACCAGGGCTGGATCATTTTAGCTGGAGATGTTTATAAGTTAATTGTATAATGAGATGCTGGCCTAAAAAGCTTACAGTCTAGTGGTGAAATGGGAAATTTTGCTCAAGGTACTTACATTCTGGGGGATAATTTCAAAGCCTCAACTTTGTTGCATTCGACAACACCAATACGCTCGCCTAACATTGCGGCTGCGTATCTCAATACACTCCCCTTAGTTATGAAAAAAGATGCGCACCAAGTATGGACTGTTGTTAACTAGCAGGCATCGATCTCGCCTTTATTTGGCTTTTTCCAAACTTTATTTATACCCTGTCACTAAACGTCGCCACTATACTAAAATGTTTAACCCTTATCCCGCCACTCCCTGACCCAGCCGCAACCTAAATAAAGTTATTAACCCCTATCCCGACACTTGCCGACACCACCGCAACATAAATAAAGTTATTAACCCCTATCCTGCCGCTCCCCGACCCCGTTGCAACCTAAATAAACGTATTAACCCCTAAACCTCTGGCATCCCACATCACTACCACTAACTAAACCTATTAACCCCTAAACTGTCAGCCCCCCACATTGCCAAAAAATAAATTAAGCTATTAACCCCTAAACCTAACAACCCGCTAACTTTAAATTAAAATTACAACATCCCTATCTTCAAATAAATTTAAACTTACCTGTAGAATTAAAATAAACTATTTTAAAATATTAATTAACCTACCCTAAGTATTATATTACAATTAAATTGAACTACCAATTAAATTAACTAAAATTACATATTAAAAAACGCTAACCCTTCTCAAATTAATTAAATATACTATTAAAGCTTATTACAAATTACTAAATTACAGAAAAAAAACCACTTAGTTACAAAAAAATCAAACACTAAATTACGAAAAATAAAACACCACATTATCAAAAATAAAAAAGAATTACCCCTAATCTAATAGCCCTATCAAAATAAAAAAGCCCCCCCAAAATAAAAAACACTAGCCTACAATAAGCTACCAATGGTCCTTAAAAGGGCATTTTGTGGGGCATTACCCCAAAGAAATCATCTTTTTTACCTGTAAAAAAAATACAAACACCCCCCAACAATACATGCCCAGACCCTAATCTAAAAATAAAACCAACCCAAAAAACCCTTAAATAAACCTTACACTAACCCCCGACGATCCACTTACAGTTACAGATGGCCCTCGGTTTACAACGGTTCAATTTACACCGTTTCAGAATAACAACCTTTTTTTCCAGTCATGTGACTGCTATTGAAAAGCATTGAGAAGCAGTATATTGATTAAAATAGCCAGTAGGTGGAGCTGTCCGCTTGTGTTGCAGCAAAGCCAAGCAAGCTGAAATTAATCAGTTTAACCAGCCCTGAGCTATCGAGCAGATTTCAAAGGAACAATATCTTCCTGTCTATAAATCAATCCAGATTGGAATGCATAGAAAGAACTGTTTGACTGTGAAGACTGTGAAGTCTGTGTTGTGTGATTATTTTATTAGGTTTATAATGCTGTTTAGCAAATGTTTTTGTTCATTTAACTTAGTTTAATTATTTATTTTGTGTTGTGTGATTATTTTATTAGGTTTATAATGCTGTTTAGCATTTAAAATCTTCATTTCAAAGCTTTAAAAATAATGTATTAGGTGTTACTTATGACAATTTGGAGAGGGGCCTGGAACCTATCTCCCTCACTTCCCATTGACTTACATTATAAACTGGGTTTCAATTTACAACGGTTTCGATTTCCAACCATTCCTTCTGGAACATAACCCCGGCGTAAACTGAGGGCTGCCTGTATTGAAGTCCCACTTGAAGGATCCATCCAGCTGGCACAAAGTCTTCATCCAGGTGGCATCTTCGATCTTCATCCAGCCGGTGAGGAGCTGGTCCATCCTGAAGACATCCGGCACGGAGCATCCTCTTCATACGGTCGCCGCCGTAAACTGGAACTTCAATGCAAGTGATGTCATCCAAGATGGCATCCCTTGCATTCCTATTGGCTGAAAGATTTCAATCAGCCAATAGGATTAGAGCTGCTAAAATCCTATTGGCTGTTCCAATCAGCCAATAGGATTTGAGCAGCTCTCATCCTATTGGCTGTTCCAATCAGCCAATAGGATTTGAGCAGCTCTCATCCTATTGGCTGTTACAATCATACAATCTATTGACAAATGTTGAACGACTTAGTAACCTTTATACACATAATGACCAGTTGTTGGTGCATTTGCCTTATACAGAGAACATTGAAGCACTGAATGAGTGCCCTGGGCTGTGAGCAGTTCTTGAGTGCACAGGGCTGTGACAACCTTATGTCTCTCCAGCTCACTCACGTCACTAGGTGACAATCATTAACTCTGGGGACATCTTCTGTCTTTAACATGATTCTTCTGACCACATTTAATTTGGCACATTATTAAAAACAATATACGTGTAAGTTAAAGGGACATTAATCATTTTCATATGCATTTTATGTATCAATATTTAATCACCATATTTAAAAGAAATCTGTATAAAAAATGAATTATTTAAAAGCATTTAAACTTTAATTTTGTTAGCAAAGTTTGAAATGTTTTGCAGTCCAGGAGCACACTCTTACAAATTCTCGTAAAGGGATAATAAACATTTTTCTTTAATGATCAATACTGAGCATGCAACGTTTACTTCTATTATCTTATTTGCTTCAGTCTCTTGTTAGCTTTTGTTGAAACCATACCTAGGTATGCTCAGGAGCATCAAAGCATTACTGGAAACCAGCTGCTTATTGGTTGCTGTGTGTTTGTGTATTAGGTAGGCTAAGGAGCAGCAATGCACTACTGGGATCATCTGGTGATTGGTGGCTGCACATATATGACTCTTGTCATTGGCTCATTTAATGTGTTCAGTTAGCACTCAGTAGTGCATTGCTGCATATCCTTCAACAAAGTATACCAAGAGAGTGAAGCACATTTGATAATAGCAGTAAATTGCACCTGCAACTTGCCAATTTAATCGTAATTTAAGCTGCCTCTGTCGGTTTCATATACAGTATGTGTTTCTCCGGCGTATCATAGCCAGTGCCTCACTGCACGTCACTGCTGGGAGCTAGCTGAACACATCAGGTAAGCCAATGAAAATACATAAATGTACATACCCACTAATAAACAGCAAACTCCCAGTAGTGCATTGCTAATCCTGAGCCTACCTAGGCATGCTTTTAAAAAAGGACGTGGGTGTGTTTGAAGTTTTCGGGGCAAAATACAACAACATTTAAAATTAGGGGGAGGTAAAAGGTGAGTTTAAAATCCTCCACTACACACAAAATATAGAGAAAATAACTCATTGTGTAGTTCATTAACAAATCTACACAGGCCAGAATTACATTGTTTCCAATGCAGCAAAGGATTCCGGGTAAGATATGCAAATTAGGTTCACAATGACAATGTATTTTGTCCCGAAATCAACTTCACCCAGCAGTGATTCAAACCTTCTCCCAGCTGATGAGTGGCAAAAACCACGAAACAGTCTGTCCTGGGATGGTTATGAATCACTGCACTAACCCTAGCTGAGCTTATAAGCTGTGTGAACAGCGATGCTTTGGCGTAAAAGGAATCTGCTGAAAAGCAGACTTGCAGTAAAAAGATGTGTCATTGTGAACCTAATTTGCATATCTTACCCAGAATCCTTTGCTGCATTGGAAACAATGTAATTCAGAGGTTTTCTGTGGGAAAAACAAGCCTTTTGGCCTGTCTAGATTTGTTAATGAACTATACTATGAGTTATTTTCTCTCTCTCTATATATATATAGTCAGTATATAGATATATTCAAATATATATAGGAATATCTATTTAAAAATACTTAGAACATAGTGCCCTATATGAAGAACATTGGAATGTGAAATATTTACATTAAATACACAGGGGGATATTTATCAATGCGTCAACCAAAAATAATAATATAATAATATAATAATAATCTTGTAATTGTCGCGAGATTGATCTGACCTAGTTATCAAAGCCTCAAGATCGGAAGAAGCTGAATTTTGTGACGTAACATACGTTCCGGCGCTCTCAAACCGACGCAGATCGACGCAGATCGATGCGAGTTGAAACCCCGTCAAATTCTAACGGAATTATGTTCATTTGCCCTCCTATTCGACACTACTTGAAGCTTTAAAAAAGTTATCAAAAATTCAACATTTACGCTCGCATATTTTCCGACACAGCGTACCTAGTTTTCAATCCGTCACCCTTGAGGTCGCGGATGCCATAGAACTCAATGGGAGTTGGAAAACACAGAAATCCTATGTTCGATGCTGCAAGAGAATGAAGCATATCACCTAATAAAATTAAATTACAAACTATTAAATATGTATACCCTTAAAAAATTTAACAATATTATTGCTACAAATGTGGTGCACTATATAGAGATACATTTTTGCATTTAAAAATATTGATCTTTATTTTTACAATCTACGTATTTGTATTTGCATTTGCACCATGTTTAATATTGTATATAAGCTTATACAAATGTTACAAACACAAAGTTATTAAAGGGACAGTCGAGGCCACATAAACTTTCATGATTCAGATAGAGCATGTAATTTTAAACAATTTTCCAATTTACTTTTATCACCAATTTTGCTTTGTTCTCTTGGTATTCTTAGTTGAAAGCTTAACCTAGGAGGTTCATATGCTAATTTCTTAGACCTTGAAGGCCACCTCTTTTCAGAATGCATTTTAACAGTTTTTCACCACTAGAGGGTGTTAGTTCACGTATTTCATATAGATAACACTGTGCTCATGCACGTGAAGTTATCTGGGAGCAGGCACTGATTGGCTAAACTGCAAGTCTGTCAAAAGAACTGAAATAAAGGGGCAGTTTGCAGAGGCTTAGATACAAGATAATCACAGAGGTTAAAAGTGTGTTAATATAACTGTGTTGGTTATGCAAAACTGGGGAATGGGTAATTAAAGGATTATCTATCTTTAAAAACAATAACAATTCTGGTGTAGACTGTCCCTTTAAATAGCATTCCCTTTCTGTCATGTTTTTCAATGGTCATACTCTACATTATTATTTAATTCACTCTTTAAATACATTTTTGAACAAAGGATAGCAAAAGAATGAAAAGATAAAAAATTAAAAGAATTCACACAAAGGATAGCAAGAGCATGAAAAATAAAAAAAAATTCACACAAAGGATAGCAAGAGAATGAAAACGTAAAAAAACACACAAAGGATAGCAAGAGAATGAAAACAGTGACATTTTTTTTTACAATATTTGAAAATAATTGAATTCACACAAAGTATAGCAAGAGAATGAAAACAGTGGCATTAAAAATAAATTGACATGATTTTAAAATGGCATTCTATGTTTTGCATGTTTAACAGCTGTAATAAGTGCAGGTGTAATAAATGCAGGTGTATTCTTTGTGCAATTCAATCAATAACTTATGCACAACACATGAGTATTTATCTAGGGATAAAATCTGAACTCTGATTTTCTGTGTTTGCATGGGTTGTGCAGCGTCGTGGAGGCTTAAAAGGTCAGTCATTATATTTTAACTTCAATACAAATAATAGCATAATAATGTTCTTAAGGAGACGCAGGGAAAGACGGGTGATGATTGCTGCAGTTGTGCGACAATTAAGACGCCAGCGGGTGTCGAGGGTGTTCCTGCCTAGGGTTGGTCTCCATGCCCTCAGTGACCGAGAGGTGGTCCGTAGATTTTGACTAAATAGGGCCTCTATTGAGAGGCTCTATGTCGAAATCAAGGACTCTCTTGAGCCACTTACTGCAAGGACTAGGGCAATCCCTGGGATGGTGAAATTACTATCGGTCCTCTATTTCTTGGCAACTAGATCATTCCAGGCAACCTTCTCATGTCATCTGAAGGTTGTCCTGAATGCCTTGCACCAATGCCTAGGCCAGTGATTTGCAACCTTTTTTTTGCCGTGGCACACATTTTTACATTAAAAAATCCTGTGGCACACCACCATCCCAACATTTTACAAAATCACACATTGTAGCCTAATGCAGGATATATATACAGTATATATATATATTGTGACAGGAACACTTTTAACCACGGTCTTCTAGGGCACAAATGCAGCACAGGACAATCCACTGTAGTTTAAAAAGCTTTATTTTTCACAGCAATAACAAACAGGCAGTTCATTTCCAAAAGAGGGAAATCCTTCCTCTGCAGCAAAGTTAAGTGCTTTTAAATGTGTCCCAGCACTTCACAGCATTCCACAACTGCTTTGTAAAAATAATGTCCTTTTATAGTTCACAGGAACAAAAGTCTTTTTACACAGTGTAACACACACACACACACCAGCTTCTGTAGCTGTGTAACTAACTCTCAAGGCCTAAGTGAGGCTGCTATTTAAACCCTCACAACTTCTAATTAGCCAAACCTGTGATTAGCTGCTGGACAGCTTCACAGCTGTCTGGGATAATGGCCCACCCTCTCTCCAATTATCCCAAACCCCAGGGACCCAGAACACAGTTAATCAACTGCATAATCAAATACACACTCTTTCTCCCTGGGGTTTTAACTGAAAGGAGAAATAGCATGTACAATGCTTGGTCTTAAATATCTTCCATTTATAACCAGGCCTTGCTTTCTGTCACATATCCTCCCCCCCAGCTCACACCCAGTGGGTTGAGCGACCATGGACATCAATGAATGTACCCGAGACAAACCATCAGCATTGCCCTGCAAAAGACCGGCCCTGTGCTCAACAGTAAAATTGAAGGGTTGCAAGCTAAGAAACCACCTAGTAACCCTTGAATTTGTTTCCTTATTCTGACTCATCCATGTGAGAGGAGCATGATCTGTTATTAATTTAAATTTTCTTCCCAACAGATAGTACCTAAGGGTCTCTAAAGCCCACTTAATGGCAAGGCATTCTTTCTCCACTATAGAATAGTTCTTTTCCTGTGAAATAAGTTTTCTGCTTAGGAAAAGGACAGGATGCTCTTCTCCTTGACACTCCTGCGAGAGAACTGCTCCTAAACCAACATCAGAGGCATCTGTCTGTACAATAAAATCTTTAGCGAAATTGGGGGTTACCAAAACTGGATGGGCACAAAGGGCATCTTTCAACTGCTTAAAAGCTTGTTCTGCTTCTGGGGACCATTTTATCATAATTGGGGCCCTTGCTTTTGTGAGATCCGTCAAGGGTGCCGCAATTGTAGCGAAATTCGGGATAAACCTTCTATAATAACTAGTTATCCCAATAAATGCTCTTACTTGTTTTTTAGTGAGAGGCTGTGGCCAGTTCTGTATGGCCTCTATTTTTGTTGTCTGAGGTTTAACTAATCCTCTACCAATAGTATAACCCAAGTACTTAGCTTCCTGTAAACCAACAGTACATTTTGCAGGATTGGCAGTTAACCCAGCGGACCGTATTGCATCAAGTACTGCTTGAACTTTTGGAAGATGGGATTCCCAATCTGTACTATAAATTATAACATCATCCAAATATGCTGCCGCATAACGAACATGGGGTTTCAGAATTCTATCCATCATCCTCTGGAATGTTGCCGGGGCCCCATGTAAACCAAATGGCAACACCGTATACTGAAATAAGCCCTCTGGGGTTGAAAAAGCTGTCTTTTCCTTTGCTTGACTAGTGAGAGGCACCTGCCAATACCCTTTTGTTAAATCAATTGTAGTGAGATAACGTGCTTTTCCTAGCCTTTCTATTAACTCATCTACTCTAGGCATTGGGTAGGTGTCAAATTTGGAAACACAATTAAGCTTACGAAAGTCATTACAGAACCTTAATGAACCATCCGGCTTTGGAACAAGCACGATTGGACTGTTCCACTCACTTTGTGATTCCTCAATTACCCCAAGCTTTAACATTTTTTCTACCTCCAGTTTAATAGCCTTTCTACGAGCCTCAGGGACCCTATAGGGTTTAAGGCAGACCTTCTTCCCTGGTTCTGTTATTATGTCATGCTTAATAACATTAGTTTTTCCTGGTACCACAGAAAATACCTCTTTGTTTCTTCTAATAAAATCCTTGACCTCTCGCTTCTGATGTACAGATAGGGTTTCTGATATATTTACCTCTGGTTCAGTGACAGGGAGTTCTGTAGGTTTTAAGGCAACTAAAACTTCCCTATCTTTCCAAGGTTTTAACAGATTTATATGATATATTTGCTCAGGTTTCCTTCTCCCTGGCTGACTTACTTTGTAATTAACATCACCCACTTTCTCAATTATCTCATATGGGCCCTGCCAAGTAGCCAAGAATTTATTTTCAACTGTAGGGACCAGAACTAACACCCTATCCCCAGGTTGAAACACCCTGGCTCTAGCATTACGGTTGTAGCTGTACTTTTGTGCTTCCTGTGCTTTTCCCATATGTTCCCTTACAATGGGCATGACAGCTTCCATACGATCCTGCATTTGGGAAATATGTTCAATAATACTTCGATAAGGTGTTGTCTCTTGCTCCCAAGTCTCTTTAACTATATCTAGTAATCCCCTGGGATGCCGCCCATATAACAGTTCAAATGGGGAAAAACCTGTAGAAGCCTGGGGAACCTCCCTGATAGAGAACATTAAATAGGGTAACAGAAGGTCCCAATTTCTCCCATCTGTGTCAATTACCTTTCTTAGCATACTTTTGAGAGTTTTGTTAAACCTTTCTACTAAACCATCAGTCTGAGGGTGATATACTGAGGTCCTTAGTTGTTTTATGCCAAACAACTTACACAATTCTTTTGTAACCCTGGACATAAATGGAGTTCCTTGGTCTGTCAAAATTTCCTTAGGTATCCCGACCCTGCTAAACATTAGCATGAGTTCTTTTGCTATGGACTTTGCAGAGCTGTTACGAAGGGGAACTGCCTCAGGATAGCGTGTAGCATAATCAAGGATTACCAGTATATACTGATGTCCTCTAGCAGATTTAACCAACGGACCCACCAAGTCCATAGCAATTCTTTCAAAAGGCACATCAATTATAGGCAAGGGCACTAAAGGGTTACGAAAATCTTTAGCAGGAGCTGTAAGTTGACACTTAGGGCATGAAGCACAATAATCCTTGATGGCTACAAATATCCCTGGCCAATAAAACCTTCTAAGAACTCTCTCTTTGGTTTTCTCAACTCCCAAATGCCCCCCTAGAATGTGGTTATGTGCAAGATTTAAAACAGTGTTCCTAAAAGTCTGGGGCACCAAAAGTTGTTTAACAATGTCTGTTCCTTTCTTCTCTACACGATATACCAAATCATTGACTGCTTCAAAATAAGGATAGGGTAATACATTTCCTGGCTGTGTCACAACATCATTTATAACCCTGATATTATTTCTTGCCTCTACCAATGTTGGATCCTCCCATTGGGCTTTTTTAAAATTACCAGGGCCACCAACCAGATCTATCAAATCATCAATATTTTCCGAGCTAGTACTTGGTACTTCATTACTCTGAGAAGGTTGATCACCTACTAATACAGGCATAGGGCAATAAATCTTATTTTTCTCCTTTTCAATGGAACCCCCTTCAAAATCAGTTTCAGAGAAAGGAAATACATAAATATCAGAAGTTTGACATATTTCTGGAGATTCCCATAACTCCAGAAATTTTGGAAAATCTCTCCCTATCACCACCTCATGGGCTAAATTTGGTACTACACCAACACAATATTTTAATTTACCACACTGAGTCTCAATCTCCACCTCAGCTGTAGGATATTCCCGTTTATCTCCATGAACACAGATAATTCCCATTTTTTTCCCATAATCTAATATTGCATCTGGTACTAAAGATTTAGCCACTAGTGTGACCATACTTCCTGAATCAAGCAAAGCCCTAGACACTTTACCATTAACCATCACAGTACACCAATGGGAATCATTATTAACAGAGCTGTTGCTATTAGACAATAGTGAATGTGCAACATTACAGTCCATAAATTCATCTTTATCACAGTCTCTAGCAATATGCCCAACCTCATTACATTTAAAACATCTTACAGGTTGGTTATATTTAAATGTTTCCTTAACTCCTGAGGAAATGTCTCTGGTGTTTTGCCTATACACCTGCTGCTCTCTTATCCCCTTTATCCCCTGAACAGTCTTACCAGTTCTTGTAGAGCTCTGGGACTTGGGATTGTGGGGCTGATCCATTGAAGATTGTTGCAAAACTTCTCCTGAAGCTATAAATCTTTCGACCAATACAATCAACTGATCCGCTGTTTGAGGATCACCTTGATTAACCCACCGCCGCAGGGAAGTAGGTAATCCAGGCTGAAACCGGTCCATCACCAGTAGTTCCACTATTTTGGTAGCCGAATTAACCTCTGGTTGCAGCCACTTCCTGGCAAGGTGTATAAGGTCGAACATCTGGGATCTTGCAGCATTATGAGATGAAAACATCCAGGAATGGAATCTTTGTGCACGGACTGCCGAAGTCACCCCCAGGCGTGCAAGGATTTCTGCTTTCAATTTCTCATAGTCACCGGCTTGTGCTGGCTCTAAATCAAAGTAGGCCTTCTGAGGTTCACCACTAAGAAATGGCGCAAGTATACTCGCCCACTCAACTGTCGGCCATTTTTCTCTTTCTGCTGTGCGTTCAAATGCCAAAAGATACGCCTCAACATCATCAGCTGCTGTCATTTTTTGAAGATAATGACTAGCCCTTATTACTCTGGAGCTGCCACCAACATATTCAGAGTTCAGTCTTTCTGATATGGCTTGAACCTCTCGTTGCAGAGTCTGTGTAGCACTTTGCTGCTCCTCCCGGGTCTTCCTGAATGTCTCAGCTTGCACAGCAGCCATCTGTTGAATCAACAATTCAGTGTTCTCCTTCTGTGATTTAGCCAGCAGCATAGCACTCTCTGACTGGGCCAAGACCAACTGTTGCAGTGCTGCACTATTTTCAGCAGCTTTTCTGTTAGTCTCCTGCTGTATAGCATTAGAATGGATCAAAGCTTTAATGACTTCCTCCATGTTGCTTGCAGATTATTATGCCCACAGACTTACAACGTGGTTGCCCGCATTCTCCACCAAGTGTGACAGGAACACTTTTAACCACGGTCTTCTAGGGCACAAATGCAGCACAGGACAATCCACTGTAGTTTAAAAAGCTTTATTTTTCACAGCAATAACAAACAGGCAGTTCATTTCCAAAAGAGGGAAATCCTTCCTCTGCAGCAAAGTTAAGTGCTTTTAAATGTGTCCCAGCACTTCACAGCATTCCACAACTGCTTTGTAAAAATAATGTCCTTTTATAGTTCACAGGAACAAAAGTCTTTTTACACAGTGTAACACACACACACACCAGCTTCTGTAGCTGTGTAACTAACTCTCAAGGCCTAAGTGAGGCTGCTATTTAAACCCTCACAACTTCTAATTAGCCAAACCTGTGATTAGCTGCTGGACAGCTTCACAGCTGTCTGGGATAATGGCCCACCCTCTCTCCAATTATCCCAAACCCCAGGGACCCAGAACACAGTTAATCAACTGCATAATCAAATACACACTCTTTCTCCCTGGGGTTTTAACTGAAAGGAGAAATAGCATGTACAATGCTTGGTCTTAAATATCTTCCATTTATAACCAGGCCTTGCTTTCTGTCACAATATATATATATATATATATATATACATACACACACACTGTGCTGTCATGCCATGCCTCCTACAAACTATACATGACATATTGACATTCATTCACAAACAATCATAATGATTGTCTGTGAATGAATGTCAATGTCATGGTTGTAAATGATGCCTGATGAGCCTGTCACATACCTCCCAATATTTAAAACTTTGAAAGAGGGACACCCCCTCACTGTTGTCAGTCTGCCGTAGCACACCTGAGGATCTCTCACGGCACACTGGTTAAAAAACACTGGCCTAGGCCATCATGTCCACTTCCCAAATACACCTGAGGAGTGGCATGCTGTCAAGCTCCAGTTCTATCATCTGGCTGGATTGCCAAGAGTATTGGGGGCCATAGATTGCACGCATGTATTGGTGCAGCCTCCCAGGGGTACAGAAGAGCCATACCGGGACAGGAAGCACAACCACTCGCTAAATATCCAGGTTGAGGCTAATAAGCGTACGCTCTGGACTCCCTGGCTGCAACCATGATTCCTTCGTCCTCCGGAATTCGGCCATCTACCATCGTTTCCAGGAGGGGCAAATGCCAGAGGGAATCCTGATAGGTAAATATCTCATATATACGCAAACATATGTGTCACGCTCCGCTGCAGGATATCCCGGCGGTTCTTCCTGTGTGCCTCGTTGCCTAGCAACATCTCGCTCATTCTGAGCCATCCCACTCGGCTGACGTCAGGCTGGCTTCTTATTCCGGTAACTCGATCCTCTGGTGCCCGTTTGTTTGCTAACCTCTGTGGCTATCGTGAGTACTCTGAAACTTTTGAAATTTGTCTTATGTTCCTGAACCTTTGCCTGAACGATCACGCTGTTTCTTAACCCTCAAACTGCCTGATTACAAGTTGCCAAACTCTGCATTACTGACCACGTTGTGCTTAACCGACAAACTGCCTGATTACAAGTTGCCAAACTCTGCATTACTGACCACGCTGTGCTTAACCCTCAAACTGCCTGATTACAAGTTGCAAACTCTGCATTACTGACCACGCTGTGCTTAACCCTCAAACTGCCTGATTACAAGTTGCCAAACTCTGCATTACTGACCACGCTGTGTTTAACCCTCAAACTGCCTGATTATAAGTTGCCAATCTCTGCATTATTGACTGTATTATTGTTTAACCCACTATCTGCCTGATTACAAGTTGTCTTATTCTGCATCTCAGGTTCTGTTGTGGTCTACTCCTGAACTGCTTGATTATAATTTCCAAGTCTGAAGTTTTTTCTTCTGCTATCAAGTTTTCCATTATTCTATCCAGAGGACTCAAATCAACACTGCTCCATATCGTGAGTACCTTGTTTTATAGAAGTTGTCGTGGGGTCACGTCCTGGATTAAACTCAGAGTACTAGTGTGTTATTTTAGTTCGCCCTAGCATTTGGGTCTTCTTCTGGACATTACCTAACCTGACAATATGTATATGATATATTTTATTAATTCTGATTGCTAATGTCAATGATCTATTTTATTACGCAGGTGATTCTGGATATTCGTGTCTTCTGTGGCTGTTCACACCCGTCCACAACTCCAATGGAGTGGAAGAGGTGCGCTACAACGCGGCACACATCGCCACCAGATCGGTAATTGAGAGCACCTTTGGCGTATTGAAGAGCCGTTTCTGCTGCTTGGACATCTCTGGTGGGGTTCTTCAGTACACCCCATCCAAAGCCTCCTTCATTTTTTTGATTTGCTGTATGTTGCACAACATTGCCCTAACAATCCCCGATATAGATCTGGAGAGCTTGGATAACCATGAGTATGGGGAACATCTAGCTCCATTAGAGGAGAATGATGCTAGGGGATTCCAAGCTCGAGCAGACTATATTCAGGTGGTTTTTGGGCAATAATGTTGACATTGCAACATACAGTATTTATTTTATTCATATTTACTTTACAGTATATTTATTAATCCAAAAGATTATATATTTTGGATTATGTTTTTGCAATATTTGTCATTTAAATATCGACAAAATGCTATTCTATATCATCGTCTGTCCATTGATTAAAAGTGGTTAATTTTGTCAATCTTGCAATTGTCCAATGTAAAGTTTATGAAAAACAGATGTTTAATAAAATATCTTCAAATAAATATATTTTTTGGCTGTACACTTGACTCTGTTTTTATTTTGAAATATGTGTTTACCTTCTATCTATGTTTTTTCAAACTGCCCCCTTATTTAATTTCTTTAGATAGACTTGCATTTTAGCCACTCACTGTTAACTTCATGGTGACTTAATGTGCATGAGCTTAATGTTATCTATATGAAACTCATTAAAGGGACACTAAACCCACATTTTTTCTTTCATGATTCAGATAGAGCATGCAATTTTAAGTAACTTTCTCATTTAATCCTATTATCCAAATGTCTTCATTCTATTTGTATTTTTATTTGAAAATAAAGAATCTAATTTTCTAAGCAGGCCCATTTTTGAAGAACAACCTGGGTTGAACTTGATGATTGAACAGCACCAATAAACAAATGCTGTCCAGGGTGGTTAAACTGAATTTGTCAGGCTCCTTAGTTTAGATGCCTTCTTTTTCAAAGAAAGATAACATTAGAACATATAAAAATTGATAATAGGAGTAATTTTGAAAGTTGATTTCAATCAAATGTTCTATCTGAATCAAGAAAGAAAGAAAGAAATTGTGCTTAGTGTCCCTTTAATAAAAGTTCAAGGGTTGTAATCTTGATTGAGATGTTGTTCTATGATATCGGTGTCTCTTTAATTTAGGATTTTTTTTATACCAAAATAATAATAATAATAATAAATATATATTCATATATATCTTTACATAGATATATACATAAATACAGGGAGTGCAGAATTATTAGGCAAGTTGTATTTTTGAGGATTAATTTTATTATTGAACAACAACCATGTTCTCAATGAACCCAAAAAACTCATTAATATGAAAGCTGAATATTTTTGGAAGTAGTTTTTAGTTTGTTTTTAGTTTTAGCTATTTTAGGGGGATATCTGTGTGTGCAGGTGACTATTACTGTGCATAATTATTAGGCAACTTAACAAAAAACAAATATATACCCATTTCAATTATTTATTTTTACCAGTGAAACCAATATAACATCTCAACATTCACAAATATACATTTCTGACATTCAAAAACAAAACAAAAACAAATCAGTGACAAATATAGCCACCTTTCTTTGCAAGGACACTCAAAAGCCTGCCATCCATGGATTCTGTCAGTGTTTTGATCTGTTCACCATCAACATTGCGTGCAGCAGCAACCACAGCCTCCCAGACACTGTTCAGAGAGGTGTACTGTTTTCCCTCCTTGTAAATCTCACATTTGATGATGGACCACAGGTTCTCAATGGGGTTCAGATCAGGTGAACAAGGAGGCCATGTCATTAGATTTTCTTCTTTTATACCCTTTCTTGCCAGCCACGCTGTGGAGTACTTGGACGCGTGTGATGGAGCATTGTCCTGCATGAAAATCATGTTTTTCTTGAAGGATGCAGACTTCTCCCTGTACCACTGCTTGAAGAAGGTATCTTCCAGAAACTGGCAGTAGGACTGGGAGTTGAGCTTGACTCCATCCTCAACCCGAAAAGGCCCCACAAGCTCATCTTTGATGATACCAGCCCAAACCTGTACTCCACCTCCACCTTGCTGGCGTCTGAGTCGGACTGGAGCTCTCTGCCCTTTACCAATCCAGCCACGGGCCCATCCATCTGGCCCATCAAGACTCACTCTCATTTCATCAGTCCATAAAACCTTAGAAAAATCAGTCTTGAGATATTTCTTGGCCCAGTCTTAACGTTTCAGCTTGTGTGTCTTGTTCAGTGGTGGTCGTCTTTCAGCCTTTCTTACCTTGGCCATGTCTCTGAGTATTGCACACCTTGTGCTTTTGGGCACTCCAGTGATGCTGCAGCTCTGAAATATGGCCAAACTGGTGGCAAGTGGCATCTTGGCAGCTGCACGCTTGACTTTTCTCAGTTCATGGGCAGTTATTTTGCGCCTTGGTTTTTCCACACACTTCTTGCGACCCTGTTGACTATTTTGAATGAAACGCTTGATTGTTCGATGATCACGCTTCAGAAGCTTTGCAATTTTAAGAGTGCTGCATCCCTCTGCAAGATATCTCACTATTTTTGGCTTTTCTGAGCCTGTCAAGTCCTTCTTTTGACCCATTTTGCCAAAGGAAAGGAAGTTGCCTAATAATTATGCACACCTTATATAGGGTGTTGATGTCATTAGACCACACCCCTTCTCATTACAGAGATGCACATCACCTAATATGCTTAATTGGTAGTAGGCTTTCGAGCCTATACAGCTTGGAGTAAGACAACATGCATAAAGAGGATGATGTGGTCAAAATACTCATTTGCCTAATAATTCTGCACTCCCTGTACATCTTTTATTTTTTACTTTCAAATAGATACATATGTAGATATATACATACATATAAATACATAAAGGAATAAAAATAAAAGAAATATATATACATAATGAAATATGTATGCACAATCTTCCAAACAATTCTAATAATTGACTGTCCACTTTGCACCAAATATGTCGCTACTTGCTATATGGGAAATTAATTCCTGCTCCGAAAAAAAAATACATTTCCACTATGTACAATAATGTTCTAGAGAAATGTGCTTGTTCGTGGACAGTGACGAAGGTATAAATAAAGTTGGGAAAAACCCGAATAGACGCGAGATCGATGACTGTTAGTTAACAACAGTCCGATGCTCATCGCGCCGTACTTGATGCGTGTGTTTTTGACATTTTTTTAAAATAAATATGGATATCGTATTGAGATCCGCGGCTGCGATGTTTGCTGATGTTTGGGGAGCGCATTGACGCCCGCGAATGCAACATACTTGACGCTTTGATAAATATACCAATTAAACACTTCATTAAATATGAATATTGCATACAGGTGAAACTCGAAAAATTAGAATATCGTGCAAAATTTCATTGCAACTTAAAAGGTGAAACTAATATATCAGATAGACTCATTACATGCAAAGCAAGATAGTTCAAGCCGTGATTTGTCATAATTGTGATGATTATGGCTTACAGCTCAAGAATACCCCAAATCCGCAATCTCAGAAATTTAGAATATTACATGCAATCAATAAAACAAGGATTGTACATAGAACAATATCGGACCTCTGAAAAGTATAAGCATGCATACTGTATGTACTCAGTACTTGGTTTGGGTCACTTTTGCAGCAATTACTGCTTCAACGCAGCGTGGCATGGAAGCTATCAGCCTGTGGCACTGCTGAGGTGTTATGGAAGACCAGGATGCTTAAATAGCGGCCTTCAGCTCTTCTGCATTGTTTGGTCTCATGTCTCTCATCTTTCTCTTGGCAATGCCACATAGATTCTCTATGGGGTTCAGGTCAGGCGAGTTTGCTGGCCAATCAAGCACAGTAATCCCACGGTCATTGAACCAGGTTTTGGTGCTTTTGGCAGTGAGGGCAGGTGCCAAGTCCTGCTCGAAAATGAAGTCAGCATCCCCATAGAGCTCGTCTGCAGAAGGAAGCATGCTCCAAAAGCTCCTGGTAGACGGCTGCATTGACCCTGGACTTAATGAAGCACAGTGGACCAACACCAGCAGATGACATGGCTCCCCAAATCAACACAGACTGTGGAAACTTCACACTGGACTTCAAGCATCTTGCAGTGTGTGCCTCTCCATTCTTCCTCCATACTCTGGGTCCTTGGTTTCCAAATGAGATGCAAAATTTGCTCTCATCAGAAAAGAGGACTTTGGACCACTGAGCAACAGACCAGGTCTGTTTTTCTTTAGCCCACGTAAGACGCTTCTGACGTTGTTTGTTGTTATAGCAAGGGTAATTACAGCACAAACGAGCATTGAAATGCTCGTTTGTGCTGTAATTACCATTGCTATAACCTCCTTGGTTATTTTAAACCCTATGTGGGATTAATAAAAGAACAGTTTTTATGACTTGGAGCCTACGATACCTTTTGTTTGTGATGACATATCTATTGACCAGGAATCGTTTAGGCTCTCTATCACAAAGCTCCCAAGCTGTTTATCAATGAGTGAGGATAAAGACTGGCTCCCTACACATCCACTGAAGTAGATGGATACATTTTTCCCCTGACTGGCATACCCGAAGAGGAGAACGAAGTACCTGATTGGTCGAGGCGGACACACCTACCCGACTGTGTTTCAGTGCTCCTGGCGGCGGAGGTTCTGGAGCGGTTGCACCGGATGTCGAGTAGCGCGATTAGTGCTATCCAGGAAGTAGAGCAAGTGGTTCCCCTGGCGTGCAACGGTACAAGCACCTCGCAAAAGCGACTACGACACACGGACGCCCAGACAGTAGTTTGCACTTCAGCCTCTGATAGAACACCTGTGAACCGGTTAGTTGGCTCCTGCCTGTAACAGTATTACAGAGATCACAGACTTTCTTTACGATTCTAAAGGGGTATGCCGACACGTACATGAGATTGCCTTGTTTGGGGTTATTTTGAGAGCGCTGCTCTTACAGTTGATGGATGTTATTTAGAGAGTTCAATCTATATCACCTTTATGGTTATATACACTTTTGAGGACATTGGACTATTGTTTTTGGTGTTTTTCTGATGCATAGCACAGAGTCCGTTTGATTTGGCATTATTTTCACTGATGCTCTGCCTGACGGAAACAAAAACATTACCACTCTAGTATTACAGCTTCAAGTTTGGTTTTAAGCTGCCTGTGTATATTCTCTGTTTGTTTATCTATATATATATATATATATATATATATATATATATATATATATATACACACACACACACACACATTTAAATTGCAATTTATTCTGTATTTGCTTAAAATATTGCACCTCATCTCATTACAGAGATCTAATTCCCTGGGAGGCTTTTCGCTACCAATTGTGACTTGTCTCAGCCCCTTTTATCAGAGGGTTGGTGTGATGATTTCATTCCAACCATACCAGCAACTTTTTAAAGGGGTTCCAAACACTGAACACATTTTATGAGTGCTGCCATTATGGAACCGAGGTTACACTGCAGGTATCAGAAGGAGAGTTGCTACACATTTGCAAACGGGTCAGCACTGGAATGTAGTGAAGTACAGATTTCAGTATGGAAAATAAAGGCAAGTTAGGCAATTGCCTTAGTGCGCCCCAGCAGTGGGGCTCAAAATTGGAGAGAAGTGATTTTTTTTTTTTTTTTTTTTTTTTTTAATACATTTTATCAGTGGTGGAACTTTCAGGGTCCCAAAGATCGCATAAACCATTTGCGGCCACCGAACCCTGGAGATCCGCCACTTAGGAGGACCCAGCTGGCAGCAGCACTGTTTCCCAAACTTTCCCTCTAAGTTGCCAGCAGTGAGTGAGTGTGCCGGTATAAGCTCCTCCTCCGGCTCCACCCTAACGCGTGCGGCGCTAGTGCCTTTCTTCATGATGAACATATGTAGCGCCAGCAAGCAAATCTGTCATCATAAAGTGTGAGTGTCGGCAATATTTATATTTATTATTTATTTTTATTTTTATTAAACTACTAAAATCGTCATCATTGGGCTGAGGAACTCTGCAGCTGGATGCGGGGTTGCAGGGCAATAAAGACTGCCTTTGATGGACAGTGTTAGCTGCGGTTACTGGGTAGTGTCTATTTAGGCTCACATAGGATTTTTATCACTTGGTGTAAGAGAATCGATAGTGGTAAGCAGATTGTGGAAAGAGGAAGTTTGATTGATGGTGAAAGCTAAAACAATGAGTAAGGAGAGTATGCAGGGACAGCGTTCAACTAGCGTAGATGAAGAGATCTACACAGCTGTATCTATGATCTGTAGTTTACTAAAGTTTACCTTGACGTGCTGCTCACCTAGTCACCTGACCTGTTGCTAATGTTATTTAATAGAAAGGTGCTGTAAACAAAAAATACTCCCTCTGGAATGTTGGCTAATCCGTTCCTGGTACAGGGCTTTCTTTAACATCCTCTCCCCCAATCTCCTGCATGGTGCTGCTGTCTGGCTGTCACATAACAGCACCCTGTCAGTCTGCAGATCAGGTTACATTTAGGACAGGGTGAGTCTGTATATGTCAAGCAGACTGCAGTAATGTTTAAAAAGGGATACATATTTTTTTTGATTAGTTAAATAAGCCATCGTATTTGATTAAAATTAAATTAAAATAATTTTAAATGAAGGGTCAGGGTAAATATTGTTTTATTGCCATTTGATATTTAAAAGTATGGGAATTGTCTCTGAGTTTCTGACACTAGCTACTGGTGTCCTGTTGCTGACTGAAGTAAAAAAAAAAAAAAATCCCATACTTTAAAATATCAAATGGCAATAAAATAATATTTACCCTGACCCTTTATTTAAAATTATTTTAATTAATTTAGAGACAGGTAAATCAAATACAATGGCTTATTTAACTAATCAAAATATGTATTCCTTTTAAACATTACTGATTTTAAATGCTAAATTTGTTATCAAGTTTGCAGCTTTTAGAAAATAACAGCTATTTATAAATATTGTGCCACTTTTTAGATCCTTGTCAGCAAGTGTGAAAGACACTAAATGAACTGTTCACTAAAATATATACAAATGTTCAGTAATTGCATTGATTAGGACATGCTTCCTATTTTTTGCCCCCTCTTGAAAATATACCCTGTGGACACCCATGACTGCTGCACTGCTGCCTGGACCTCAGAGAAGAGGAGGTAAATAGGCACTGGCCAGGGGGACTATAAATTTGACCATTTTTCTTCAGTTTATAATTACTTTGCAAATACAAATTCAGTCATTGTTATGCTAGTCTACCAAATGTTGCTGTATTAAAATGTAAGGTAAATGTAATGGGGAATCTCCCATAGTGGTGTTTATTATTAGTATAATTTTATTTCTATAAATGGAAATGCAAGGTACACTGTGTATTTGTGTGTGACTGTGTATATGTGTATGTATGTGTATATATATATATATATATATATATATATATATATATATATATATATATATATATATAATATAATAAAAATCAGGGTAATTTTTGATCCTCAAAATATCACAATAAATTTTGGAGTGCTTTCTACCTTCTTTCCAATGTTTGTATGCTAGCACCCAGGTGTACTTGCCATGTATGGTGTACAGTTAAATAAGAAAGGGTGAGCAAAAGAGGGTGGGGGAGTGGGCCTCTTTGCCCTAAAATGCCCAGGCCTCTTTTTGATCCTAGTCCGGCCCTGGTGAGTGAGCCTGTTGTTGGATAATGTATAAGGGGGTTAGACCTCATGTATAAGGGGTCAGGGTTTTAGATGTACATTCCTCTGACTAAATCCTTTGTTCTTGCTGCTTGCAGCATCTATCAAGCAGTCACAGCGTGCAGCAGAGCACAAACTAGGACTCCAGATGTGAGCGATTGTGTAAATAAACCTATATTATCCTCTAAACAAATACCTGTTGGTGATATTTATAGAAAAGTAAAAAAAAACAACTATAAATTAATGCATTTTCTCATTGAACTTACCTATTCCTATACGTGTTTAACCCCTACACATGCTAGTCAGTTCTGCACTGGACCAACTGTGGATTGTCAGACTGAACACAGCCACTGAGACAATCAAGGACGGCATATATGCAGTGGCATTACTAGGGGGTGCGGGGGGTGCGGGCCGCACCTGGGTGACACCCTCCAGGGGGTGACACCAAAAAAAAAATAAAAAAAAAAAATTTTTTTTTTATTTTATTGAAATTCAAAGAAATACAAAGTTGAGATGCATAGATTTTTTTTATTAGAGGGGCTGGCATTTGTGAACATTAGTGGGACTGGGGAAGTTGTAGACACACAATTTTTTTGCCCCTTGAGCCAGTGCTGCAATTTCAACAAATAGTTTTCCCAGCTGCTTTTGCTTGTTTGAACTTTGCTTCTCCCCTGCCCAATTTCTCTATGAATGTTGTGGGTGTGCCGTGGGGCTTGCAAAGTTGCACTGCTAGCCTAAACCTGCCTGCCTATCTGTGCTCACTGCTCAGTGACATGTGGAGCAGTGGAGTCACTCACTGCTGTGCTGTCTCTCTAAACGGGAACTGGGAAATCTTGAGGGGATGCCTGGCACCTGACCGCATGACTGTTTGACACTGTCTCTAAAGTGAAGGAGCCACGTATGATGCCCACCAGACCTTTACGGTTACTATTCTGTTTTCATTTACTGATTTGCAAGATGACTGCCTTATAATGTAAAGTTAAACATGCAATCCAACTTACAGTTTAGTAGAATCCAGCAGAGTAGCTTAACTCAGACAAATTCCACAGCAGAGATTTATGAATCCTTCAAGCTTTATTGTTGCAAACAAGAATTCTGAGGTTCCAGAAGTGGTAATTGCCAGGTAAAAAGAATTTGCCTCTACAAAGCTATTAGCAGAGTTCTAGCAAACTTACACATTGAAAGTGAAACTAATTTACACACACAAGTGAAACAAAATGGAGGCAGGAAGTGACCTCAAAAGGTCAGAGGTAGCACATAGAATATACATTAAATTGAATACAATGATAAAACATAACACTAGAGGGAGCACAAGAACTAAAATAGCATTTAAAGATGTACATATGAATATATGGACAGAACACTCCCCGTCTGGTATATGTAGATACCACTATATAAATCAAACAATAAACAATAAACATAAAAATGTTGATTGAAGTCTCTTTGTCCATGAGACCTGCAAGACAAAGAATGAGAGAAAAATATACAAAATGCAATTGCAAACATAAGTCCATGTTGTTTTAACATGATAATTCTTGAAGAGAAGCAGGGCTGGCACTGTCCCCTGTAGTCATCTCTCTATTGTAATCCTTTTGTCAACCAGTGTCTATGTTTATAATCACCGTCCATGTGAAATAGAAGAAGTACAACTTCTGTAATCCAAGACCAGGTACACTGGTAAGAAGTGTAGTAGCTTGAAGATGGTTCTCTTTAACAGGTACCACAAACTCAAATGTAGTACTGGTTGATGTTGTATCTGTAGCGTTTAACAAGAATGCGGGTCCTGTCAACCATGTCAATTTCATGAATTGTGCTGAAGTTAATGACCTGGTTGCAAGATCTGCAGTATTTTGATTAGTAGGTACATAATACCATTGCTCTGGTTTTGTAGATCTCCTGATGTGTTCTACTCGGTTGCTGATAAATCCTTCAGGTGGTTTTTCTTCAATGTCAGTCACTTTTAGGTAGGCCACAGCTGCATTAGCTTCTGTAGATGCATCTGAGAAGATGTAGATCTCTGTAGCTGTTGATAGAGATGTAAAAGCATAACACCGTGGAATACAGAGCTTTTCAAGAGCCTTCAAAGAATCCTTCCACTTTTCCCAGGTCTGATGTTTCTCTGTAGGTAGTAAAGTATCCCAGGATTTTGACTCAGATGAAAGCTGTCTAAGCAGAGACTTTCCTGGTATAGTCACTGGAGCTACAAACCCCAGTGGGTCATAAAGACTGTTAATAATTGATAAAACACCACGTCTAGTGTATGGCTTTTCATCAGTAGAAACTTTGAAAACAAATTCATCAGTTGATATGTTCCAATGTAGACCAATACTTCGTTGTACTGGTGGTGTATCTGTACCTAGATCTAAGTCTTTGAGATCCGTTGCATGGTCTGCTGGAGGAAAGGCTTTAAACACCTTGCTGCTGTTTGAGACTATTTTATGAAGCCTTAGGTTTGCTACAGATAGCATCTTTTGTGTTCTTTTAAGCAGATCAATGGCTTCTTCATCTGTCGGTACAGACTTGATTCCATCATCCACATAAAAGTCTCTTTCTACATATTGTCTGGCATCTGTTCCATATTCCATTTCACCTTCTTGAGCTGTTCTTCTTAGTCCATATATTGCCACTGCAGGTGATGGACTGTTGCCGAAGACATGCACTCTCATGCGATAATCTATTATCTCAGCACTAGTATCATTGTTGTGATGCCACAAAAACCTGAGGTAATTCCTATTGTCTTCTCTAACAATGAAACAATAGAACATCTGTTGTATGTCAGCCATGAATGCTACAGGTTCTTTCCTGAACCTGATCAATACTCCTAAGAGACTGTTAGTAAGGTTAGGTCCAGTAAGAAGAACACTATTGAGTGACATGCCTTCATACTGTGCACTTGAATCAAACACAACCCTTATTTGACCTGGTTTGCGTGGATGATAGACGCCAAATGAAGGAAGATACCAACATTCTTCACCTTCTTTTAGTGGAGGAGCTGGCTCTGCATGCTTATTTTCAAATATCTTCTGCATAAATGATACAAAGTGTTCTTTTATCTTCGGATCTTTCTTTAGAGTACGTTGTAAGGAAGAAAGTCTAGAAAGTGCTTGAACTCTGTTGTTGGGTAACCTTTGTCTTGGATTGCGAAATGGCAGAGGGGCTACCCAACTGTTTGAGTCATCCTTGTAAAACTTTTTGTCCATTAACTTGAGAAATTCTTTATCTTCGATAGAAGGAGCTAGTTTATTGTCATGCTGTGTTGTGTGGAACACTGTACTTCCAATGTTGTCATCATCTGGTAAGGGAGTAACTATATCATCTTGACTGGCATAGTATGAATGTTCATAGATTCCAGGTTTCTCCTTTACATGGTAGTGATTTGGGCATGGCTCAAAGTAAGATGGGCGTCCATTAATTAACACATTAGTTTTCAAGGAGTTAGTAATATCTGTTCTGTAGATTTTTCCTATACAGGCATCTCCAACTATTACCCAGCCAAGGTCAAGTCTCTGAGCGTATGGAGAATTATGAGGTCCATTACATTGCTGGCGTACCTTGTGTATTCTTAGAATGTCTCTACCAAGTAAAAGCAATATCTGGGCATTCTTCTCTAGAGCTGGTATGCAACTAGCTATGTGTTTCATGTGAGGATGGTAATGTGCTATTTCTGGCGTAGGAATCTCATCCCTGTTATCTGGAATTTGATTGCATTCAATAAGTGTAGGTAAAGGCAACTGTATACCATCTGTAATAGAAGCTATTATGAAATCACTAGCTCTTCTTCCTTTTGTTTCAAACTGACCTGCACATGTACCAAGGGTGTAAGATGAAGGATTACCATTTACGTTGAATATGTTGAAGAATTCAGTTCTAGCCAGTGATCGATTGCTTTGATCATCCAGAATTGCATACATTCTTACTGATTTATCAGGCTCTCCCTTAGGATACACTTTAACAAGACATATTTTAGAGCAGGACCTTCCACTAAGTCCTTCACCGCATATTTCAGTACATTTTGAAGCAACAGATGTTTTGTTTGTTGTCTCTTCTGCTTTCTCCCCGCCATGCTTTTCAGCAGGGGCAATACTTTCAAGTGGAAGGGAACTTGAAGACTCTGGGTGGAGAGCAAACACCTGTCTGTCACTATTGCATTCTGAACATCTAATATTGGCTTTACAGTTTCTAGAAAGATGATCTGTTGAAGCACAGCACCTGAAGCATAGTCCATAATTTTTAAGAAGCTCTATGCGTTCTTGCAAAGGTTTTTCTCTAAAGCTACGACATTTCTTAAGTGGGTGAGGCTTCTTGTGCAATGGGCATTCTTGAATTAAATTCTTTAATTTCTCACTTTGCATTTCCTGTCTGGAAGGTGCTACATCTGTCTTTTGGACAAATACTGATTTCTTTGAGTTCTTGAATCTTGAAGTTTCTTTCTCATGTTCTGGAGAAGTCACCGCCCACTGATTTAATTCGGTTAAAGAGAAACTTGGATCATTTCTTGTTTTTGCTATGTCTTGGATGAACTTACTGAAAAAGGAAAAGGGAGGGAATGATACATTATTCTCTTGCTTGTATCTTGATCCTTGTGTTGCCCATTTATCTTGAAGAGCATGAGGTAACTTCGCCACAATTGGATTTACACCTTGTGCAGTATCAAGATAACACAGTCCTGATAGACATGGATCTGCTTTAGCTGCTTCTAGTTCCAGCAGAAGATCACTTAACTCTTGTAGCTTGCGATTGTCCCTAACTGTGACTTTTGGAAATATTTGTATTTTCTTTAAAAGGGCATTTTCAATTACTTCTGGACTACCATAAGTCGTATCCAAACGTTCCCATATCATTTTTAAACCTGCAACTGGGTTGTCTACATGGACAGCTCTGAGCCTCTTGACACGTTCTGCTGATTCAGCACCTAACCACTTTACCAGCAGATCAAGCTCTTCTCTAGCAGATATACCTAAATCTTCAACAGCAGTCTTGAATGTAGACTTCCAAGACCTGTAGTTCTCTGGCAGATCATCAAATTTTGTAAGACTTGTATTAGTAAGCTCACGTCGAATCATATACCTTGCAAACTCAGACATCTCTAACCTTTCAGTCTTTGTTACTGGAGGTGCCTGAAGATCACTTGGGTAATAGGAATTGAATGCTGAGGGATAGTATGGGTTCGCTGATACATTTAATCCAGCTGAAGCCTTTTCTTTCACTGATCTTAATGGAGGTGACTGTGATGGACCCCATACTTGTTTGTTTACAAGAGGTTGTGTGATTTGTGCATTGACACCTGAGCTGCTTATCCGCTGAATTGCATCTGTTCTGGCTGGAGCAATTGGATCGCTATTGAGATGTAAATCATTTGTGGTAGGGTGCACATCATTCCAACCTCTGTCTTTATGAGCATTGCCTCCTTCTTCCTCTTCAAAGGAGTTGTAGTGTTTTCCACTCTGGTTAAGAACATAATCACATGTTCTCTTCTCTGGGTAGTCTGATCCCACCAGACTGACAGAATATTCTAGGAGCTCTTCTGTATTGGCTGCCTCAAGTACCTTTAATCTTGCCATGGCAACAGCTACTTCTTTTTCATTTTGCAGTATTTCTAAATCTGTTTCTTTTTTCGCTGCTTCTAATTCTTTTTCCTTCTCCTGTTTTGCTGCCTCCATTTTCAGTGTTGCTTCTTTTTTGCTAAAAGATGCGCGCACCATTGCAGCTTCTGCTTCTGCACGTGCTTTGATAATGGCGGAGCTTATAGATGAAGAGGAAGTACTTCTAGATTTAGCAGAGCGAATTGTTGAGGCAGCACGCTGTGATCTGGATTCTAGCAAGTCTGCAATCCTGCTTTCAACTGTTGCTAATGTGCTTTGCACTAGTTTCTTGCGCTGTAGATTAGATTCATTAAACTGGGTTTGAATTTGCACAGTTTCCTCAACATTAGTTTTTGATAGCAGATTAAAATATTTGCGTGACAACCTTTCATAATTTTCATAACAAGCATTAAGTCTGTCAGCAATCTTGTTTAACTGTTCTTTGTCATTAATAGTTTCATTTGCTAAAGATACACATTTTCTAAGCTTCTCCCACATTTGATCCAATGCATCCACTAATTCATCTTTCTCAGCTTGATAACTTTGTATGACTTTCTCAGTGGGTTTTATTGTACGCTGTGGTCTAATGCTCTGCTCTTTCTCCTGTGACAGTGTATCTTGTATTGCAAGTTCTTTTTCAGACATTTTAAGTAACTAGATTAGAGCTATTTTAACTGCAGTCATAAATTTCTCTGAGGAAACTGACAGTTTATACAAAGTTCAGTGTACACTTTTCTGTTGCAGATATCTTGTGTGAGACAGTGCAGATGTTTAATGAAATCTTCCTTGTTAAATGCAGAAACATTTACTGAGCTGTGTGCAGCAAGCAATGCAGCTTCTCATTTATATTATATAAAGTCCTTAGTTACACACTGAGCTGTGTACAGTTTATCAAACATGAGTCTTTCTATTGAAATTTAATAACTCTGAAGGTATTCTTTTTACTATTCTGTTTTCATTTACTGATTTGCAAGATGACTGCCTTATAATGTAAAGTTAAACATGCAATCCAACTTACAGTTTAGTAGAATCCAGCAGAGTAGCTTAACTCAGACAAATTCCACAGCAGAGATTTATGAATCCTTCAAGCTTTATTGTTGCAAACAAGAATTCTGAGGTTCCAGAAGTGGTAATTGCCAGGTAAAAAGAATTTGCCTCTACAAAGCTATTAGCAGAGTTCTAGCAAACTTACACATTGAAAGTGAAACTAATTTACACACACAAGTGAAACAAAATGGAGGCAGGAAGTGACCTCAAAAGGTCAGAGGTAGCACATAGAATATACATTAAATTGAATACAATGATAAAACATAACACTAGAGGGAGCACAAGAACTAAAATAGCATTTAAAGATGTACATATGAATATATGGACAGAACAGTTACGGTACACTAAGTGCACACTGAACAGGTAGGAGGGTGGGTGGGGGTCTGGGGGTGAGCAGAGTGCAGAGGTGATTGGCCATAAGAAGCGGTAGGCACGTGGCCCGGGGCTGTGCACTGACAGACTTGGAACACAGTCAGAGAGCAGAATTTTCATAGTTTGCGCGCCTAAACCTTTTCTTCAGTGATTTATTTTAGAGTGCTCTGTTTTTCTTTCATTTGATGCTCTGCTGAGCCAGGGAGCAGCTCTAAAGCATGAGCTTTATAATTAATGCAGTGCAGTTTACATATTTTGTATGTGTGTGTCTGAGTTTTTGTGTGTGTGTGTGTGTCAGTGTTTTTGTGTGTGTGTCTGAGTGTGTTTCCGAGTGTTTGTGTGTGCATTTGAGTATGTTTTTAAGTGTGTCTGAGTGTTTGTATGTGTGTGTGCCTGTGTTTTTGTGTGTTTCTGCTTTCTGGGGGGGGGGGGTGACACCATAACTTACCGCACCGGGTGACACCAACCCTAGTGACGCCACTGCATATATGTGTAGCCATCAATCACTGGCTTTGTTCAGCTTAGGGTTAGTAGTGCACTTAAGATATGGAGTTGACATAAGCTATGTGTTTAATCACTTGGTGGGAGTTAAACACATATTTCTAAGCATGAAATATTTCTATAATAACATGATCTTTTATCCCTGGTAGAGCTGCAATTCACATTTTTTGCAGTCTTCTTTTACCATCCAAGGACCCAGTTTTTATTTCATGATTCATATAGAAAATACAATTTTAAATAACTTTCCAATTTACTTCTATTATCAAATTTGCTTCATTCTCTTGTTATTCTTTGTTTAACACCGGGCATTTCAGACTAAAACTCAAAAGACCAGAGCATTTTTGCCATCACTACATTTAGACAGGAATAGAGCCTTTTTTATATTTACCTTTCAAAACAATATATTTTTTTAGTAGGCAACCCAAAGTATTGATCTAAGCCCATTTTGGTATATTTCATGCCACCATTTCACCGCCAAATGCGATCAAATAAAAAAAATCGTTAACTTTTTCACAAACTTTAGCAAGCTCTACCCAGATGCTGAACCAAAAATTGGCCAGTTCCTAAACTTACATTCCTGCTTTTAAAATAGAGATACCAAGAGAATGAAGTAAACTTTATAATAGGAGTAAATTAGAAAGTTGCTTAAAATGGCATTCTCTAAAAAAATTGGGTTTTATTTCCCTTTAACTAGCAATGGGATGGTATGTAATCGGGGGGGGGGCAAAAATCCTAGCACCGGCCCTGTATGGAAGTTCTTATGCCCCTTTAATAATCTGGTGATTGAGAAAGCTTTAGTCAGAGTAAAACGTGTCTGACTTGGGGGCATTGCCACCCTTTCATTTAGAGTCAATCTGTTGTTGATTGTCCTTCTTTGTTTTTAAAAGTATTTTTTTATTGGAGCAGTGTGGCTATTCCTGAACCTTTTTAAGAATCACTCCCTATGTAAGTTAAAGTGAAAACGCTAGTTTCAATTGTACTACTTTGTTTGTGGGTAGCCTTAATATCCTTATTTATGTCTTGGTAACACTACTTACCTTATCACACTATTTTGTACACATTTAGGGCAAGATTTATCAAGCTGAGGCGGACAGGGGCTCATATACGTGTCCCTGTCCGCCGCAGGTCGCCGCTGGCGGGGCGAATTTCCCTGGAGGAATTTACCATTGCACAGGAGTGCTTTTTTGCGCTTGTGTGCAATGCTGCACATGATTGCCTGTGCGCGGGCAGGAGCTGTCAACCTCCCCAGTCGAACTAGACCACGGAGATTGAATTTCGCCACCATAGAGATGGTGAAAGGTTAGGAAACCGCTGCTTGTTAAATTTGGCGAGCAGGTTCTCTTGTGAAAACCTGCAGTCGTAGGGGCTCAAAGGCTGGTGAAATCCTTTGATAAATCTACCCCTTATTACTAAGTTACATGATACAAAACTAGTAAGTGAATGTTTTACTGAACTGATGTTCTTGAAGATGAAGCATTGTGGCAGTGTTTAAAGCATCATTAGACTTTGACATTGAAACTGAATTAATCTTAAGAATGTTTCTTAGTATGGTGGGCTTGATGCTCAGATTCATGATACCTTTAATTAACTGCTGTCATGTGATCAGTGATAGCTTCAAACAAGGTTGAAAAACAGCACACCTTTTCTTAGTTTAGGGGCATGGAATACCAGACTTGCGAAGTCCTCTTATCCAAATAGCAACAACGTGACTCCAGCCTCCAATTTGGCAAAGAAGACCTTTATTCTTTACATGGGGTCCAGAGAAAACAAAAATACAACGTTTCAGGCCCTTGCTAGGCCCTTAGTCATGTATCTGTCATGTCACATGACTAAGGGCCTAGCAAGGGCCTGAAACGTTGTATTTTTGTTTTCTCTGCACTTCATGTAAAGAATAAAGGTCTTTTTTTGACAAATTGGAGGCTGGAGTCACTGTGTTGCTGTGTGATCAGTGATTTAATTTATGTGATGTCATTGATGTGCTGATTGATATTGACATGGAATATCATCTGTAAGTGTATAATGAGCTTCAGAATTTATGTTAAGGTTTAGCTTACAGTTAATTGTCTTTTGTGCATTTTATAGAAATGAAAATGTGCTTATTTTCCTGCTTTTATGTATTTGAGAAATATATCATTGGCTTTTAATATTCATATATTTTTTAGATAGATGGCATGGGCAAAAATAATGTACACACACTATTAAAGACATGCAGTGTTTATACACTATGTCCTCCATACATGCTTTCAGTAGCTCTGTTTGTTGGATAAATATTGTTCCCCTTGACTGCTTCTAGATAGGAAAGAACCTCCAAAAAGAGGAATGCTGCTATTTAAAAAAGGTTTGTTTTTTATGGGTTCCTGCCAAGCTAAAAACATTGCAGAATATGTAATCAAATTAAAGTCTATTTTAAGGAAAACTTGTCACGGTATGCTCTAACTAGGAGGAAATTGTTCCCACAATATTTTTTTTTTTTAAATGGAAGCAATGGTACATTTTAAGCATATTTAATTAGAATTTGTTCAATACAGGACTGGGTTTAGGTACAGCAATAAGAAACTTTGCAAGTGATTATTATTCACTTGTGTTTTAATTTCACAGTCAGTCCTATTTCCTGCCCTTGAATTCACCTGTCAACCTGCTTGTAGAGATGAGCAATTACTTGGGTTGCAACACAACACCTACACAGACCGGATGCGGATTTATAGCTCTTAGGATTTATCAAAAGTGTTATAACCCTCAAACAGCAATCACCTATTCTGTAGCCATACCTGCTCTTATCCAGTATTTGTACACTTTGTGCAGGAAGCATTTATGACTGGCACACAAGCAAGCACACCTCTACTTACTTTATCACCACTAATCTGCGCCTAAGATGGGGAAATAAGGCCCAGGGCTTAACACCTTAAGACATCAGAGACTACACCCTCCATAGAGCCTGTTAAAGATTGGTGAGGTTTTACCAAAGTCAACCCATATAATGGCATGAGTACCTATTATCAGACCTCAGGTACTACACCCCCTTGTAAGCCACAAGCCCATATCAGTACTAGATAGGTGCCCAGTCATTCAGGCCCTCTGTCAGCCCCAGACCACATAAGATTTATAGGACAAACACAGATAGGTAAAGAGAATCTCGGAAACTTGCTTTAATAAAAATGTTTTCTTCTTTATTAAGTCATATTAAAAACGGATTCATCCATCAGTATAACACAGTGTCACAACTTCATCTCAGGGTTGGTTGTCACTAGAGCTGATGCGTTTCGGCTTTCTTGGCTGTAGTCATAGCTTAGTTTGTGACTGCCAACCCTGATGTTTAAAAATGCGAGGTCTTCACATAATTGGTTAAAACTTATTGACAATAAACCAATCCTGATAAACCTTGGTTTTAAAAGACGTATACTATTTCTTTATTATTTCTGTGAAATCCTAGCATTGACAGTGTAAATACATAGCTAAAGAAATCACAATTCTTATGTTTTTGTCTTCCGATTCCAATTGTTTGTTGTTTATAAAGAACTTTGGGTTTATCTATTGTAAGAGTGTGCAAATTTGCATTACATCTCACTTGCAATAGTAATTCTGCCCAATATGTCCCATAGTATGTTTGCTTTATTTTGTATTTTTCAAAGTGTTGTTACTTTGTGACATCACAGATTTTTACTAATTCTCTTAAAAAAATATTTAAACAGATTATATATATATATATACATGGTCTCTCAAATGTTGGCTAAGGAAGATATATATTGGAGTATAACTAGATACTGAACCTATCAGTGTGGTTCAATTCCAAAAATTGATCAGATCATATTCACTATTTAATCAATTTGGCTTTCGAGTTTTCAGTTTTAAAATCCAATAGATTCCTTGTCTAGCCAATAATTGATCCCTATCCCTCCTCGCTGTGGATAGAGGACGTGTTCAACTATGATCCATTTCAGACTATTTGTGTTTTTACTGTGATAGTGATTGAAATGCATGATCAATGGTGTTGTTAGTATACCTGCTTTGATGTTTCAAACATGCTCACGGATTCGAGACCTGATCTCTCGTGAGGTCATACCCACGTATTGTAGGTTTCACAGCGAACATGTTAATAGGTATATTACATAAGTGACTCTGCAATTATAACATTTGTTGTGTTGGAAAGTTTCTTAGTAACCTCACTTTGGAAAACATTACCATTAGTCCAGTGCTGACGACAGCTTGGAGCAGTCACTAACACTCATCCACCTTGAGGGCAATCTGGGGCTCCCACCTACTGCCAACCCAGCGATCTGGCCTGAATACGCGATTCACGGTGTGACGTCACGCGCAATGACGTGATGTCACAGCACAACTTTATTTAAAGTTAATAGACAATATAGGGAACTGGGGGCATGCTGCTTAGAAGCCTGTATCTCAGGCATCTAAGCAGCTACAGACCCCCAAGACCCAAAAAGTAAAAAACAAATATATTTAAAAAAGTAAAAAAAAAAAAAAAGCTCAAATACAGCTTAGCACCCAGGTGGAAATGACTTAGCAGCCAAAGGGTTAATATTGTGGCATTTGTATACCCCTTTTGTGGTTAACCCGAAACTCTGTGTGTTTTTGTTTTTACTTTTTAAATTGGTGGGTGCAACTATGTTTCCGATTGTTAAGCCTCTTTTAAAGGCAAACCTGCATCCTTTTCTGACAGTTTCAGCTAGATCATCATCTGCTGTAAGTAAAGAGTAATGTTTAGATACTATCTCACAGATCTGTCCATATTGCTCACTATACGTGGTCAGGAAAATCATTTTATGGTTTTCATACTCTGTTTGGGATTGTTTAATTTTATTTCTTGATATTAACTCACCTCACTCTCTTTTTTCCACACTATCTCTGATACCGGTTACCATTTTTCTGGGATAATCCCTGAATGCTAATCTTTCTTCTAACTCACTGGCTTGTCTCTTAAACACTGTCTTGTCAGAGCAATTCCTTAATGTTTTTACAAATTCTCCCTTTGTGATGGCTTTAAATACCCTGTTTGAAAGGCTACTTTTAGCATGTAGGATGGTATTTTTGGCTGTCGGTTTTCGATAGACCTGTGTGTCAATGTAACCTTTTTCTCCATCTAATACTCCAGTTAGTGTAATATCTAGATAGTTAATACTCAATCTATCCAATTCATGTGTGAAACTCAAGCCTATTTCTTTGTTATTTAGTTCATACATAAAATCTGACACCATGCTATCACTTCCCTGCCAGATCAGAATTAGATCATCAATGAACCTTTTATAAAAGGTAATATTTGACTTGAATGATTTACCATCTCCATAGATGTGGGACTGCTCCCACCAACCCATCAAAAGGTTGGAGTATGAGGGAGCGGACTTTGCTCCCATCGCAGTCCCACATCTCTGGAGATAGAACTCACCCTCAAAACTAAAATAGTTATGAGTTAAAAAAAATGTGTAAAGTATAAATTCATATTGACTTTCATCGTACTGACCCAATCTGGCAAGGAAGAACTCTATAGGTTTAAGGCCTTCCTGATGAGTTATAGAGGAATACAAGGCATTTACATCTATTGTAAGCCACATCATGTCATCCTTCCATTCTTGGTCACTTAACAGTCCCAAAAGGTGCTTAGTGTCTGTTAAATGACTCATCAGTCCCTCAACAAATGGTTGAAGGATGGCAACCAGCCATTGGGAGAGTCGTTCAGTTAACGACCCAATGCCACTTATTATAGGTCGGCCCTGTATTGTAGTGCCAGGCTTGTGCATCTTGGGTAGATGATTAAAAACTGGTCTGATGTGGTTAATAACTTGAAAATAATCAGAGGTGTTATCATCAAACATCCCTATATCTTTACCTTCATCTAGTAAGTGTCTCAACTCTCGGTTGAATCTAAAAGTGGGGTCACTTTTTAGAGAGGTATACTGATCAACATCATTTAGTTGCCTTTTTGCTTCAGTTATAAATTGGTCCCTATTCATCATCACAATCGAACCTCCTTTATCTACAGCCCTGATGATGAGGTCACTGTTATTCTGCAAACGTTTTAGAGCTATTCTTTCATTTGAAATTATGTTTGTTTGTACTTGTTTTTACTTTTTCTGCTAGAGCAGTGAGATCCTTTTCAACCCTCTTTTGGAATGTTTCCAGTTTATTTTTATAAATTGGTAACCTAGCAGGTTCCAAGGGTCCCACTGCCCCTTCGGAATGTAGCTCATCTAGTGCTGCAACGCCACAGTCTTCATTGGACCCCTATTCACTATAGCAAATGTGTTGTCCCCTTCCTTAGCCTCATTATTTGAAATGTTTATTACATTATCTACTGATATTTTGTGTAGTGACCCCTCCTTTGGGGGTAACGAGTAGATCTGGTCTTTTCCTGTAATTGTTGATTCTGTCTGTGGACCTGTTTTTTTTTTGCTTGTTTGTGTACTTGTGCCCCCCCCCACCCCCCCTTTCCGGTCCTTTTGGGCCCAACTACACTACGAACTGTAAGTAGTTATCCTTGAAAGAGGGATATACCAGCGTGACACAAAGCCTCACAAGGGTGTGTGGCTTGGATGAAAAGTTGTGAAAAGCGGCACTGAATGGTTTATCTGCACAAGGGAGGAAAACTGTTTTGTTGTTTCACATAAGACATATCAAATCTATCAAATCTATGGCACTTTAACAATATATCAGTTTGTTGTAAACGTATCCACATCGTAAATCAAAAGTACCTGTGAAATGTTCTATAGTGATTGAATTATTGTTTGAAGAAAGATGCATTTTAGTCCACGTCACTGTGTCATGTGAGGGTCTCTTCCATTTGCAGAATGTTTAATACTGCAGTCTCGCCATGTGCAACAAAGGTTAGTGTAATTGATCCCTGCGTACAGTAATACAATTCTCTGTACAGTGAGAACTTACAGTTTGGGGCAATTGAAGCTGCTAAGTAGTTTCAATATTAGAAATGTCACAATTTGTGAATATCCCGATTTATAGTTTGTGAACTTTGTAAAAGTCCACTATTGTACAAGATGAAAAGTTGCAACCATTTTTTTGTCAAATATTATTATCCTGCATTATTAATCTTATTTCTGGACCAAAACCTCGCAAATAAAAAAAACACGTTTTTTTTTTTTTGCTATAAAAGAAGTTGGAACAATAAAAATACCATATAAAATACCATATACATATGTAAAGTATGCCCATAATGCCCTAGCTAAATGGATTAATCATTAATCAAATTATTTTTTTTTCCTTTTTTATTTTTTAATTAACATACGGCTAGATTTAGAGTTCTGCGGCCAAAGGGGTGCGTTAGCTACGCATGCTTTTTTTTCCCCGCACCTTTTAAATACCGCTGGTATTTAGAGTTCACAGAATGGCTGCGTTAGGCTCCAAAAAGGGAGCGTAGAGCATAATTTACCGCCACTGCAACTCTCAATACCAGCGGTGCTTACGGACGCGGCCAGCTTCAAAAACGTGCTCGTGCACGATTCCCCCATAGGAAACAATGGGGCAGTTTGAGCTGAAAAAAAACCTAACACCTGCAAAAAAGCAGCGTTCAGCTCCTAACGCAGCCCTATTGTTTCCTATGGGGAAACACTTCCTAAGTCTGCACCTAACACGAACCCCAAGTCTAAACACCCCTAACCTTACACTTATTAACCCCTAATCTGCCGCCCCCGCTATCGCTGACCCCTGCATATTATTTTTAACCCCTAATCTGCCGCTCCGTACACCGCCGCAACCTACATTATCCCTATGTACACCTAATCTGCTGCCCCTAACACCGCCGACCCCTATATTATATTTATTAATCCCTAATCTGCCCCCCCCAACGTCGCTGCTACCTACCTACAATTATTAACCCCTAATCTGCCGACCGGACCTCACCGCTACTATAATAAATATATTAACCCCTAATCCACCTCACTCCCGCCTCAATAACCCTATAATAAATAGTATTAACCCCTAATCTGCCCTCCCTAACATCACCGACACCTAACTTCAAGTATTAACCCCTAATCTGCCGACCGGACCTCGCCACTACTCTATTAAATTTATTAACCCCTAAAGCTAAGTCTAACCCTAACACTAACACCCCCCTAAGTTAAATATAATTTTTATCTAACGAAATAAATTAACTCTTATTAAATAAATTAATCCTATTTAAAGCTAAATACTTACCTGCAAAATAAACCCTAATATAGCTACAATATAACTAATAATTACAGTATATTGTAGCTATTTTAGGATTAATATTTATTTTCAGGCAACTTTGTATTTATTTTAACCAGGTACAATAGCTATTAAATAGTTATTAACTATTTAATAGCTACCTAGTTAAGATAATTACAAAATTACCTGTAAAATAAATCCTAACCTAAGCTACAATTAAACCTAACACTACACTATCAATAAATTAATTACATACAAATACCTACAATTATCTACAATTAAATAAACTAACTAAAGTACAAAAAATAAAAAAAGAACTAAGTTACAAAAAATAAAAAATTAATTTACAAACATTAGAAAAATATTCCAACAATTTTAAGCTAATTACACCTACTCTAAGCCCCCCTAATAAAATAACAAAGCCCCCCAAAATAAAAAATGCCCTACCCTATTCTAAAATTAAAATAGAAAAGCTCTTTTACCTTACCAGCCCTTAAATTGTCCTTTTGCGGGGCATGCACCAAAGAAAACAGCTCTTTTGCCTGTAAAAAAAAACATACAATACCCCCCCCAACATTACAACCCACCACCCACATACCCCTAATCTAACCCAAACCCCCCTTAAATAAACCTAACACTAAGCCCCTGAAGATCTCCCTACCTTATCTTCACCACGCCGGGTATCACCGATCCGTCCAGGCTCCGAAGTCTTCATCCAAGCCCAAGCGGGGGCTGAAGATGTCCATGATCCAGCTGAAGTCTTGGCCAAAGCGGGGGCTGAAGATTTCCATGATCCGGCTGAAGTCTTGGCCCAAGCGGGGGCTGAAGATGTCCATGATCCGGCTGAAGTCTTGATCCAAGCGGGAGCTGAAGAGGTCCATGATCCGGCTGAAGTCTTCTATCAAGCGGCATCTTCAATCTTTGTCTTCTAAAGTAGGAAAATTCTGATTGGCTGATGGAATCAGCCAATCAGATTCAAGTTCAATCCGATTGGCTGATTGGATCAGCTAATCGGATTGAACTTGAATCTGATTGGCTGATTCTATCAGCCAATCAGTATTTTCCTACCTTAATTCCGATTGGCTGATAGAATCCTATCAGCCAATCGGAATTCGAGGGACGCCATCTTGGATGACGTCCCTTAAAGGAACCGTCATTCGTCGGGAAGTCTTCGGCCAGGATGGATGTTCTGCGTCGGCGGGATGAAGATGGATCCTGAAGAAAGAAGATTGAAGATGCCGCTTGATAGAAGACTTCAGCCGGCTCATGGACCTCTTCAGCTCCCGCTTGGATCAAGACTTCAGCCGGATCATGGACATCTTCAGCCCCCGCTTGGGCCAAGACTTCATCCGGATCATGGACATCTTCCGCCCCCGCTTGGGCCAAGACTTCAGACGGATCATGGACATCTTCAGCCCCCGCTTGGGCCAAGACTTAAGCCGGATCATGGACATCTTCAGCCCCCGCTTGGGCTTGGATGAAGACTTCGGAGCCTGGACGGATCGGTGATACCCGGCGTGGTGAAGATAAGGTAGGGATATCTTCAGGGGCTTAGTGTTAGGTTTATTTAAGGGGGGTTTGGGTTAGATTAGGGGTATGTGGGTGGTGGGTTGTAATGTTGGGGGGTATTGTATGGTTTTTTTTACAGGCAAAAGAGCTGTTTTCCTTGGGGCATGCCCCGCAAAAGGCCCTTTTAAGGGCTGGTAAGGTAAAAGAGCTTTTCTATTTTAATTTTAGAATAGGGTAGGGCATTTTTTTATTTTGGGGGGCTTTGTTATTTTATTAGGGGGCTTAGAGTAGGTGTAATTAGCTTAAAATTGTTGTAATATTTTTCTAATGTTTGTAAATTAATGTTTTATTTTTTGTAACTTAGTTCTTTTTTTATTTTTTGTACTTTAGTTAGTTTATTTAATTGTAGATAATTGTAGGTATTTGTATGTAATTAATTTATTAATAGTGTAGTGTTAGGTTTAATTGTAACTTAGGTTAGGATTTATTTTACAGGTAATTTTGTAATTTTTTTAACTAGGTAGCTATTAAATAGTTATTAACTATTTAATAGCTATTGTACCTGGTTAAAATAAATACAAAGTTGCCTGTAAAATAAATATGAATCCTTAAATAGCTACAATATAATTATTAGTTATATTGTAGCTATATTAGGGTTTATTTTACGGGTAAGTATGTAGCTTTAAATAGGATTAATTTATTTAATAAGAGTTAATTTATTTTGTTAGATAAAAATTATATTTAACTTAGGGGGGTGTTAGTGTTAGGGTTAGACTTAGCTTTAGGGGTTAATAAATTTAATAGAGTAGCGGCGAGGTCCGGTCGGCAGATTAGGGATTAATACTTGAAGTTAGGTGTCGATGATGTTAGGGAGGGCAGATTAGGGGTTAATACTATTTATTATAGGGTTATTGAGGCGGGAGTGAGGCGGATTAGAGGTTAATAACTTTATTATAGTAGCGGTGAGGTCCGGTCGGCAGGTTAGGGGTTAATAATTGTAGGTAGGTAGCAGCGACGTTGGGCGGGGCAGATTAGGGGTTAATAAATATAATATAGGGGTCGGCGGTATTAGGGGCAGCAGATTAGGGGTACATAGGGATAATGTAGGTTGCGGCGGTGTGCGGTCAGCAGATTAGGGGTTTAAAAAAATTATTAGAGTGGCGGCGATGTGGGGGGACCTTGGTTTTTTTTTTTTTTTATATATGTTTATTCTTTATTGGATTATATACAGCAAAAATCAAAAATCAAACAGAAGGCAGTTTTTTGTTTTTTAACATACAGCTTGAAAGGATGATAATGCTAAGTGTCCAAAGCTGGGAGATAACAAATTCTCCCGACTTCAAATATAATCAAGCACGCAGTCCATGTGAGAAATTAGTCCATTCATCCTTGCAAAAGTCTTTAGCAACCCTGAGAAATACAATTCTGTGAAAAACAGTTGCCTATGTTCTAAATACAAGACTGCTGCATGGCTAGACTACACCCTTCATCAAAGGTTCATATTGCATATGCCTCTGTTTTACAATATTAAACAGTGTTCAATAAAAAGAAACATGTATAACAAAGAAAGTGAGAAATTAAAAATTAAAAGACAAATAAGAATGTTAAGTAATTGAGCTTCGTGTACTCGGTTGTGAACAGGTATTTCCGTTATATCTGCATAGGAATGTTCGGAGAAGCAATGTGGAGAAGTTATTATGATTATTATGCAATGTAGTTAACTAATTGTGGGCATCTTGGGCCTAATTGGGCTTGAATTTATATAGCTCCCACAGGAGTAACATGTCCTCAAAAAAGTCCAAGCCCCCTGTCTGTAAGTAATGAAACCTTTCTAACGTTAAGTCCGAATTAACTAGTTTCCTCCAATCACTGACACTGGGTATTTTAGTGGTTTTCCAACATCTGGGTAACATTTGTTTTGCGGCATTTAACATAATGTGATACAGCTGTCTGCGGATTTTACAAGCTATCCGGGGAGTGTTTTGGAGAAGGACCAGATCTATGCTCGGGCTGAGCTGTGTGTTCAGTACAGAATTGATTTCCTGAAATATCTCTGACCAGAATTTTCTAATAGAAGCGCATCCCCACCAAATGTGGGTCATGTGTCCAATTTGGCCACATCCCCTCCAGCACATACCCGAACTTCCCTTAAATATGTGCTTGATTTTAGCTGGGGTCATGTACCACCGCATACAGATTTTTATGTTTGTTTCCTTGGCTCCCGAAGAGTGTGCTGAGTGTGCTAGGTTTTTAAATCTTGTGAGCCAAGCCCTAGGTGGTGTGGTCGTGCCCATCTCTTTGTCCCACCCTAAAGTGTATGATGGTAAATTAGGGAACCTGCTCTCTAAAACTAATCTATATAGAGTGGAGACTGACCTAAGAGCCTTTATATCACTCAGACATGTCTGTTCAAACTTAGTTAAAGAGCGCGTAAGATCAGATCTGCGTTTGTGCGAATATATGTAATGTCTCGCTTGGTGATAGTTGAACCAAGAGGCGAAAAAAGGGATTGATAATGAATCTATGTGCTGTTTTGATTTTAGCTTGTTGTTATCTAATAATGTGTGAATCTGTATTAGGGAATCCAAAGGGTTATCTGAGCTCTTCTCTTGTTTGAGACCCGGGAGGAACTCAGGGTTACATAGCAGATTCATAAGTGGGGAATATTTTGAGGAGATTTTTGGGTATGATTTAAGAATATATAGCCAATCCTTCCAAGTCTCGTTGGAGATCGAAGATTGGGAGACTATGGGGTTCTTTAAAGCATGAGGGTTCCAGCATTTGTTGCCTAAATGGATTGTATCTGCCATAAACGTTTCTATCTGCACCCAGCCCTTCGACTGTTCTCCTTTATAGCTGCACCAATCTATAACCCGCTGGAGGGATATCGCCAGTTTGTAAGAATTTAGGTGAGGTACACCCAGCCCCCCTTGCTCTGGTAATTTGTAAATCGTGCTCTTGTTTATACGCGGCGGTCTGCGTCTCCAAATGTAGTCATTTATTATTTTTTGTAAAGTATCAATTTCTCTAGAGATACATTGGACTGGAACAGTCTGGAGGATGTATAGTGCCTTTGGAAGTAAAACCATTTTTGCAGCTTGGATCCTGCCTAACCATGAGATGTTCTTTAAAAGCCAGGAGGAGGTCAAGGAATGGAATTCATTGATTAGTTCCCCATAGTTATGCTTGCGTGTCAACTGTCTATCTGGGGTTAAATAGATTCCCAGGTATTTAAGACGATTAATTTGCGCTTTTAAGGGGCAAAGTGACCTGATTTCCTCCAGCATTTGCTGTGGGATCATAACTGGCAAAAATTCCGATTTCGTCATATTGACTGAAAAGTTGGAAACTCTACCAAAAGAGGTGAGTTCTAACATAGCGTATGTGATAGATCTAAGAGGGTCAGTCATCGTCAATAAGAGGTCGTCTGCATATATGGCTGCTTTGTGCTGTCTGGGTCCAACTTGTATTCCCTTGATATGTAAGTTCTCCCTGAGTTTAATTGCAAGCGGTTCAAGTGACAATAAGAATAGTAGAGGGGAGAGGGGGCAGCCCTGCCTCGAACCGTTTCTTATTTCGAAGGCCTCTGAAAGAGCCCCATTTACCCTGACCCGTGCTGTTGGATTAGTATATAGGGCCATTATTTTATGGATGAACTGAGTAGGAAAATTAAACCGTCGTAGAGTCATTTGTAAATAAGTCCAGTCGAGTCTGTCAAATGCCTTTTCGGCGTCAGTCGAAAGAAAGAGGGCTGGTGTTTTAGTCTTGGAAACAAGGTCTATGAGGTTGAGTACTTTTACGGTATTATCTTTCGCCTCCCTGTCAGGCACGAAGCCCGCCTGGTCTTGGTGGATTAATTGTGGGAGGATTTGGTTTATACGGGAGGCTAGAATTTTTGCGTATAATTTCAAGTCAGTATTAAGCAGGGAAATTGGTCTAAAATTGGCCGGTTTGTCAGGGACTTTGCCCGGTTTTTCTAGAACTGAAATATATGCCTGTAACATGGTGTCGGGGAAGCTGGAACCCTCTGCTACATGGTTGAATAGGGAGGTTAGGTGTGGGGCAAGGTATTTAGAGAATGTTTTGTAATATAGGCCCGAAAATCCGTCTGGACCCGGGGCTTTATTTGATTTTAGAGTATGTATTGCATCTGTTACTTCTTTTATATTGAAGGGTTTGTCTAGAATCTCCATTTGTTCTTTGCTTATTTGTGGCACTTGTATGTCTGTGAGATATTGTTGGCAAATGTGGCCATGTGCTGCGTCTACCCTGTCTGGAAAGAGATTATAAAGTTTATGATAGAAGGTTTTAAATATTTCAGCAATTTTATGGGTGTCTTCTACGTGTTTTCCTGAGTCACTTTTTATTGAGTGTATATAGGTACATTGTTGCCTTTTTTTTAAGGTTCTCGCCAGCCATTTTCCGGGTTTATTACCTTCTCTGTAAAATGTCTGCTGAAAAGACAAAAGTTGTCTTTGGGCATTTATCTGGAGTAATTTATTTAATTGGTCGCGTTTAGAGGTGAGTCTTTCTAGAATAAGATTATTATCTGGGGATTGTTTATGTGAATAATCTAGATCAGCTATTTCTTTAGCTATGGAGGTAAATTCTTCCCTTCTCTTTTTTATTATGTAGGCTTTGGATTTAATAAGTTCTCCCCTAACTGTGCTTTTATGGGCCTCCCACAACGTTGTGGGGTGTATATCAGGGGTATTATTTGTGATAAAGTAGGATTTAATATGATTAGCAATGTTCTTAACCTGTTTTTTCCCCTTGAGTAAAGACTCATCTAATTTCCATTGAAAGGATCTGAGCGGAACTGAGGGCCAGGCTATGTTGCAACATACCAGTGAGTGGTCTGACCAAGAGGTATGGCTGATCCCAGCCGCCTTTATGTATGAGAGGGTTAGATGGTCTACCAAAATGTAATCTAACCTGGAATAACATTTATTTGGATTCGAGAAGAATGTGTAGTCCCTTTTCTGGGGGTTTAAGTATCTCCAGGTATCGTGGATCCCTAAAAGTTTAAGGTTTTGCCATATGTTTTGCAAATTTGGGATTTTCATTCTAGTAGTCGGATTGGAGCAGTCTATCTGGGGGTTTAGTGGTACATTGAGGTCTCCCGCTATGATCAGAGAGCCCTTGGTCTGGGAAAGAATGGAATTAGTGATGGTGTTAATGAATTTGCTTTGGGATCTATTAGGGGCGTAAATATTTACCAAGGTGACAGGTTTACCAAAGAGGAGGCCCATTACGCACAGAAATCTACCCTCTTTGTCATGATCCACTTGAATCTTGTTGAAGGCAATTGACTTGTGAATTAAAATGCTTACTCCATTAATTTTTTTGGTGGGATGGGAGCTGTGAAAATGCTGCGGGTAATTAGATGAAAAAAACTTAGGTATATGTTTAGTTTTAAAATGTGTCTCCTGTAATAGGAGTATCTGACCTCCTTTCTTGTGCAAGTCTAATAAAGCCATTCTACGCTTATTCGGACAATTTAGCCCTTTAGTGTTCTGGGATATAATAGTAAAATCCTGTGGTGTGTTCCTACACATTATAACTACTTTTATACAGTGTTACACCATGCCGAGAAATCATCCCCACATGCTTTCCCCTAATACACTCCAAGTACATTTGCCCAATTGTGTGAACCTTGTCATTAACATTGAAGAAATAAAAAATTACAAAAAAACAACTAATAAAACAGTTTACTCCTTCCTTAGCCGAAAGGAGAGTATACAACATCTAAACTAAAGGAGAATATATTCCCCAACTGGCTGAGAGCGATTATATTACATCAGTTTAATTTTTTAACAGGGAGTTGAATAACATTAAGTGAAATACTGTGCGGGCTAATAACCCACTGTCATTAACTATATGAAAGCACATGTCATTACATACATAAAACAAAGAGGAATATCAATATAACGTGAGATAGATATGCTAACTTTTGTAAATGTTTAACTGAGAGTGGGAGGAAACTCTAACTCTGGGCTCCCTAACTCCCACTGTCTAACTTTATTTCAGTTACCATAGTCCGGCTGTCATCTCTAGGAAGTCCCATTGTAATACTTCCTGTGAGGGAAATCAAAAACAGCAACAAACACATACCACTGTAAATTAGTGCATGCAAGAGATAAAGAGATAAAAAGGATACAGCCTCACTGGCTCAAGGATCATCCCTTTTCTGGCAGAAGATTTTGACCGCCTGTGTTCTGTCTTCTTGTTTTCCTCTGTTGCACCTGCTGCCATTCTTGCCTCTGGGGAAGAGGGTCTATGTTGGGTCCTAGACTGTGTTGGATTTGTGCATCTTTTGCCTCCTCCATCTCTGGTGAAGATATATCTAGGGCCTTGCAGATCTGTTTGACTTCTCCAGGTGCAGTGCAGGTATATCTTTTCCCTTGCCATGAGATGATTAAATGAAAGGGGAACCCCCATCGATATGGGATATTCCTCTTCCTAAGAAGCGAGGTGAAGGGTTTGAGTTCTTTTCATTTCATGAGAGTCCTCTGCGACAGATCCGTGTAAAATTGAAGGTCTGCATTTTCATACTTGACAGGTTGTTGTTCACGGGCAAGCCTCATGAGTTCTTCTTTGACTTGGAAGTTTGTGACCTTCACAATCACGTCCCTGGGAGGTTGTGTATCCAAAGGCTTAGGGCGTAGTGCTCTGTGGGCTCTGTCTAGGTCATACTTTATAGGCAATTCTGTTTTCTTCAGGAAGTTGAATAAATCTTGTAGGTATTGCTCCAGGCCTGAAGTAGATATAGATTCAGGGACACCTCTAATTCTGATATTGTGCCTTCTGTTCCTGTTCTCGATGTCATCTATTTTTTCTTCTAAGCCTAGGATTACTTCATTCTGCTTGTACCACTACCACTACCTCTACTCTATGTCCTATGTCTGACAGCTCCTTCTTGAGGTCACTGATTTCTTCCTTGATACATTGCTTCACTTGTGCAACTAGGGCAGAAAAATCTTTTTTTGAAGGTAGCGATTCAAACAGTATCTTAGGCACTGTAATGGTGTCAGGCACGGGTTCAGAGTCTGATTCCGAGGATGAAAAGGCAGTAACTGAATCTTGCTCATCTGTAGGGTTTAGACTTGCAGACTTAGTCTCAACTGACTTAAAAAAGTTGTTCACTGAGGGGGTTATGTGACTTCTTTGTTTTGGGATGGCTCCTTTTTTGTTAAGCTTTTTAGGGGACATGGTGGATTCTAGTGGTGACAAAGACTTGCTTTATATTTAAGGGTTGCATATAGAGGTCTCTGATTCAACAGGCTGATTTATAGTCCCTGTCCCAAGCAACCACTATGTATGTTAGGTACCTACAGATTTGCACCTTTTGTTATATCTTAAAGAAAGGAGCTATTGTAGTTAATATCCAGAATGGATACCTGACCCAGGTGCTAATTTCAAGATCGCCTTATGAATACAATACAGATCAGAGCGTTAATGTGCAGTGGCCCTCATGAGTGATGGTTTATGATGTAAGCCTCCTCTCTGACAAGACATCTGTAATTCAGGCCGTGTCTGTATGTGAGCATGACTTAGGTGTGGAGGTTATAGCAATACATATTTATTTCAGAGGTTTGCTAAAAGGTAGTGTAGCTGAGGGCGCCTGAAACAGATCATGCAGATCGTGGCACAACAGGATGAGATAATAAAAAAAACTGCGTCACAGTATGTATTACCAGCTCTGCGCACTTGTATTTGAGCTAGATAGATTGTAAGAAAGTGAGTATATCGTTACTGTTTTCTGCCTTCCAGTTTACGCCAGTCTCATTGCTCTAAAGATTGTTTACCAACTATTCACAGCCCCCATATTGTTTATGGGCCTCAGCCCTATATTTCAGTATCAAGCGGCTGCTGGGAGATTAATTTAATTTGGCAAGGCAGTGTTCATAGCTAGGCTCTGGGTATTATTTGAGCACTACGGTGGTATTTTACCTCCTCCTACACAAAGATCGCAAGTGCGGGTCTCGGTCAGCGCTGCTTCAGAGTTCCGGCGTGTGTAGGCCCACGTGGCTGCGCCGCTTTCCTAGCACTAAAAGAAAGAATCAGTCTCTTCCCAGCTTGCACATCTGAGTACCCCGTTGTTGTTGGGGGTGTGCGGTACTGCTGTGTTGGGTATTATTCCCCTGTTAAGGCAAGATTGAAGCCTCTCAACCAGATAGGGCTCAGGAGCTGTTCTAAGCCGCGGCCATTTCCCAGGCTGGCTAGCTCCGCCCCCCTCGGGGGGACCTTGGTTTAGGGGTACATAGGTAGTTTATGGGTGTTAGTGTACTTTAGAGCACAGTAGTAAAGAGCTTTATGAACCGGCGTTAGCCCAGAAAGCTCTTAACTCCTGGCTTTTTTCTGTGGCTGGAGTCTTGTCGGTAGATTTCTAACGCTCACTTCAGCCAAGACTCTAAATACCAGAGTTAGAAAGATCCCATTGAAAAGATAGGATACGCAAATGGCGTAGGGGGATCTGCGGTATGGAAAAGTCGCGGTTGCAAAGTGAGCGTTAGACCCTTACCTACACGACTCTAAATACTAGCGGTAGCCCAAAACCAGCGTTAGGAGCCTCTAACGCTGGTTTTGACGGCTAACGCAGAACTCTAAATCTAGGCGATAGAAACATAGAATTTGATGGTAGATAAGAACCAAAAAGGCCCATCAAGTCTACCCATATTTAACAATGGTTATCACACTACATAGCAAAGATATAGGTGTTCCTATTTCAGGTATGTTCTATCGTTTAAACAATATATGAAAGCTAAGGTGAACACTTTCACACATACATGTTTCACAAGTCTTTTATTGGCAAGATGAGTCATTTCAAGAAATATATGTAGTTTACTTTGAAAATTAGTTTGCATATAGATTATTTGACTGATAGCAAAACAATATATTTTTTGAAAATAAACAAAGATTTCAGAATGTTCTAAGGTAGCAAGACCTATATTTTCCTATTGAAACAACACAGTAAATTGTCTGTACACAAGGGGGAGCCCATTTTTAAAGAACATTTAATCTGGTGTAAACATTTCACGACTGGTGAGACAGAAATTAATAATTCTTGTCGGACACAGAAATTCTTTGAACATTGGGCCCTCAGCCACAAGCCCCCTCAAACCTTAATCCAGACTATTATATTCATAGCGCTGCTATGGTAGATTGTTGAATGTGTAGGAGTGTTGCTATAGGGATAACAACATGGACACTCAATTTTAAACATTATTTATAACCAATTATGTGTGTTTGGTGGTTTATATAGCAAGTGTATATTTTTTATGGTATTAGTCTGATGAAACAGCACTTAGTAGGCTGAGAAATGATGTGTTGCTGTTGTTTTTAATAAACATGGTATTTTAATTTCACACTTGCCTGTGGATTGGTTTGGTGATTGCACTACGCAGTATATTGACCATCTTGGAGAACCTGCTTATACAAGGTCATTAGTGAGCTGGGTGGCTGTAAAGTTCTCTTGTCAGCCTCCGGTCAGTCTTCTTGCCCAGCAGCCCTTTTTCTTAGCTACATGTCACATCCGATACCTTGACCCTACAGTTTGCTGCACACATGAGACCCCCTGGCGCTGCAATTCATTATTTTAAAATCATGCTCAGGTCCATATGGTCGCTGTTACTCCTGTAAAAAAATGAGAGACCTAAGCCTCTATGACAGACAGATATAAATTGAACACTACCAAAAACTGTACCCCACCTTTTCTTGTCAGTCCCTCAAGTGTACATGCACCAGCACTATGGATATTTAAGAAATCAACATTTAGTCAGTATTTTTATTTTTTAAACATATATTTTAGCCACTGTAAGTTAAAATACTGGGCTGACTAGACAACCGTACCTACACATACACATTTGGTGTGCTGTCTGTGAATGACAGCATTGTATTTGCAGAGAAAGAAGAAAAGGAAAGAAGTGAGGAGAAATACTTTAAGGGATAGCCTTGTCAAAATTAAACTTTCATGATTCAGAAAGAGCAGGTGATTTTAAGCAACTTTCTCTTTTACTCCTATTATCAATTTTCTTCATTCACTTGGTATCTTTATTTGAAAAAGCAAGAATTTAAGCTTAGGAGCCAGCCTAAGGGGTCAATTTATATATAAATTGACCCTGTTTCCGTGTGAGCCTTTCGGCTCACCGGAAACAGGAGTTAAGAAACAACGGTCTATAGACCGCTGCTCCTTAACTCATACGCCACCTCTGAGGCTACGTATAACAATACACCCGATCCTATACGATTGGGCTGATTGACACCCTTTGCTAGCGGCCGATTGGCCACAAATCTGCAGGGGGTGGTATTGCACAAGCAGTTCACTAGAACTGCTTGTGCAATGCTGAATACGGACAGCGTATGCTGTCCGTATTTAGCAATGTCTGGCGGACATGATACGCTACAGCATATCATGTCTGCCAGACTTTAATAAATTGACCCCCAAGAATGGTCCAGCTCCTAAGCTTACATCCTATCTTTTTCAACTGAAGATACCAAGAGAATGAAGAAAAAAATAATAATAGTAGTAAATTAGAAAGTTGCTTAAAATTGCATACTCTATCTGAATCATGAACGTTTAATTTTGACTTTACTGTCCCTTTAAATTAGTTAGATTTTTTCAAATAATGGTTTCTTTACTTTCAAGACCTTAATGTGTATAAATGAGAAAAATTCCTGAATAGCATTGGAGGATATCAGGTTATGGAGTAATTTTTCAAAAGTACCGCTTTAAAGCGCAGTTAATTCCTATTATACGGCTAGATTACGAGTTTTTTTTGGTAAGGCTTGCGGCTCTAACGCTCCTTTTTTTTCCACCGCTACCTTAATCCAACGCTGGTATTACAGGTTTTTTTAAACCTGGCGTTAGCCGCAAAAAGGTGAGTGTTGAGCAGAATTTAGCTCCACATCTCACCTCAATATCAGTGTTGCTTACGGTAGCGGTAAGCTGGCCAAACGTGCTCGTGCACGATTTCCCCATAGAAAACAATGGGGCTGAGCTGTCTGGAAAAAAAAATTAACACCTGCAAAAAAGCAGCGTCCAGCTTCTAACGCAGCTCCATTGATTCCTATGGGAAAATAAAAAATATGTCTGCACCTAACACCCTCACATGAACCCCGAGTCTAAACAACCCTAATCTTACACTTATTAACCCCTAATCTGCCGCCCCCGACATCGTCACCACCTGCATTATACTATTAACCCCTAATCTGCCGCTCCGGACACCGCCGCCACCTACATTATATGTATTAACCCCTAATCTGCTGCCCCCAACATCGCCGACACCTACATTATAGTTATTAACCCCTAATCTGCCCCTCCCAACGTCGCCTCAATGATATTAAATTAATTAACCCCTAATCTGCCGCCGCCGCCACTATAATAAAGTTATTAACCCCTAAACCTAAGTCTAACCCTAACCCTAACACACCCCTAATTTAAATATAATTTAAATACATCTAAATAAAATAACTACAATTAAATAATTTATTCCTATTTAAAACTAAATACTTACCTGTAAAATAAACCATAAGATAGCTACAATATAACTAATAGTTACATTGTAGCTAGCTTATGATTTATTTTTATTTTACTGGCAACTTTGTATTTATTTTAACTAGGTACAATAGTTATTAAATAGTTATTAACTATTTAATAACTACCTAGCTAAAATAAGTACAAAATTACCTGTAAAATAAATCCTAACATAAGTTACAATTACACCTAACACTACACTATCATTAAACTAATTACCTAAACTACCTACAATTAATTACAATTAAATTCAATAAACTAAATTACAGAAAATAAAAAAAATTACAAGAACTTTAAACTAATTACACCTAATCTAAGCCCCCTAATAAAATAAAAAGCCCCCCAAAATGATAAAATGCCCTACCCTATACTAAATTACAAATAGCCCTTAAAAGGGTCTTTTGCGGGGCATTGCCCCAAAGTAATCAGCTCTTTTACCTGTAAAAAAAGAGTACAATACCCCCCCAACATTACAACCCACCACCCACACACCCCTACTCTAAAACCCACCCAATACCCCCTTAAAACAACCTAACACTACCCCATTGAAGATCACCCTTCCTTGAGCCGTCTTCACCCAGCCGGGCACCAGTGGTCATCCGATCCATCCAGAAGTCTTCATCCGATGGGCCAGAAGAGGACATCCAGACCGGCAGAAGTCTTCATCCTATCCGGGCAGAAGAGGACATCCGGACCGGGAGAAGGCTTCATCCAAGCGGCATCTTCTATCTTCATCCATCCAACGAGGAACGGCTCCATCTTGAAGACCTTCAGCGCGGAACATCCTTCTAGGGCGACGACTAACGATGAATAAATATTTCTTTAAATGATGGCGTCCCTCGAATTCCGATTGGCTGATAAGATTCTATCAGCCAATCGGAATTAAGGTAGGAAAAATCCGATTGGTTGATGCTATTGAAGTTCAATCCGATTGGCTGATTGGATCAGCCAATAGAATTGACCTCCTATCAGCCAATCGGAATTCAAGGGATGCCATCTTGGATTACGTCATTTAAAGGAATATTCATTCGTCTGTGTCGGACTGAGTCCGGTGGATCGTATGTTACGTCACTAGATTCTACTTTTGCCGGTCTGTAGGGCTTGATAACTATGGCGAATCAGCGTCGCCACAAATACGCTGCGGAATTCCAGCATATTTGCGGTTAACGGCTTGATAACTAGAGGCCTATATATCTAGATGTATAGAGGTTTTATTTGAAACACCTACTTGTTTTGGAGACATGAAAAGTATCAATATGTTATATGTGGAGATCCACAGCCTGAGTATTATATACTGATCTCTATATATTATTATATCATTGCTGGTGTAAGTAAATTGTGAATTAAATGGTGAGTGAAAAATGTTTGTAAAATAAAATGTGAAGTGAATGTGAAAAGGAACTAAATAAAAATCTAACGTGAATAAATTTGGTTGTTCAAGTTTTTTATCAACCAGTTGGCAAATAATAAGATCATATTAGTAATGTTTAATCAAAGATTAGGTAAAGTGATTAAGTTTCTGTGAATTAGTCTGTTAAATTTAGTTGACATGAACTAAGTGATAAACTGTGCATTGTGCAAACGAGGCATATTGGTTTATGTGAATAAATGTCTGTCAAAGCTAACAGAAAGTGTACATCGTGTTTATCTAGATTACCAGGTAATATATAAATAAATTATTCTTTTGAAAGAGTGTAACTAAATTAATTTGAAAAATTATAATGTTCTTAAAAACATTAAATAATAACAACTTGAATATTAAACTTACCTATGAAAAAAGTCTAACTCAAGTCTATTTTCTTGCCTTACAAATCCTCAAGGAAAGTAATGGATCATTGAGTACTGATCTGTTCAGAAAAGAGACAGCGACAAATGTACTCCATTCAACAAGTGCTCATGTGCCCAACACTACAAAATCTTTAGCCGTTGGCGAATTCCTAAGAACGAAACGTAATTGCTCTGATGAAAATAGTTTCAATAAAAGAGCATCAGAACTCAAAAGCAGGTTACTCTCCAGAGGGTACAGCAAAAGGTCCATCAAAAAAGGACCAAGAGCAGACTTATTAAAAGTCAGAAAGAAAAATCCGGACAACAAAACACGTTTAATATCAACTTACAATGATCAGTCAAACCAGATTGTTGAAATAATCAAACAAAACTGGCACATACTACAAGCTGATCCACAGCTAAAGGACCATATTAGAACAAGAGCAGAAATAGGCTACAGGAGATCAAGAAATCTAAAGGAAATCCTTAGCCCCAGCCATTATGTGAAGAAGACTAAAAAACTAAAAACTACTACAGAACAAGGCTCTTTTCCATGTGGTGGCTGCTCTACGTGTATCAACATGATCAAAAAGAAAAAAACGATTATCGACAGATTTGGTAAAGAACATCAAATTAAATCATATATAAGCTGCAATACTATAGGAGTTATCTATGCCCTCCAATGCACTTGTCCTTATAGATATACAGTATATAGGAATGACGACAATTAAACTACATACACGGATCATGGAGCACCTTCGTAACATCCGTAATGCTCCACAAGATGTGTCCAAAAACAAAAATATTACGTCCGTAGCTTCACATTTCTTAAAACATCATCAATCCAAAACATCAGAGTTACAATGTTATGGTGTACAAAAAATATCACAAGGCTTAAGAGGAGGAGATTTGGAGAAGGCTTTATTAAAAGCAGAAACAGGATGGATTTATCTAATGGACTGTGTACACCCGAAAAAGGTCTAAATGAACAGAATAATTATTCAATGTTCATTTAAGACAGTTTCAATACCTACAATCCAAACTGTGACATTAGTTTACAATACACTTGAGAGGCTGAATAACATACTAACATTAAATTCTGAGGAGTTCTTTCTTTTGAAGAATAATGTCACTTATTATATACCAGCAAATTCATAAATTAATATGTAGGAAAACATCATGTTGCCTACTTAGGCATAATACTCTAAGTAACCAAAATGTTCATCCTGTTTATAGTGATCTCTCACATCACATTTTGCATTTTTGCTTCACTTGGATTCACTTATTCCATCAATTGTTCAACTTCCAAAAAAATTTTTCAAATTAATTTAGTTACACTCTTTCAAAAGAATAATTTATTTATATATTACCTGGTAATCTAGATAAACACGATGTACACTTTCTGTCAGCTTTGACAGACATTTATTCACATAAACCAATATGCCTCGTTTGCGCAATGCACAGTTTATCACTTAGTTCATGTCAACTAAATTTAACAGACTAATTCACAGAAACTTAATCACTTTACCTAATCTTTGATTAAACATTACTATTATGATATTATTATTTGCCAACTGGTTGATAAATAACTAGGACAACCAAATTTATTAATGTTAAGAAAAACTCTTACACCTAGATTACGAGTTTTGTCGGTAAAGCCGTGCGGGGCTAACGCTCAGTTTCAGCTCACCGTTCACCTACAGACAACGCTGGCATTACAGGTTTTTTTTAACCCTGCGTTAGCCTCTAAACAGTGAGCGAAGAGCAAAATTTTGCTCCACATCTCACCTCAATACCAGCGCTGCTTACGGTAGTGGTGAGCTAGCTAAACATGCTCGTGCACGATTTCCCCATAGGAAACAATGGGGCAGAATCGTCTGAAAAAAAACCTAACACCTGCAAAAAAGCAGCGTTCAGCTCCTAACGCAGTCCCATTGATTCCTATGGGGAAAGAAAATTTATGTCTACACCTAACACCCTAACATGAACCCCGAGTCTAAACACCCCTAATCTTACACTTATTAACCCCTAATCTGCCGCCCCCGACATCGCCGACACCTGCATTATATTATTAACCCCTAATCTGCCGCTCCGGACACCGCCGCCACCTACATTATACTTATGAACCCCTAATCTGCTGCCCCAAACATCGCCGTCACCTACATTATAGTTATTAACCCCTAATCTGCCCCCCCAACGTCGCCGCAACTATATTAAATGTATTAACCCCTAATCTGCCGCCGCCAACGTCGCTGCCACTATAATAAGGTTACTAGCCCCTAAACCTAAGTCTAACCCTAACCCTAACACCCCCCTAACTTAAATATAATTTAAATAAATCTAAATAAAATAACTACAATTAAATAAATTATTCCTATTTAAAACTAAATACTTACCTATAAAATAAACCCTAAGCTAGCTACAATATAACTAATAATTACATTGTAGCTATCTCAGGGTTTATTTTTATTTTACAGGCAACTTTGTATTTATTTTAACAAGGTACAATAGTTATTAAATAGTTATTAAATATTTAATAACTTCCTAGTTAAAATAAAAACAAATTTACCTGTAAAATAAAACCTAACCTAAATTACAATTACACCTAACATTACACTATCATTAAATTAATTACCTAAACTAACTGCAATTAAATACAATTAAATTAAAGTACGAAAAAAAACCCCACTAAATTACAAAAAATAATACATTAATTACAATTTTTAAAACTAATTACACCTAATCTAATCCCCCTAATAAAATAAAAAAGCCCCCCAAAATAATAAAAAGCCCTACCCTATACTAAATTACAAATAGCCCTTAAAAGGGCTTTTTGCGGGGCATTGCCCCAAAGTAATCAGCTTTTTTACCTTTAAAAAAAAATACAATACCCCCCAACATCAAAACCCACCACCCACACACCCAACCCTACTCTAAAACCCACCCAATCCACCCTTAATAAAACCTAACACTAACCCCTTGAAGATCACCCTACCTTGAGACATCTTCACCCAACCGGGCAGAAGTGGTCCTTCAGAGGGGCAGAAGTCTTCATCCGATCCGGGCAGAAGAGGACCTCCAGACGGGCAGAAGTCTTCATCCAGACGGCATCTTCTATCTTCATCCATCCGGAGTGGTTTCATCTTCAAGCCAGCCGACGTGGGGCATTCTCTTCCAATGACATCCAAATGAAGAATGAAGGTTCCTTTAAATGACGTCATCCAAGATGGCGTCCCTTGAATTCCGATTCTATCAGCCAATTGGAAATTAAGGTAGGAAAAATCCTATTGACTGATGCAATCAGCCAATAGGATTGAGCTCACATTCTATTGACTGATTGGAACAGCCAATAGAATGTGAGCTCAATCCTATTGGCTGATTGGATCAGCCAATAGGATTGAACTTCAATCCTATTGGCTGATTGCATCAGCCAATAGGATTTTTCCTACCTTAATTCCGATTGGCTGATGACTTCATTTAAAGGAACCTTCATTCTTTGGGTAGTCATCGGCCAGGAAGGATGCTCCGCGTCGGCTGGCTTGAAGATGGACCCACTCCGCTCCGGATGGATGAAGATAGAAGATCCCGCCTGGATGAAGACTTCTGCCCGTCTGGAGGTCCTCTTCTGCCCGGATCGGATGAAGACTTCTACCCCTCTGGAGGACCACTTCTGCCCGGTTGGGTGAAGACGTCTCAAGGTAGGGTGATCTTCAAGGGGTTAGTGTTAGGTTTTACTAAGGAAGGATTGGGTGGGTTTTAGAGTAGGGTTGGGTGTGTGGGTGGTGGGTTTTAATGTTGGGGGGTATTGTATTTTTTTTTACAAGTGAAAGAGCTGATTACTTTGGGGCAATGCCCCACAAAAAGCCCTTTTAAGGGCTATTTGTAATTTAGTATAGGGTAGGGCTTTTTATTATTTTGGGGGGCTTTTTATTTTATTAGGGGGATTAGATTAGGTGTAATTAGTTTTAAAAAATTGTAATTAATTTATTATTTTTTGTAATTTAGTGGTTTTTTTTTCGTACTTTAGTTTATTTAATTTAATTGTATTTAATGATAGTGTAGTGTTAGGTGTAATTGTAACTTAGGTTAGGATTTATTTTACAGGTAAATTTGTCTTTATTTTAACTAGGTAGTTATTAAATAGTTAATAACTATTTAATAACTATTGTACCTAGTTAAAATAAATACAAAGTTGCCTGTAAAATAAAAATAAACCCTAAGCTAGCAACAATGTAACTATTAGTTACATTGTAGCTAGCTTATGGTTTATTTTATAGGTAAGTATTTAGTTTTAAATAGGAATAATTTATTTAATAATAGTAATTTTATTTAGATGTATTTTAAATTATATTTAAGTTAGGGGGGTTAGACTTAGGGTTAGACTTAGGTTTAGGGGTTAATAACTTTAATATAGTGGTGGCGACATTGTGGGCGGCAGATTAGGGGTTAATAAATGTAGGTAGGTGTCGGCGATGTTAGGGACGGCAGATTAGGTGTTAATAAAATTTAACTAGTGTTTGCGAGACGGAGTCAGCGGTTTAGGGGTTAATACATTTATTATAGTGGCGGTGATCTCCGGTTCTGCAGATTAGGTGTTAAAAATTTTATTATAGTGTTTGCGATGTGGGGGGGCCTCGGTTTAGGGGTTAATAGGTAGTTTATGGGTGTTAGTGTACTTTGTAGCACTTTAGTTAAGAGTTTTATGTTACGGGGTTAGCTTATAAAACTCTTAACTACTGACTTTTAAATGCGGTAGGAGTCTTGACAGGAGAGGGTCTACCGCTCCCTCCTTCCAAGACTCGTAATACCGGAGTTAGGAAAATCCCATTAAAAAGATAGGATACGAAATTGACGTAAGGGGATTTGTGGTATGCTCGAGTCGCGGAAAAAAAGTGAGCAGTACACCTGTACCTGCCAGACTCGTAATACCAGCGGGCGTTAAAAAGCAGCGTTGGGACCTCTCAACGCTGCTTTTTAAGGCTAACACAAGACTCATAATCTAGCCGTTAGATTTTTATTTAGTTCCTTTTCACATTCACTTCACATTTTATTTTACAAACATTTTTCACTCACCATTTAATTCACAATTTACTTACACCAGCAATGACATAATAATATATAGAGATCAGTATATAATACTCAGGCTGTGGATCTCCATATATAACATATTGATACTTTTCATGTCTCCAAAACAAGTAGGTGTTTCAAATAAAACCTCTATATATCTAGATACATAGAGGCCTACTTATCAAGCCGTCAACTTTCTTGCATTCAACTGCACCAAAACGCTCGCCTGACATCGCCTAACTTTGCGGCCGCGGACCTGAATACGTTCTCCATATTTAACAAAAAAGCCGCGCACCAAGTACGGGGCGATGAGCAGCGGACTGTTGTTAACTAACAGTCATCGATCTCGCTTCTCTTCGGCTTTTTCCCAGCTTTATTTGTATACTGTCACTAAACACACACACTATACTAAACTGTTTAACCCCTATCCCGCTGCTCCCGGAGCCCACCGCAACTCTAATAAACTTATTAACCCCTATTTCTCCGCTTCCGGAGCCCACCGCCACTTACATTATACTTATTAACCCCTAATCTGCTGCCCCCTACACCGCCGCCACCTACATTATACTTATTAAACCCTAATCTGCCACCCCCTATACCGCCGCCACCTACATTATGTTATTAACCCCTAATCTGCTGCCCCCTACACCGCCGCCACTCTAATAAAGTTATTAACCCCTATTCCTCCACTCCCGGAGCCCACCGCAACTAAATAAGGTTATTAACCCCTAAACCGCCAGTCCCCCACATCACCATAAACTAAATTAAACTATTAACCCCTAAACCTAACAACCCACTAACTTTACATTAAATTTTAACTCATCCCTATCTTATAATAAATTTAAACTTACCTTTACAATTACATTAAACTATATTAAATGAATAATTAATCTACCCTTACTAAAATTAAATTAAACTACAAATTAAATAAAATATATTATTTAATTATTATTTAAACACCTAACCCTACTCAAATAATTTACATCGACACTACAAAATTACTAAGTTACCAAAAACTAACAACTAAGTTACAAAAAATAACAATCACTAAATTACACAAAAAAATAAACACTAAGTTACAAAAAATAAAAAATAAATTATCCAAGCTTTAAACTAATTACACCTAAGGGCCCTATGAAAATAAAAAGCCCCCCCAAAATAAAAAAAACCCTAGCCTACAATAAACTACAAATAGCCCTTAAAAGGGCCTTTCTCTTGTTAAGTGTATCCAGTCCACAGATCATCCATTACTTATGGGATATATTCTCCTTCCCAACAGGAAGCAAGCTGCAAGAGTCCACCCACAGCAAAGCTGCTATATAGCTCCTCCCCTAACTGCCATTACCAGTCATTCTCTTGCAAGTCTCAACATAGATAGGAGGTCGTGAGAGTCTGTGGTTTTTTATACTTAGTTTATTTCTTCAATCAAAAGTTTGTTATTTTTAAATGGCACCGGAGTAATTAAACTAATTACACCTAAGGGCCCTATGAAAATAAAAAGCCCCCCCAAAATAAAAAAAACCCTAGCCTACAATAAACTACAAATAGCCCTTAAAAGGGCCTTTTGTGGGGCATTGCCCCAAAGTAATCAGCTCTTTTACCTTTAAAAAAAATACAAATACCCCCCCAACAGTAAAACCCACCACCCACACAACCAACCCACAAATAAAAAGCTAACTAAAAAAACCTAATCTCCCCATTGCCCTGAAAAAGGCATTTGGATGGGCATTGCCCTTAAAAGGGCATTTAGCTCTATTGCAGCTAAAGTCCTAATCTAAAACTAAAACCCACCCAATACACCCTTAAAAAATCCTAACACTAACCCCAGAAGATTCACTTACAGTTTTGAAGATCCAACATCCATCCTCCAAGAAGCCGGAAGAAGTCTTCATCCAAGCGGCCAAAATCTTCCTCCAAGCCCGTAGATGTCTTCACCCAGACGGCATCTTCTATCTTCATCCATCCGGCGTGGTGCGGCTCCATCTTCAAGACATCCGACGCGGAGTATCCTCTTCTTTCCGACGACTACCGACGAATGAAGGTTCCTTTAAATGATGTCATCCTTAGATTCCGATTGGCTGATAGAATTTTATCAGCCAATCGGAATTAAGGTTGAAAAAATCCTATTGGCTCTTGCAATCAGCCAATAGGATTGAGCTTTCATCCTATTGGCTGATCCAATCAGCCAATAGAATGCGCGCTCAATCCTATAGGATTTTTTCAACCTTAATGCCGATTGGCTGATTCTATCAGCCAATCGGAATCTAAGGGACACCATCTTGGATGACGTCATTTAAAGGAACCTTCATTCGTCGGTAGTCGTTGGAAAGAAGAGGATGCTCTGCTTCGGATGTCTTGAAGATGGAGCCACTCCACGCCGGATGGATGAAGATAGAAGATGTCGTCTGGATGAAGACTTCTGCAGGCTTGGATGAAGACTTCGGCCGCTTCGTTGAGGACTTCTCCCGGCTTCTTGGAGGATGGATGTCGGATCTTCAAAACTGTAAATAAATCTTCTGGGGTTAGTGTTAGGTTTTTTTAAGGGTGTATTGGGTGGGTTTTAGATTTAGATTAGGACTTGGGCTGCAATAGAGCTAAATGCCCTTTTAAGGGCAATGCCCATCCAAATGCCCTTTTCAGGGCAATCGGGAGCTTAGTTTTTTTAGTTAGCTTTTTATTTGGGGGGTTGGTTGTGTGGGTGGTGGGTTTTACTGTTGGGGGGGTATTTATATTTTTTTTTACAGGTAAAAGAGCTGATTACTTTGGGGCAATGCCCCGCAAAAGGCCCTTTTAAGGGCTATTTGAAGTTTATTGTAGGCTAGGGTTTTTTTTTATTTTGGGGGGGCTTTTTTATTTTCATAGGGCCCTTAGATTAGGTGTAATTAGTTTTAAGCTTGGATAATTTCTTTTTTATTATTTGTAACTTAGTGTTTATTTTTTTGTGTAACTTAGTGTTTGTTATTTTTTGTAACTTAATTGTTAGTTTTTGGTAACTTATGGCCAGATTACGAGTTGTGCTTTAGGGTTAAAAAGCAGCATTGAGAGGTCCCAACGCTGCTTTTTAACGCCCGCTAGTATTATGAGTCTTGCAGGTACAGGTGTACCGCTCACTTTTTTGGCCAGACTCGAAAATACCGCAAATCCACTTACGTCAATTGCGCATCCTATTTTTTCAATGGGACTTGCATAGCGCCGGTATTACGAGTCTGCCAAAAAGTGAGCGGTAGACCCTCTCCTGTCAAGTCTGGTACTGCATTTAAAAGTTAGTAGTTAAGAGTTTTATGGTCTAACGCCGTAGTATAAAACTCTTAACTAAAGTGCTAAAAAGTACACTAACACCCACAAACTACCTATTAACCCCTAAACCGAGCCCCCCCCCCCCACATCGCAAACACTATAATAAATATTTTAACCCCTAATCTGCCAAACCCGTCATCGCCGCCACTATAATAAATATATTAACCCCTAAACTGCCGCAATCCCGCCTTGCAAACATTAGTTAAATTTTATTAACCCCTAATCTGCCATTCCTAACATCGCCGCCACCTACCTACATTTATTAACCCCTAATCTGCCGCCCCAATGTCGCCGCCACTATATTAAAGTTTTTAACCCCTAAACCTAAGTCTAACCCTAACCCCCCCTAACTTAAATATAATTTAAATAAATCTAAATAAAATTACTACAATTAACTAAATTATTCCTATTTAAAACTAAATACCTATAAAATAAACCCTAAGATAGCTGCAATATAACTAATAGTTACATTGTAGCTAGCTTAGGATTTATTTTTATTTTACAGGCAACTTTGTATTTATTTTAACTAGGTAGAATAGTTATTAAATAGTTATTAACTATTTAATAGCTACCTAGTTAAAATAAAGACACATTTACCTGTAAAATAAAACCTAACCTAAGTTACAATAACACCTAACACTACACTAAGATTAAATTAATTCCCTAAATTAACTACAATTAAATACAATCAAATAAAATTATCTAAAGTACGAAACCCCCCCACACTAAATTACGGAAAATAATAAAATAATTAATATTAATTAATAAAAATAATTTTTAAACTAATTACACCTAATCTAATCCCCCTAATAAAATAAAAAAAGCCCCCCAAAATAATAAAAAGCCCTACCCTATACTAAATTACAAATAGCCCTTAAAAGGGCCTTTTGCGGGGCATTGCCCCAAAGTAATCAGCTCTTGTACCTGTAAAAAAAAGTACAATACTCCCCCAACATTAAAACCCACCACCCACACACCCAACCCTACTCTAAAACCCAACCAATCCCCCCTTAATAAAACCTAACACTAACCCCTTGAAGATCACCCTACCTTGAGAAGTCTTTACCCAACCGGGCCAAAGTCCTCAACGAAGCCAGGCGAAGTGGTCCTCCAGACGGTCAGAAGTCTTAATCCAAGCCGGGAAGAAGAGGTCCTCCAGACGGGCAGATGTCTTCCTCCAGACAGCATCTTCTATCTTCATCCATCCGGCGTGGAGCGGGTCCATCTTCAAGACATCCGACGCGGAGCATCCTTCCTGGCCGATGACTACCCAAAGAATGAAGGTTCCTTTAAATGACCTCATCCAAGATGGCGTCCCTTCAATTCCGATTGGCTGATAGAATTCTATCAGCCAATCGGAATTAAGGTAGAAAAAATCCTATTGACTGATGGACCCGCTCCGCACCGGATAGATGAAGATAGAAGATGCCGTCTGGATGAAGACTTCTGCCCGTCTGGAGGACCTCTTCTTCCCTGCTTGGATGAAGACTTCTGCCTGTCTGGAGGACCTCTTCTTCCCGGCTTGGATGAAGACTTCTGCCCGTCTGGAGGATCACTTTGCCCGGCTTCGTTGAGGACTTTGGCCTCGTTGGGTGAAGAATCTCAAGGTAGGATGATCTTCAAGGGGTTAGTGTTAGGTTTTATTAAGGGGGGATTGGGTGGGTTTTAGAGTAGGGTTGGGTGTGTGGGTGGTGGATTTTAATGTTGGGGGGTATTGTACTTTTTTACAGGTAAAAGAGCTGATTACTTTGGGGCAATGCCCCGCAAAAGGCCCTTTTAAGGGCTATTTGTAATTTAGTATAGGGTAGGGCTTTTTATTATTTTGGGGGGCTTTTTTATTTTATTAGGGGGATTAGATTAGGTGTAATTAGTTTAAAAAACTTGTAATTATTTTATTATTTTCTATAATTTAGTGGGGGTTTTTTCATACTTTAGATAATTTTATTTAATTGTATTTAATTGTAGTTAATTTAGGGAATTAATTTAATTGTAGTGTAGTGTTAGGTGTTATTGTAACTTAGGTTAGGTTTTATTTTACAGGTAAATTTGTCTTTATTTTAACTAGGTAGCTATTAAATAGTTAATAACTATTTAATAACTATTCTACCTAGTTAAAATAAATACAAAGTTCCCTGTAAAATAAAAATAAATCCTAAGCTAGCTACAATGTAACTATTAGTTATATTTTAGCTATCTTAGGGTTTATTTTATAGGTAAGTATTTAGTTTTAAATAGGAATAATTTAGTTAATTTTAGTAATTTTATTTAGATTTATTTAAATTATATTTAAGTTAGGGGGGTTAGGGTTAGACTTGGGTTTAGGGGTTAAGAACTTTAATATGGTGGCGGCGACGTTGGGGCGGCAGATTAGGAGTTAATAAGTGTAGGTAGGTGGCGGCGACATTGGGGGTGGCAGAATAGGGGTTAATAAATAAAATGTAGGTGGCGGCAGTGTCCAGAGCGGCAGATTAGGGGTTAATATTATGTAGGTGTTGGCGATGTCGGGGGTGGCAGATTAGGGGTTAATAAGTGTAAGATTAGGGGTGTTTAGACTCGGGGTTCATGTTAGGGTGTTAGGTGTAGACATACATTTTCTTTCCCCATAGGAATCAATGGGGCTGCGTTAGGAGCTGAACGCTGCTTTTTTGCATGTGTTAGGTTTTTTTTCAGCCGGCTCTCCCCATTGATTCCTATGGGAAAATCATGCACGAGCACGTTTAGCCAGCTCACCGCCACCATAAGCAGCTCTGGTATTGAGGTGAGATGTGGAGTTAAATTTTAATCTCCGCTCACTTTTCTGCGGCTGACGCCGGGTTTGTAAAAACCCGTAATACCAGTGCTGTCTGTAGGTGAGCGGTGAGCATAAACTGCTCGTTAGCACCGCACCCCTGTTAACGCAAAACTCGTAATCTAGGTGTTAGTAATTTTTTAGTGTAGATGTAAATTATTTAAGTAGGGTTAGGTTTTTAAATATATATTATAGTTAATTTAATTTGTAGTTTAATGTAATTTTAGTATAAAAGTTAGGGTAGATTAATTAATCATTTAAGATAGTTTAATGTAATTTTATTATAGTAGGGTAGGTTAATTATTAGTTTAATATAGTTTAATGTAATTTTATTATAATAGTTAGAATAGCTTAATTATCAGTTTAATATAGTTTAATTTAAATCTAAAGGTAAGTTTAAATGTATTATAAGATAGGGATGAGTTAATATTTAATATAAAGTTAGCGTGTTTTTAGGTTTAGGGGTTAATAGGTTAATTTGGTTTATGGTGATGTGGGGGGCTGGCGGTTTAGGGGTTAATACATTTATATAGTTGTGGTGGGCTCCGGGAGCGGCAGGATAGGGGTTAATAACTTTATGTAGGTGGCGGCGGTGTAGGGGGTGGCAGATTAGGGGTTAATAAGTATAATTAGGTGGCGGCAGTGTAGGGGCGCCAGATTAGGGGTGTTTAGACTTGGGGTACATGTTAGGGTGTTAGGTGTAAACTTAAATTTTATCCTCCAATAGAAATCAATGGGATATCGGGCAGCAGCGAACATGAGCTTTCGCTGCTTTCAGAATCCCATTGATTCCTATGGCATCCGCCGCCTACAGGGTGGCGGATAGAAAACCAGGTACGCTGGGCCGGAATAGTGGCGAGCGTACCTGGTAGATTTTTGATAACTAGCAAAAGTAGTCAGATAGTGCCGAATTTGTATTCGAAACATCTGTAGTGACGTAACCATCTATCTGTGTCGGACTGAGACCGGCGTATCGTATGTTACGTCGCAAAATTCTACTTTTGCCGGTCTGTAGCCTTTGATAAATAAGGCGAATCAGGCTCTCCACAATTAAGCTGCGGAATTCCAGCGTATTTGTGGTTGATGGCTTGATAAATAGGCCCCATAGTGTCAAGATGCAATTCATATTATGCTACAAAAGAACTATTATACAGATAAGATCTTAAGCATGTCCAGGTATTTAAAACACTTGCCATAAGTAGATCAAGAACCGACGAAGACTGTACATTAAGATTGTTAAAATAATTTGCAAAATATCCCAATAATATCCCAGAACAAATCCTCTTAACTGTTACAACTAACACACAATATTGTTCAGCCCCCCAATAAGAGGATGACTCTGATTGGTAGAGGATTGGAATCAGAGGTGTGGCTTAGGCGATAAACACCCTTAGATGCCACCGTGCATCGCCTTTCGAAAAAGCCACTTAGATGGCAAAACATGTCGAGGGAGGGTGTTGAACCTCTTTCAACTCCAAACTATTTTTAACTTTGCAATTAGATTTTGACTTCCACAAGTAGATAACTTAAATGCATTACAAAATATAGATATACGTAGTTCTAGACAACTATGTTAGATGAATATTGGGTACATCCAAACACTGACTAACCGAGCAGCTCATAGCGAGTATAAGCAGCATGGAATAGATTCTCGCAGCTGACTACCCATATAATTTAATAAGGTGGTTTATAAGGTCCTGAATAATAGAATATAACTGATTGTAGATATAAATCGATTACTGGAATACTAGTATATTGCTCCAGAACAATAGTTAAGAATCAGGGAAAAGCTAACTGTACTCTATATAGCAAGCACGACCAGCACGCTATGAACAACTAAATAGTTAATACCGAGTACGACATATGTGCACTAGCGCCTATCCACATTACCACGTGCAATGTTATTTAACTGCCATAGACCAATACAGAGTAAATCTTAACTTGTGGCTAACCCGACAGTGAAAAAAAAAGGTAAATTTAACCACTGGCTAACTAAGCTGTTCGTAGAAAGCACTGAATAGACTCTCGTAGCAGATTTAATTGTGAATATAATTCAAATATGGTGATTTACAAGGTTCTGAATAATGAAAATAAATGGTTGTAAATACAAACCGATTACCTGAATATCAGCATGTCGCTTCAGAACAATAACCCCAATAAATCAACTACCAGCCAACTGTATAATATATAGTGGGCACGATCAGCATGCCCTGAACAACCAAAACAGTAAATACTAGCATTCGTATACCAATGTCTACTTAAAATAAAGTGCCAAAATAAAGGCAGAACGTACATGAATACACATACATAAGTGGATATCACACGATTCATCGAACAGTATATCAGCCAATGTATATCTAATAAATTATATACTCAATTGAATACATAAGATACATTTAAAGTGGTATTACCCGATGTCTAATGTTGCTACACAAGACATAAAAATTGAACTACCACATATACAAGTATCCTTTGTTCGTAAAATAAGATACACATCTGCCAACCGACAATACTTTAAAGTAATATTATTTCAGGCGAAGACCGCCTTAAGAAATAATAACCAGGTTTATCCAGCACCTTTGAGTATACTACCCACCTCATATATAGCTGACACATATACATACAGTGTAAAACTGTGATACCAAGATATCACATATCGATTTAGTGTTTAATCACTATCAACTGTATTTTAAGACAAACAGTATACTCTCAGACTACCCACACTAGAACTACGGAAACAGTGAGAATTTGTATTTTAACCAAGTCAACAATCTGTGACCTAGATTTGGAGTTTGGCGTTAGCCGTGAAAACCAGCGTTAGAGGCTCCTAACGCTGGTTTTAGGCTACCGCCGGTATTTGGAGTCACTCAAAATAGGGTCTAACGCTCACTTTTCAGCCGCGACTTTTCCATACCGCAGATCCCCTTACGTCAATTGCGTATCCTATCTTTTCAATGGGATCTTTCTAACTCCGGTATTTAGAGTCGTTTCTGAAGTGAGCGTTAGACATCTAACGACAAAACTCCAGCCGCAGGAAAAAAGTCAGTAGTTAAGAGCTTTCTGGGCTAACGCCAGTTTCTAACGCTCTTAACTACTGTATTCTAAAGTACACTAACACCCATAAACTACCTATGTACCCCTAAACCGAGGTCCCCCCACATCGCCGACACTCGAATAAATTTTTTTAACCCCTAATCTCCCGACCGCCACCTACGTTATCCTTATGTACCCCTAATCTGCTCCCCCTAACACTGCCGACCCCTGTATTATATTTATTAACCCCTAATGTGCCCCCCTCAACGTCGCCTCCACCTGCCTACACTTATTAACCCCTAATCTGCCGACCGCAAAGCGCCGCCACCTACGTTATCCTTATGTACCCCTAATCTGCTGCCCCTAACACCGCCGAACCCTATATTATATTTATTAACCCCTAATCTGCCCCCCTCAACGTCGCCTCCACCTGCCTACACTTATTAACCCCTAATCTGCCGACCGGACCTGAGCGCAACTATAATAAAGTTATTAACCCCTAATCCGCCTCACTAACCCTATAATAAATAGTATTAACCCCTAATCTGCCCTCCCTAACATCGCCGACACCTAACTTCAATTATTAACCCCTAATCTGCCGACTGGAGCTCACCGCTACTCTAATAAATGTATTAACCCCTAAAGCTAAGTCTAACCCTAACACTAACACCCCCCTAAATTAAATATAATTTACATCTAACGAAATTAATTAACTCTTATTAAATAAATTATTCCTATTTAAAGATAAATACTTACCTGTAAAATAAATCCTAATGTAGCTACAATATAAATTATAATTATATTATAGCTATTTTAGGATTTATATTTATTTTACAGGTAACTTTGTATTTATTTTAACCAGGTACAATAGCTATTAAATAGTTAAGAACTATTTAATAGCTAAAATAGTTAAAATAATTACAAAATTACCTGTAAAATAAATACTTACCTAAGTTACAATTAAACCTAACTCTACACTATCAACAAATTAATTAAATAAACTACCTACAATTACCTACAATTAACCTAACACTACACTATCAATAAATTAATTAAATACAATTCCTACAAATAAATACAATTAAATAAACTAGCTAAAGTACAAAAAATAAAAAAGAACTAAGTTACAAAAAATAAAAAAATATTTACAAACATAAGAAAAATATTACAACAATTTTAAACTAATTACACCTACTCTAAGCCCCCTAATAAAATAACAAAGCCCCCCAAAATAAAAAAAATGCCCTACCCTATTCTAAATTACTAAAGTTCAAAGCTCTTTAACCTTACCAGCCCTGAACAGGGCCCTTTGCGGTGCATGCCCCAAAGAATTCAGCTCTTTTGCCTGTAAAAAAAAACATACAATCCCCCCCCAACATTACAACCCACCACCCACATACCCCTAATCTAACCCAAACCCCCCTTAAATAAACCTAACACTAAGCCCCTGAAGATCTTCCTACCTTATCTTCACCCTGCCAGGTTCACCGATCCGTCCTGAAGAGCTCCTCCGATGTCCTGATCCAAGCCCAAGCGTGGGGCTGAAGAGGTCCATGATCCGGCTGAAGTCTTCATCCAAGCGGGAGCTGAAGAGGTCCATGATCCGGATGAAGTCTTCATCCAAGCGGGAGCTGAAGAGGTCCATGATCCGGATGAAGTCTTCTATCAACTGCATCTTCAATCTTCTTTCTTCCGGATCCATCTTGCAGACCTCCGATGCGGAACATCCTCTTCTCCCGACGCCTACTAGCCGAATGACGGTTCTTTTAAGGGACGTCATCCAAGATGGCGTCCCTCGAATTCCGATTGGCTGATAGGATTCTATCAGCCAATCGGAATTAAGGTAGGAATATTCTGATTGGCTGATGGAATCAGCCAATCAGAATCAAGTTCAATCCGATTGGCTGATCCAATCAGCCAATCAGATTGAGCTCGCATTCTATTGGCTGATCGGAACAGCCAATAGAATACGAGCTCAATCTGATTGGCTGATTGGATCAGCCAATCGGATTGAACTTGATTCTGATTGGCTGATTATTGGCTGTTATTTTATTAGGGGGCTTAGAATAGGTGTAATTAGTTTAAAATTGTTGTAATATTTTTCTTATGTTTGTAAATATTTTTTTTATTTTTTGTAACTTAGTTCTTTTTTATTTTTTGTACTTTAGCTAGTTTATTTAATTGTATTTATTTGTAGGAATTGTATTTAATTAATTTATTGATAGTGTAGTGTTAGGTTTAATTGTAACTTAGGTTAGTATTTATTTTACAGGTAATTTTGTAATTATTTTAACTATTTTAGCTATTAAATAGTTCTTAACTATTTAATAGCTATTGTACCTGGTTAAAATAAATACAAAGTTACCTGTAAAATAAATATAAATCCTAAAATAGCTATAATATAATTATTATTTATATTGTAGCTATATTAGGATTTATTTTACAGGTAAGTATTTAGCTTTAAATTGGAATAATTTATTTAATAAGAGTTAATTAATTTCGTTAGATGTAAATTATATTTAACTTAGGGGGGTGTTAGTGTTAGGGTTAGACTTAGCTTTAGGGGTTAATACATTTATTAGAATAGCGGTGAGCTCCAGTCGGCAGATTAGGGGTTAATAATTGAAGTTAGGTGTCGGCGATGTTAGGGAGGGCAGATTAGGGGTTAATACTATTTATTATAGGGTTAGTGAGGCGGATTAGGGGTTAATAACTTTATTATAGTAGCGCTCAGGTCCGGTCGGCAGATTAGGGGTTAATAAGTGTAGGCAGGTGGAGGCGACGCTGTGGGGGCCAGATTAGGGGTTAATAAATATAATATAGGGGTCGGCGATGTTAGGGCAGCAGATTAGGGGTACATAGGGATAATGTAAGTAGCGGCGGTTTACGGAGCGGCAGATTAGGGGTTAATAATAATATGCAGGGGTCAGCGATAGCGGGGGCGGCAGATTAGGGGTTAATAAGTGTAAGGTTAGGGGTGTTTAGACTCGGGGTACATGTTAGAGTGTTAAGTGCAGACGTAGGAAGGGTTACCGCATAGCAAACAATGGGGCTGCGTTAGGAGCTGAACGCTGCTTTTTTGCAGCTGTTTGGGTTTTTTTCAGCTCAAACAGCTCTATTGTTTCCTATGGGGGAATCGTGCACGAGCACGTTTTTGAGGCTGGCCGCTTGCGTAAGCAACTCTGGTATCGAGAGTTGAAGATGCGTTAAAAATGCTCTACGCTCCTTTTTTGGAGCCTAACGCAGCCATTCTGTGGACTCTCAATACCAGAGTTATTTTTATGGTGCGGCCAGAAAAAAGCCGGCGTTAGATTTTCGGGTCGTTACCGACAAAACTCCAAATCTAGCCGTGTGTTTTTTAAATATGTATTTGGTTTGTGTTGTGTTGTGTTGTTATAAGATTTGAAATACAAGTTACATTTTAAATAAATCACCTTATCACACCTCACGATAATGATGTAACTAACCATAAACATAAAAGGGAGTGAGAAGTGCTGTTTAGTTGCATCTTTTGGTCAAATTCCTTTTTTGACAAACCCTCACAAGTTTGCTTATTCATCACCACTCCAGCCAACATAAGGTTAACCTTTATAATCAGATATAGGCATCTACCCTGTATTAAGTGTAGTGCTGTTGCACATTTGCTTTTTCCCTATACTTCTACGTTTTAATGTTTATATATAAACTAAATATATTAAATGCACTTAAACAATTACATATTTGCAATAGCTATTAATGCAAAATCATGCTTTGGGTCTACCTAATCTTATCATTTTTAAGCTGTGTATATATACAACTTCAGCCTTTTGGGATCAGAATGTTCCATGGGTGATTTTGAAGACAACTAAGTAAGGAGAATGCTGTAGGGGAGTATCCAGGGGTGAATCCACATAGCACAGTATCTTTAGAATGCTACGACTGATCTGATTACGTACTGACAGATTTCTATTTATTTAATTTCCACATATGGCCATTTGTTCCCTGGCAACTGCTTACAATAGCTTTTCTGTGTGTATGAAGACTGTATAACTGCTCTCAGTATATGGATGGAACTGTCACTTTGATGTGGGAATACATGCTATAACATTTTTCAATATATGGAATTATAATAAAGTGCGTGCACTGTGCACTAACTATAACTAAGGAATCATATCCCGATATATAAATACCTTTTTTGCCATTTTTATTACTAAAAATGTGCAGCTTTTCCAGTTTTTTTTTTTTTTTTTTAATTTACAAATATTTACAACACTTCATTAAATATCGGATATTTAAACCATAACATTTTGAGTGAGTGATACACATGGAGATTGGTTTGATTTTTTTTTTTCCCCGTTAATCAAAAACACTGTGTCATTGAGTGAAATCATGGCTTTTTGTGAGCATTATACTGTAATGTATGTTTCTCTACTTCACATCCAAAACTATGCATAGCTATTAAATTGTTCTCGAGGTACAATGTGCCTTTCTAAAATTCTTTGAGGGACCTTGTAGTACTAAGGACTTTTTAGATAATCTTGCCAGTGCAGAGAGATTTAGCTCATCATAAGGCCCTATGCCAGTGTTTTTCAACTCCAGTCCTCAGGAAGCACCAATAAGCCAGATTTTCATGATATTGAAAGTAGAGCACAGGTGAAATAATCAGTTTATCAGTAACTGAGAACTTAAAGGGACATTAAACCCAAACATTTTCTTTCATGATTTCAGATAGAGAATACAATTTTAAACACCATTCAAATGTACTTCTATTATCTAATTTGCTTCATTCTTGAGATATCCTTTGTTGAAGAAATAGAAATGAAGCGACCAATCAGTAGCTACTGAGCGTATCTAGAAATGCTTTTCAGCAAAGAATATCAAGAATGAAGCAAATTAGATAAAACAAGTAAATTAGAAAGTTGTTTAAAATTGCATGATCTTTCTAAATCATGAAAGAAAATATAGGTTTCCTGTCCCTTTAACTACAGTGGTCTCAGTTGTGACTGGGCCCACACATAAAGGGGGGGGGGTCTTGGCCTTGCAATCAGTTGAGGCATCACTCTACCTGCATCATATCTGGCCTCTATGTTTTGCCAGTACAATATGGTGGCAAGGTTTCCAAGATGGCTACTACAATGATCCAGTACAGAAAAACTGTCACCACATTTATACAGGAAGGTTGCTTATATATTCTGGGACAGCCTAACCAAATGAGGAGCATCTTCTCTTTTTCCTATGTGGTACTTTTCAGCTTATACTTATTGCAAACAGCCAGAAAGGTCACTGTTGGAATGGGGGTTCCACCACATCACTTGCCCTGAGGCCCAATTATGTATAGTTATGCCCCTTTCAATAACCATGGTTACTAATCTCCTCTCATCCAATAGCTGATTATTTTACCTATGTTTTACATCAGATATAAGGAAACTCTGGCCTGTTGGTGCACCCTTAGGTCTGAAGTTGAAAAACACTGTTCTTTGTGGCTTTTTTCTGCAATAAAGAAGTGAAATTTAAGATTTTTTTGTGGGTTGTTCTTATACATTTAATATTCAACCTGTAGACTGTAAGCTCTTCGGAGCAGGGCCCTCTTCTGTACTAGATTTGTTTTGTCTGTTATGTTTCTTTTCACAAATCTTTGTCATTTTTTACCCCTATCTCCGTATTTAGCACTACAGAGTTTTGCATTGTTATTAGGGATGGGCAAATTTTTTCCAACATTTAAAAAATGAAACTAATTTTAACACACATTTGTGCGTTTGTTTTAAATTTCAAATGTTTGCACAACATTCTAACATTGGTGTAATGTAATAGTATTTCTAATGCTCTCTTTACATGATATATTCAAATTATGCAATATATTAAATAGAAAAATTAAAATGAATATATATGTAATAGTATTTCTAATGCTCTCTGTAAATGTAATAATCGAATTATGCAATATTCGAAATAGAAATATTCAAATTGATATATTTGTATCTATTATGTATCAAATTTACTAAATTTCATACCACATGAACTATTGAACTTCTGAATAGTGTTTGTTAAATCGAATGTTACATTTGAAATGTCAAATGTAGATATTCAATATAATTATGAACATTTGAAAATGAAAGTAATATTCGAAAACCCGAAAAAACATTTGATTACCAAACTATTTTTTTAAAACTTTATTTATTCAATGAAAAGGGAGTTCTCTGGAGCATACATCATTGGTAAATATATTACATATGTAGATACGTTTATACATCGTATTGGTTACAGTACATTGGCAAGGTATTATTCAATCTTAAGACTAGTGAATGACTTTGTTGCAGTTACATTCCTGAAGTTGGATGGTAAAGAAGCCATTGCTCGAGGTCCTCCCTCTTACTTTTTCGTTTTTTAACCAAAACATAATAAAAAATAAAACATAATAACGTAAATAAACAAAATAGTGCAAACAGAACAAATCACCAAGAGAATTTAAATTGTACAAAACTTACACGGTGCCCCCCCAGACCACCAACCACGTATTCATCGATCAGGGCAGTATGGTTTATAGTGTGACTATTTCTGGTATTGGTATGGTTTATGTTGTGCTTTCAGAGAAACACCATTTTCCTTTGAGGTTTTCGGTTAAAATGTATTTGCTGTTATTGAATGGGTATAAGACTCTATCTCTAACACTTTCTGGTAAGTGTACTAGGTATGCTTCCCATTTATTGATAAACCTGGATATTCTTTTCTCAATATCTCCCTTTACATCTGCTTGTTCTATGAGCATCTGGGTATGTATTATGGTAGGTGTTGGAATGGCGGAGTTTTCCCACCTGTCCAGTTCCGTTGAATCAATTGCCTTGCAAGTAATATGGTTATTGTGACAAAGTTGTCATGTTTTTGTGTGTTGTTTTCTGGGAGTAGAAACAGAATTTGTTGTGCTGATAGGGAAACTTGTTCTTTAGTCACTTTTGTCAACCAGTAAGCTATTTTGCTTTAATTTGGACAATCCTAAAACAAATGGATCCAATTGTTTTTTTTTTTTTACTACACATAAACAGAAGTCTCTTGCCTCAGGTATCCATCTGCACCTAAGTGTATGCTTGTTGTAGAATTTTGGTATGGGCTTCTCTCAAATTTGCAGATAAAGTTATCTTTCTAACTTTTTCAAAGCTATCAGTAAGCCTGTCCTGGTCAACCTCAATTGTTCTGTAGTTGAGCCATTTCATAAATTGTTTTGAGTGATATGAGTATCATGGTGCTTGAGGATGAGTTCATATACATTTGCTAATTTATGTGAGCCCTGTCTTGCTAGCGCACACAATGTGTCAATGTTGGTGGTTTCCTTTTTGAGAAGGCCTCTATTATTAGTTTTGTAATGTAGTGTTTGCACTGGAAATATGCAAACCTATGCATATTTAGACATTGGAATGCATTCCGTAGTTCCTGAAAGGGAAGGATCTCAAGGGTTAGTGGATTAAAGAGCTGACCAATTTTAGTGAGATGTTTCGCTTGCCAATTTTTTAAACACTTCTGTGGTGTAGCCTGGCAAAATCTGTAAATTGCCTTGAATGGGGAGGAATTTGCTGACAGTGAATTGTATCCCCCATAGTTTACACACCTTGGCCTAGGCCCTCAAAAGGTCTCTGTATAGCACATGTGACTGAATTTCTGGGGGCAGGGTGCTTAATTTTGCATAAGGTAAGAAAGCTAGGTGTATTGGGTGAAGAAGACTTGCCTCAAGGGTAGGTACCATAAATTCAGACCCAAGCAGCCAGTCCACTACTATTTTTGTTAATGTCGTCCAGTTGTACCAAAAAAATTCTGGAAGGCGCAGCCCACCCTTAATGAATGGCATGACTAAATAGGATGTGCCTATCCTTTGCTTTTTTCCCTTCAAAATAAATTGACCTAGAGCAGATTGTATTGTTTTAGTATCTCGTTGCAAGTAGAGGGAGCATCTGTAAGAGGTAAAGTAGTTTGGGTAGGGCTACCATTTTAAAGAGGTGGATTCTACCAGTTAATGATAAGGGGAGTTTATCCCATCCTTGCAGCAAATTTTTTATGGTTGCCATTGTTTTACTTGTTTTGTTTTGTTTGGATCTATATGCATTTGTATGCCGAGGTACTTGAATGAACCTTCTGTTATTTGAAGGCCAGTAGTAGTAAGTATGTTATGTTTTGAGTTTTTCAGCCAGGTGACCTCTGATTTATAATTTTAATGGATTTTCGTTCTTATCAACATTCGATTGTCAAAAACAAATATCCACAGGACTATTTGTTCTACCAACCGATCTGCACTTTTACTACATTCGCCCATCCCTAGTACAAATAAATGATAATAATATGTGAGGAGATGTTTGATCCTTTTCATAATAATTTGTATGCTTACAATTGTAAAATCTCTATTATAAGGCTATTAAATTGTATTTCTTTTTGAATAAGCATAGCAATATGTGTATGGCTTGATTCATATTGAAGGAAAATATATGTGCAATGACAGTCAGATTGATTATGATGATGATATATGGAGTGTGCTTTCTTGTTTTATTCTTATATATATTTTTACCCATGGACTGATTTAACTTTCCATGTAGTTGTTTAAATACTAAAAAACTGATTTGATGAATGTGTATGTTGGTTTGTGTGTTGAACATGGAAGCTGCAGTATAATATTTTCCTGATAAGTCCTTATACAGCTACCTATGGGCCTAGACGCTGAATAACTGCTATTGCAATAAATTGATCTGTACAAGTTATAATATGAAACCGGACATTCATTTTTCAGGTTTTGAGGATTTTGAACTTAAGTATTAGTAACTGGGTCCTCAGTATATGTGTTTCTTTTAAATCAATTTGCAGAGACTTTGCTGACATGATTGTTTGCTGATTCTGTTCTGTTACATATCTTATAAGAAATTCAATAGAAGTAAAAATGTGTGCACTGACATGGCAGATTTTTTTATGTTAGCTGTAATAGGAGTTGTAAGATTAAATGGTAGCTAAAAGCTTGGTCATTCTTCCCGGGCTAGATGGTAAACATAAATCATTGTTTTTATTTTCTAAGTCTATGAATTAAGGAATATTTTAATATAATATATATAATTTATTCTTCCTTATAAATTGCAATGTTTATGGCATGTTGATGTTGTAATGGGTTGTATTTATTATTTAAAAATACTCATGATCGGGGCGGAGTTAACCGCTATATGAAGAGGCTGTGGGTCCGTGGAGCTCTGTCCATTAGAAGGGTTATCTAACTTTAAAAATCCACTCTGGGGGATTTGCAAGAGAGGAATTGCCACATCTACGTTAGGAGAAGTGCTCGGACAGATCCTGCAAAATTTGGCTGCCTAAATTTTATTCCCGTAGACCCTCGGACTCTGAGCCCAACTTTGTAACCCAGTCTGAACGCAGGAGCACACTGCAGGAGTAGGCTCAAACTGGTTCCAGTTATCTCTCCGGAGGGTTGGGGATCCGCTCTGGAGAGCTACATAAGCCATAAGAGGAGGTTTGAGAGAGAACCGAACAAGCAGCAACTACCGGTGATCTGACCTCCGCAGCCAACAAGCCGAGATCCAAGTGCGGCCCAGAGTGACAGGGAAAGATCCGATTGCGGGATAAAAGGGGTGAACTCACAGAAGGCACTTTATTAAATGTCAGTACCATTGGAGGTTGAATTGTAGTTTGGTAGAGGAGGTGCCGGGCCCTGTCACTGTAAGGCGGAATTAGTGTTGTGGACATATTTAACTACCGCACGTAAAGTAGCACTTGGGGGCAATACAGTTAAAAATTGCAAGTGAGAGGTTTTCCTGTATCACTAATTTAAAGAAACGGAGACGATTCTGCTCTAAAATACAAACAAGTGGTAACAGTTAAAACTGTATAAACAGAGACTTTAGCACAGGGTGTACAAGCAAGCTGCGTGATACTAAAACTCTTTGCTTGTTCTTGGCGCGAAACACCGCCATCTTAGACGCCTCTGTACGCAGCTCAGTCTTCACTTTCCTCTACTCCCAGGGGAATTAAAATACCGCTGGCTTTATAAAAAGAAGATCACCTCTTATAATACCCATACCCTGCTATTGGAGATTGATATCTCCCCAATAATATCAAACTTACCTATACCCTTCTCACTGGGATTCTACATTCAGCAAAGGTTTCATAAAATACAACACCCCACACCCCAGCTGCCCTAAAGACACAACAGAGCTGCATCAAGATTCTAGAGGGGAGTTTATATCTCAGTACATTTACTGCATCAGAATTAAGTCAAGTGGTTTAGGCCCTCAACCATAGAATTAAGATAAAACGTCTGCATGAGCATTGTGCTGATTTTTCTGACCCATACATACTGTAGAAGAGAGCTAGGACTTTTAATATATGTTGCCTGACTGAATAAATCCATACATCCCTGAATCATACCATCTATGGCAGCTTTACAGATGGATGTGCAGCTTCTCTCTCACCTGCTCTAGCAATACAGTCTGAGGTAGCAGGGTCATAAAGGAGCCGTGTTTCTGGTTGAGATTCTACAAAGTTTGCATAGCCATTTTAATTCTGCATTTTAACTATAGTGCAATCTTGTGGGGCGCTCACCTCTCCCCTTTCCTGCTGTGTACCATCACAGCAGGTCATATCCACTCTCCTTTGTCCGTCTAGGTCCAGTGAGGACAAATTCCCTGAGGTGTGGCGCCACCTGTCAACTTTGTATTGAAGAAGTAAAATTAGCATAAGAGGGTAGGTGATATTCATATGCTCCTAAAAGATAAAACCCCAGATTTGATAAGTCACACAATCTGAATTATGGCCTCACACTGAAACCTTAGGTAGGGGGAGATTTGGAGCTTCTAAGCGACTACAGCAACACTCATCCTAAAAGTTGGTGCTCCTAAATCTACCCTTTTCTGCTGATCATTAATCTTTCCCATAGGGGGCCACACAGTATATAATCCAAAATGGCTCACTCCAACAAGAAAAAACACCAGCAAAGACTAGGAGAGGGGCCCAAGCGTACAGTGGCAGATCATTTTAATAACAGAATTCTTTCAGATATTGAAGGTTCTGATGAAGAATCCAGGGACTCACGCTCATCTTATAAAGAAATACCTGAAATGGACTGTATTCCTAAGGGAAAGTCGTCTCACTCTGACTCTAAGGTCTTGGACTCAATTAATGCTCTATCCTCTAAAATAGATACCCACTACTCTTCCCTCAGGAATGAAATTAGGAATTCTGTTGCTGACTTAAGAAGAGACCTAAACATACAGAATGAAAGGTCAGAAGTGATGGAGAGGAAACAGGAGGATATGGCGGTTGATCAGGCCAATGTACTAGCATATGCCCAATCCTTGGCAGAGATTATCAGTGACCTAGAAACTAAGATAGCTGACAACGAAGACAGGTCCAGACGGAACAATATCAGGATAAGGGGTATCAAGGAAGATGTTGGCCCTACAGATTTGCCTGAATATCTACTGAATCTATTTAAGGACCTTCTGGGCCCGTTCCAGAGTACGGACACTTTAATAGATAGAGCTCATAGAGCAATCAAACCGAGAACAATGGCTTCGGAACTGCCAAGAGATGTCATTGTATGCCTCCACTATTTTAGTTTTAAAGAAAAACTGATGAGAGCCTCATTCTCTAATAAACCTTTCTCTTGTTAAGTGTGTTCAGTCCACAGGAAATTGCAAGAGGATCACCCAATCAGAGCTGCTACATAGCTCCTCCCCTCACATGTCATATTCAGTCATTCTCTTGCAACTGAAAAGATAGGACGTTGTGAGAGGTTCTGTGGTGTTTTTATACTTCAATCAAAAGTTTGTTATTTTAAAATGACACCGGAGTGTGTTGTTTATTCTCAGGCAGTATTTGGAAGAAGAATCTGCCTGCGTTTTCTATGATCTTAGCAGCAGTAACTAAGATCCACTGGCTGTTCTCGCATATTCTGAGGAGTGAGGTAACTTTCAGAAGGGAATGGCGTGTGGGGAACCCTGAAAACAAGGTATGTGCAGTAAATTATTTTTCTATGGAATGGAATTGACTAAGAAAATACTGCTGATACCGATGTAATGTAAGTAAAAGCCTTTAATACAGTGAGAGCGACTGTTAACAGGCTGATTTAAATATATACAGTAAAGTAATTTTCTAAGGAATGGAATTTGACTGAGAAAATGCTATTAATACTGAAGTGATGTTATAAGCCTTAAATGCAGTAGGAAGACTGGTATCAGGCTTATCAATAGAGATACAAGCTCATTAAAAAAGGGATGTTTAAAACGATTTTACTGGCATGTTTATTCGTTTTGTGAGGTACATTGGTGATAAAACTTGTTGGGGCATAAAATTTTTCCACATGGCTGACAATATTTCTGCATAGAAACATTTAACTGACACTCCCAATATTGTAATATTGAGTAGGAGGGGCCTATTTTAGCGCTCTTTTGACGCAGTAAAAAATTCAGGCTCTGTCTTCCTGCTTCCTTCTGCTTGACCCGGGTCGTCTCCAGACAGCTTAAGGGACTTCATAAGTCATTTTGAGGGAGGTAATCAGTCACAGCAGACCTGAGACAGTGTTTTTTTGACTATATTAATAAACGTTTTTTTGCTTATAAAAACCGTTTGGGTTTTAAGGGGTTAATCATCCATTTGCAAGTGGGTGCAATGCTCTGCTAACTTAATATATTTACTGTGAAAATTTGTTTGCTATAACTGATTTGGTTCATTGTTATTTCAACTGTGACAGTTTTTCTGTGCTTCTTAAAGGCACAGTAGCGTTTTTCTTTATTACTTGAAAAATTATTTACAGTGTTTTCCAAGTCTGCTAGTCTTATTGCTAGTCTGTTTAAACATGTCTGACACAGATGAATCTGTTTGTTCACTATGTTTAAAGGCCACTGTGGAGCCCCACAGAAACATGTGTACTAAATGTATTGATTTCACTTTAAATAATAAAGGTCAGTCTTTATCTATAAAGGAATTATCACCAGACAACGAGGGGGAAGTTATGCCGACTAACTCTCCTCACGTGTCAGTACCTTCGCCTCCCGCTCAGGAGGCGCGTGATATTGTGGCGCCAAGTGCATCAGGGACGGCCATACAAATCACCTTACAGGACATGGCTAAAATTATGAATAATACCCTGACAGAAGTATTATCTAAATTGCCAGAATTAAGAGGCAAGCGCGATTGCTATGGGGTAAGAATAGAGCGCGCTGGTGCTACAAGAGCCATGTCCGATACTGCGTCACAGTTTGCAGAACATGAGGACGGAGAGCTTCATTCTGTAGGTGACGGATCTGATCCAGGGAAACCGGATTCAGAGATCTCTAATTTTAAATTTAAGCTTGAGAACCTCCGTGTATTGCTAGGGGAGGTTTTAGCGGCTCTGAATGACTGTAACACAGTTGCAATTCCAGAGAAATTATGTAGGCTGGATAGATACTATGCAGTACCGGTGTGTACCGACGTTTTTCCTATACCTAAAAGGCTTACAGAAATTATTAGCAAGGAGTGGGATAGACCTGGTGTGCCCTTTTCCCCACCTCCTATATTTAGAAAAATGTTTCCAATAGACGCCACTACACGGGACTTATGGCAGACGGTCCCTAAGGTGGAGGGAGCAGTTTCTACTTTAGCCAAGCGTACAACTATCCCGGTGGAGGATAGTTGTGCTTTTTCAGATCCAATGGATAAAAAATTGGAAGGTTACCTTAAGAAAATGTTTGTTCAACAAGGTTTTATCTTACAGCCCCTTGCATGCATTGCACCTGTCACTGCTGCTGCGGCATTTTGGTTTGAGTCTCTAGAAGAGGCCATTCACTCAACTCCATTGGATGAAATTATGGACAAGCTTAAAGCACTTAAGCTAGCTAATGCATTTGTTTCTGATGCCATTGTACATCTAACTAAACTAACGGCTAAGAATTCCGGTTTTGCCATTCAAGCGCGCAGAGCGTTATGGCTTAAATCCTGGTCAGCTGATGTGACTTCTAAATCTAAATTACTTAATATTCCTTTCAAGGGGCAAACCTTATTCGGGCCCGGCTTGAAAGAAATTATCGCTGACATTACGGGAGGTAAGGGTCATACCCTTCCTCAGGATAAGGCCAAATCAATGGCCAAACAGACTAATTTTCGTGCCTTTCTAATCTTCAAGGCAGGAGCAGCGTCAACTTCCTCCGCCCCAAAACAGGAAGGAACCGTTGCTCGTTACAGACAGGCCTGGAAAACTAACCAGTCCTGGAACAAGGGCAAGCAGGCCAGAAAACCTGCTGCTGCCCCTAAGACAGCATGAAGGGATGGCCCCCTATCTGGAAACGGATCTAGTGGGGGGCAGACTTTCTCTCTTCGCCCAGGTGTGGGCAAGAGATGTCCAGGATCCCTGGGCGTTGGAGATCATATCTCAGGGATATCTTCTGGACTTCAAGGCTTCTCCTCCTCTAGGGAGATTTCATCTTTCAAGGTTATCAGAAAACCAAATAAAGAAAGAGGCATTCCTATGTTGCGTACAAGACCTCCTAGTAATGGGAGTGATCCACCTGTTCCACGAACGGAACAAGGACAGGGATTTTATTCATATCTGTTCGTGGTTCCCAAGAAAGAGGGTACCTTCAGGCCAATTTTGGACCTGAAGATTTTAAACAAATTCCTAAGAGTTCCATCATTCAAAATGGAAACTATTCGGACTATCCTACCCATGATCCAAGAGGGTCAGTACATGACCACGGTGGATTTAAAGGATGCCTACATTCACATACCGATTCACAAAGATCATCATCGGTTCCTAAGATTTGCCTTCCTAGACAGGCATTACCAGTTTGTAGTTCTTCCCTTCGGGTTGGCTACGGCCCCGAGAAACTTTACAAAGGTGCTGGGCTCTCTTCTGGCAGTTCTAAGACCGCGAGGCATAGCGGTGGCTCCGTATCTAGACGACATCCTGATACAGGCGACAAGCTTGCAAATTGCCAAGTCTCATACAGAGATAGTTCTGGCATTTCTAAGGTTGCATGGGTGGAAGGTGAACGTGGAAAAGAGTTCTCTATCACCACTCACAAGAGTCTCCTTCCTAGGGACTCTGATAGATTCTGTAAAAATGAAAATTTACCTGACGGAGGCCAGGTTATCAAAACTCTTAAATGCTTTCCGAGTCCTTCATTCCATTCCACGCCCGTCAGTGGCTCAGTGCATGGAAGTTATAGGCTTAATGGTAGCGGCAATGGACATAGTGCCATTTGCACGCCTGCATCTCAGACCGCTGCAATTATGCATGCTAAGTCAGTGGAATGGGGATTACTCAGATTTGTCCCCTCTACTAAATCTGGATCAAGAGACCAGAGATTCTCTTCTCTGGTGGTTATCTCGGGTCCATCTGTCCAGGGGCATGACCTTTCGCAGGCCAGATTGGACGATTGTAACAACAGATGCCAGCCTCCTAGGCTGGGGCGCAGTCTGGAATTCCCTGAAGGCTCAGGGATCCTGGACTCAGGAGGAGAAACTCCTCCCAATAAATATTCTGGAGCTAAGGGCAATATTCAACGCTCTTCTAGCTTGGCCTCAGCTAGCAACACTGAGGTTCATCAGATTTCAGTCGGACAACATCACAACTGTGGCTTATATCAACCATCAAGGGGGAACCAAGAGTTCCCTAGCGATGTTGGAAGTCTCAAAGATAATTCGCTGGGCAGAGTCTCACTCTTGCCACTTGTCAGCGATCCACAACCCAGGAGTGGAGAACTGGGAGGCGGACTTTCTAAGTCGTCAGACTTTTCATCCCGGGGAGTGGGAACTCCATCCGGAGGTATTTGCTCAACTGGTCCATCGTTGGGGCAAACCTGATCTGGATCTCATGGCGTCTCGCCAGAATGCCAAACTTCCTCTTTACGGTTCCAGGTCCAGGGACCCGGGAGCGAAGCTGATAGATGCTCTAGCAGCTCTTTGGTTCTTCAGCATGGCTTATGTGTTTCCACCGTTTCCTCGGCTCCCTCGACTGATTGCCAAGATCAAACAGGAGAGAGCATCAGTGATCCTGATAGCGCCTGCGTGGCCATGCAGGACCTGGTATACAGACCTAGTGGTCATGTCGTCTTGTCCTCCATGGACTCTACCTTTGAGGAAAGACCTTCTAATACAAGGTCCTTTCAATCATCCAAATCTAATTTCTCTGAGACTGACTGCGTGGAGATTGAACGCTTGATCCTATCAAAGCGTGGTTTCTCCGAGTCAGTTATTGATACTTTGATACAGGAATGAAAGCCTGTTACCAGAAAAACCTACCATAAGATATGGCGTAAATACCTGTATTGGTGCGAATCCAAGAGTTACTCGTGGAGTAAGGTTAGGATTCCAAGGATATTGTCTTTTCTCCAAGAGGGTTTGGAAAAAGGCTTATCAGCTAGTTCTTTAAAGGGACAGATTTCTGCTTTGTCTATTCTTTTGCATAAGCGTCTGGCAGAAGTTCCAGACATCCAGGCTTTTTGTCAAGCGTTAGCTAGGATTAAGCCTGTGTTTAAAACTGTTGCTCCTCCGTGGAGCTTAAACTTGGTTCTTAAAGTTCTTCAAGGAGTTCCGTTTTAACCCCTTCATTCCGTTGATATTAAACTTTTATCTTGGAAAGTTTTATTTTTGATGGCTATTTCCTCAGCTCGAAGAGTCTCGGAATTGTCTGCCTTACACTGTGATTCTCCTTATCTGATTTTTCATTCAGACAAGGTAGTTCTGCGTACTAAACCTGGGATTTTACCTAAGGTAGTCTCTAACAGAAATATCAATCAGGAGATTGTTGTTCCGTCATTATGTCCTAATCCTTCTTCAAGGAAGGAACGACTTTTGCATAATCTGGATGTAGTCCGTGCCCTGAAATTCTATTTACAGGCAACTAAAGATTTTCGTCAAACTTCTTCCCTGTTTGTCGTTTACTCTGGACAGAGGAGAGGTCAAAAAGCTTTGGCAACCTCTCTCTCCTTTTGGCTTCGTAGCATAATACGTTTAGCCTATGAGACTGCTGGACAGCAGCCCCCTGAAAGAATTACAGCTCATTCCACTAGAGCTGTGGCTTCCACCTGGGCCTTTAAGAATGAGGCTTCTGTTGAACAGATTTGCAAGGCTGCGACTTGGTCTTCGCTTCACACTTTTTCAAAATTTTACAAATTTGACACTTTTGCTTCTTCAGAGGCTGTTTTTGGGAGAAAGGTTCTACAGGCAGTGGTTCCTTCCGTTTAAGTGCCTGCCTTGTCCCTCCCATCATCCGTGTACTTGGCTTTGGTATTGGTATCCCATAAGTAATGGATGACCCGTGGACTGAACACACTTAACAAGAGAAAACATAATTTATGCTTACCTGATATATTTATTTCTCTTGTAGTGTGTTCAATCCACGGCCCGCCCTGTCTTTTTAAGGCAGATCTAAATTTTATTTAATACTTCAGTCACCACTGCACCCTATGGTTCCTCCTTTCTTGTCTTGTTTTGGTCGAATGACTGAATATGACATGTGAGGGGAGGAGCTATGTAGCAGCTGTGATTGGGTGATCCTCTTGCAATTTCCTGTTGGGGAGAGAATATATTCCATAAGTAATGGATGACCCGTGGACTGAACACACTACAAGAGAAATAAATTTATCAGGTAAGCATAAATTATGTTTTTTCAGAAAAACACCCTGGGATTCAGTTGTTTCCTGACTTCTCTTCCTTTACCTTAGCAAAGAGAAGATCATTTGCACCTGTCACACTTAAACTGAGAAGAGCCGGGATCAAGTACATATGGGGCTTCCCTGTCAGACTGTTCTTCCAGCATGAAAATAAGAACTATGCTATCTCTTCATTAGAGCAGGGCATGAGCCTTTTAACAAATCTTGGTCTGGGACAACAAACGGAAGGTCCGGGTCCTGCTGTAATCCCCCAAAGGGACTTAAGACCGTCTGCTGCTGAATGGCAACCCCTGCCAAAGAGGCCGAACAAGCAACAGGATAAAGCTCCAGCACCATGATCAGGGGTTTGAGCCCTTGTCTGACTTTTCCAATAATTCATGTTGATGTGATTCGCACTTAAAAGCTGAAAGCTTCTCATAAACAAAGAGTGTTGCTAACTGGTGGCAATAATTTGTAATGCTTGAAGTTAAAGACAAGACAGCTGCCTCTTTCTGTCTATAAAAACAAAGAAGGACATGCTCACGACTTACCAGGCCTTATTTCTGAGGGCACGAGTTTAACTTAATACATGTCCATTGTAATTCTCCTGCTTCAGCTCACCATGAACTTGTGAAACGATCTAACTGTGTATAATAGTGTTATCTGAATGTCTTCTGGTTGTCTTGTCCTTCTTCTTTTCAAGGTTTCTTCTTGTTTTTCAAGTTGTGTGAAGAAGACAAGTCCGAGATTAGGCTGCAGACCGGGCAGGTTGGCAAGGTTATTTGACCTCAATATATATGTCTTTAATGTTGGATATATGTTAAGGGTTGATGTACTGCTATATGTATGAAAATGTAATATGCTTGTCGTATTGTATACCACCAATATTATTTATTTCACACAGTCTAGAGACCAGAGGTTTGAACCCAAATCTGCTTTTCCCAACAATTCATGTAGAAGTGATTTGCACTTAAAAGTTGAAATTTTGTCATACATAAAGAGTGTTGCTAACTGGTGGCGATAATTTGCAATGTTTGAAGTTTAAGACAAGCCAGCTCCCTTTTTCTGTCTATGAAACCAAAGAAGGTCATACACATGATTTACCCGGCCTCATTTTTGAGGGTACGAGTCTAATATAATACATGTTCATTGTAATTTTCATATTTCAGCTCACCATGGACTTGTGAAATGATCTAACTGTGTATAATAGTGTTATTTGAATGTCTTTTGGTTGTCTTGTCTCTCTTCTTTTCAGGGTTTCTTTCTGTTTTTCAAGTTGTATGTGGAAGACAAGTCCGAGATTGGGCCACAGTTCTGGCAGGTTGGCAGGGTTATTTGACCCCAATATATATGTCTTTAAGGTTGGGCATATGTTAAAGGTTAAAGGTTTTCGTTTATTATAGTAAAAATGTTGATGTACTGTTACATGTATGAAAATGTAATATGCTTGTCGTATTGTATACCACCAATATTATTTATTTTACACAGTTTAGTTGCAGAGTGTATCTCCACACATTATCTCCCCCTCTTAAATTGATATCTTTCCCCCCTTATTAGATACTAATTAGTTGCTATATACTTCTGCGAGATCCCACTGGACCTCACAAATTTGGGTTATAAAGTACATAAGAATAGTTAACCTAACCACGTCCCACACATATTCCTTAGGTGTTTTCCTATATGCAAAGAGTGGTTAAAGTTTGCCACAACGTACTGTATAGGCCATCCCCCCCCCCTCCCTTAACTCCTCTCCCTGCTTCACTTGGCTGTCTCCCTTTTGCCTTCCTCTTTCTTTTCTCTTTCCCAACTCTTTATACATTGTCCCCCTTAATCCCTACATTCCCCAGCATATCTCTCTCTTTGGTATTTGTCCATCTCCTTGTAAGATGGAAGTAAGGGTATAACATGGTTCACCAATAGAGAATATAATTGGGTCCGATCACTTTAACTACTTTGCATAGTATCCATTACCTTTAGGCCCGATCCTTGAGCTATTCACCTCTTTCCCCCCTTCTATTCTCTATTTATCTCTTCTTCTTGCGTTCTCTCCCTATTTCTATGTTAAGAAGGATTGTATAGCGGTGTGTTACAGAAGACATATAAAGTAAAAAAAATTTCAGCTATAGTTCACTCTTACTATCAGTGAACTAATTAGCGGTGTTTATCCGCAATCACAGATATATTGTTATAAGGTATTCTTATATCCGTCTTTCAGATATACAAAATTCAATATTAGCCTTTTAAGATAAGCACTAGAGTAAACTAGTAACAGCAATTGGAAACCCATTCTAATTTTTTGGCCTTTTTAACCGGGGGGGGAGGAGAGAGTGAGAGAAGTGGTTTTTTTTTGTTTTTTTTTTCCTCTTCCCTCCTATTCCTTCTTCATACCGCATCTCAGGCACCCCACCCTTCTTCCCTGAGATATCTTTTCTCACCTAGACACACTCGCTGTTAATGATGTCAGGCTTAAGGTTCCTCACTCACAACACTCAGGGTCTAAACTCCCCGACAAAAAGAAGCCTCCTGCTTAATCAACTCGAAATAAAATAGATGTTGCTTTCATTCAGGAGACCCATTGGCGGCATCAGGAGGGTGAGCTATTTAAATTTCGCAACTATTCACATGTGTATAGAGCCTCCCACCACAGTAAATCTAGAGGTGTAGCAATCTTGATCAGGGATTCAGTAAGTTTCGAAGAAATATATAGTGAAATAGATTCTCAGGCGAGATATATTTTCCTCGTCTGTAAAGTTAACGATATACTATTTACTTTCGTAAACATCTATGTTCCCAATGTGAAGCAAACACAATTCCTTAAAAAAAACACTCACTCGTGTCACAGCTATCAGACAGGGAGAATTGTGTGTAGGTGGAGATTTTAACCTCACATGGGATCCTGATATCGACAAATTAGTGCCTCCTACACTTAAAAAAGACAGGTCCTCAAAATCAAAAGCAGATGCATTCCGGAAGGTGATGATCCAGTTCCAACTCTATGATGCCTGGAGAGCGTATAATTCCTCAATGCGCGATTACACCTTTTATTCAAACCCCCATGGGTCGTTTTCTAGGATAGATACATTTTTCACGTCGGCTAAACTCTTAGATAAAACGTTAGGGTCTGGAATTCTTCCGATCTCTTGGTCGGTTCACCACTCTGTGACACTAGAGTTGGGGCCAATTACCCCGAATGAGGGATATTCTTGGAGACTGGCTGATTGGTTGATCCAATCACCAGCTGATATACTAAACAGCCAAGAAGCCATTACAGATTTTCTGAAATCAAATGATGATGGCCAAACGAGTTGCCAGAATCTATGGTCTACCCTCAAAGCTTACATGAGAGGCCTCTATATCAAATTGGCAGCCAAAACAAAAAAGAAAAGTGGTGAAACGTTAGCTGAGTTAACATGTAAATTAAGAAACTGCCAACTTAAAATTTTTAGGGCCTACTCTACAGAGATTAACGGTCAGATACAAACACTAAGAAAACAGATTAGAGATCTAGAACTCCTAAGAGTCCAGAGGACCCTGGATAAGTTCAGGCAGAAATTCTATTACTGCAACAACAAACCAACTACGTTCCTAGCGGACAAACTTCGCAATCGAACCGCCCAAAAACGTATAGTAGCTATCAGAAGAGGAGACACTAAGGTGTCCTCTCCGAGGGAAATTGGACTGGCCTTTAGTGAATTTTATAGTTCTTTATATAATATACAAGCTCAGCAGGATAACGCATTCTCATCAACAGAGGCAATAGGTTCTTTCTTGGGGAGTCTAGAACTACCTATTCTATCTGAACATGACGCTAAATTGTTGAAAAATCCGATATCTATTGAGGAGATTAAATTGGCGATTAAACAACTCAAATTAGGGAAGGCTCCTGGCCCTGATGGGTACACGGGGAAATTCTATAAAACCTTCAAACACATAATTATGCCTATCTTACACAGATTCTTTAATGAGATAATGAATCTGGGGACGGTGTCACCAGAGTTTCTAGAAGCCAATATAGTTACTCTACTAAAACCAGATAAAGATCCGGCGGAATGTGGGAGTTACAGACCCATATCATTAATAAATGTAGACACTAAATTATATTCTAAAATTTTGGCCAACCGTCTGGCTAAAGTTGTGCCAGCTTTGATATACGGAGACCAGGTGGGGTTCATACCAGGTAGAGAGGGACCTGATAACACTAGGCGGCTAGTACACATAATGTCTGAGGCCCAAAATAGACAGGTTCCCCTCCTCACCCTGTCCCTTGATGCGGAAAAAGCGTTTGACAGGGTGAGGTGGGATTACTTATGGGAGGCCTTGAAAAGCTTCGGAATTCCAGAGCAGTTTGTTGTTGCGGTGAGGACTCTATATTCGGGCCCCACGGCAGTGGTAAGAGGCGTAGGATTTCAATCTGAAAAATTCCAGGTGTCAAATGGAACGAGACAGGGGTGCCCCCTGTCACCCTTATTATTTGCGCTTGTAATAGAGCCTCTGGCTCAAGCCATTAGGAGAAATAATAAAATTGAGGGTGTCAAGTTTAGAGACTCCACACATAAAATCGCACTTTTTGCGGATGATGTCACTCTTTTATTGACATCCCCTAGAACTTCTCTGCCTGCTCTCATGGAGGTTATACAACAGTTTGGCGCTCTGAGCTTCTATAAGCTGAATCTAACTAAAACTGAGGCTCTATCGATTGGAATCCCAGACTCAGTAGTGGCTGAAATTAAAAGAAGATACAGTTTTAAATGGATGAAGGATAGCATAAAACACTTGGGAGTGTACTTGAGCCCCGATTTGGTCACAATGATAGACAGAAATTTTACTAACCGAATGCAAGAGTTTAAAAAGATCCTAGATTCCTGGGAGTACTCTGAAATATCTTGGTCTGGCAGGATAGCGTCGGTTAAAATGTCGTTCCTCCCAAAAATTACATACCTATTTCGATGCATCCCAGTTCAAATCCCCAGATCAATAATAAACCGGTTACAAAGTATGATCTCAGCTTATATCTGGAGGGGTAGGAGACCTAGGATTTCAGGCTATATCCTGCAAAGAAAGGTCAAACAGGGAGGCCTATCGGTTCCAAGTGTCCTTTCATACCATGATGCGGCCCGATTATCCCACATCATGGAATGGAGTATTGTCGACTCTAGCCTTAGATGGCAAGAGGTAGAGAAGGATACTTTGCCATTACATATGAAGCTTTCAGATCTGATTTGGATTCCGGCTCACTGCAGAGATAGGCTTGGTATAATTCAGCCAGTTATGATAGATGCTCTCAGGTTTTGGGACAAAAATAGACACAGACCAAATATAGCTCCACACCCGTCTCCAGTACATTCAGTAGTAGGCGTTGCTTGGTGTCTACAGGAAGCCCATATGAACATATGGCTTAGTATTGGTAATCTATTGGCAGAGGATATTCAGGAGGGAGTCGATCATTTTTCCCTCAACTCCTTTATGACAAAATATCAGATCTCCAAAAAAGGCTACTTTGAAGCTTTTAGATTACTTAATTTTCTTAGAAGCTGGGGACTTCTAAATAGTGTCTGGAGGAATAGGACAAAATGAGAGTTGTGCTGGTGTTCAGTTCTTAAGCCTAGGGGCATGATGTCTTTCCTTTATTCCCTATTAATTGGAGAACAAGCAATGGTGAAAACTGTGTTGCACTTAGCATGGGAGTCAGACCTCCACGAGTCTATTGGTCTGGGAGATTGTCATAGAGAGATGCTGCTAGTCAGGAGATACCTACATTGTTCGACACTCTGGGAAATTCATTACAAAATAGTATATAGATGGCACCTAGTGCCTAAACGGTTACACCAGATGTACCCTTCCTCCTCACCATTGTGTTGGAGAAGCTGTGGACAGATAGGCACATGGATGCATGTGTGGTGGGAGTGCCCTCAGATAAGGCTCTTTTGGCGATCATGCCTAAAACTACTGAGAGACTTACATTATAATATACCGACCTCTCCTACGCTTGGTTTGCTGCATTTGGGTTTCCCTAGAATGCCTCTCCCAAAAAAGATCTTCCTGATATATTTTCTCACTGCAGCCAAATTAATAATAGCAAGAAAGTGGAAGCAAGTTTTGCCTCCCTCTATAAAAGATGTGGTTACTTAACTCACGCACATGAAACGAATGGAAAGCTATGTTTACAATATAATGGGCAAGGCAGATCTGCATATCAAAGTATGGGAGGGTTGGTCTGAATTCTATGGGGATTAGATTTGCCTGGAATCAGGCTGTAGAGAGTAGACCTTACAATATATATAATCAGATTAGACTAGGTTACCTACACTCTACTCCCTAGGTGCATACCCCTACATTAACCTTCCCCCCCTGTCCCCTCTTCCTATCCCCCCCCCTTTTTCCTGCCCCCCTTCCCCCTTTTTTTTTTTTTTCTTCTCTCTTCCCCCTCTCCTTTCATATGACCATAACTAGTGGGTACCGAGATTACCAGTGGGTAGACATTTTATGTACCTGTTCCCACTGGTCTATAATGCATGTCAAAGGTGTTTAACCCATTTGTGCTTTATTATATTTCGAAAAGTATCAGTTAATAAATACATCTTCTTGTTGTATATAGTCTACCATACTATAAGATGTACAAGTTGTTATGGATATCCAAACTGTGAACAGTATTTCTCTCCTTCTTTTTCTTTTTGTGTCATGACATAGGAAACAAAATGAAAAAGAGGTAACGCCAGAATGCGATTATTTCATATTGTACTGGAGATTTTAGGCCTGTACAAGCTTGTGAGGTGTCATGTTTCAACTCTATGTATAATGTTTATTGTGTTTTGCTTTTGTATTCTTGGTATTCCTCAATAAAAAACTTTGATTAAAAAAAAAAAAAAATACTCATGATCAAATCATTGTCTTAAAGGGACACTAAACCCAAAATTTTTCTTTCATGATTCAGATAAAGCATGCAATTTTAAGCAACTTTCTAATTAACTCCTATTATCAATTTTTCTTTGTTTTCTTGCTATCTTTATTTTAAAAAGAAGGCATCTAAGCTAAGGAGCCAGCAAATTTTTGGTTCAGACCCTGGACAGCACTTGTTTATTGGTGCTGTCTAATCAGCAAGGACAACCCAGGTTGTTCACCAAAAATGGGCCGGCATCAAAACTTACATTGTTGATTTTCAAATAAACATATCAAGAGAATAAAGAAAAATTGATAATAGGAGTAAATTAGAAAGTTGCTTAAAAACAGAATTTATGCTTACCTGATAAATTACTTTCTCCAACGGTGTGTCCGGTCCACGGCGTCATCCTTACTTGTGGGATATTCTCTTCCCCAACAGGAAATGGCAAAGAGTCCCAGCAAAGCTGGTCACATGATCCCTCCTAGGATCCGCCCACCCCAGTCATTCGACCGACGGACAGGAGGAAATATATATAGGAGAAACCATATGATACCGTGGTGACTGTAGTTAGAGAAAATAATTCATCAGACCTGATTAAAAAACCAGGGCGGGCCGTGGACCGGACACACCGTTGGAGAAAGTAATTTATCAGGTAAGCATAAATTCTGTTTTCTCCAACATTGGTGTGTCCGGTCCACGGCGTCATCCTTACTTGTGGGAACCAATACCAAAGTTTAGGACACGGATGAAGGGAGGGAGCAAATCAGGTCACCTAAACGGAAGGAACCACAGCTTGCAAAACCTTTCTCCCAAAAATAGCCTCCGAAGAAGCAAAAGTATCAAATTTGTAAAATTTAACAAAAGTGTGCAGTGAAGACCAAGTCGCTGCCTTACATATCTGGTCAACAGAAGCCTCGTTCTTGAAGGCCCATGTGGAAGCCACAGCCCTAGTGGAGTGAGCTGTGATTCTTTCGGGAGGCTGCCGTCCGGCAGTCTCATAAGCCAATTGGATAATGCTTTTAAGCCAAAAGGAAAGAGAGGTAGAAGTCGCTTTTTGACCTCTCCTTTTACCAGAATAAACAACAAACAATGAAGATGTTTGTCTGAAATCTTTAGTAGCCTCTAAATAGAATTTTAGAGCACGGACTACGTCCAAATTGTGTAACAAACGTTCCTTCTTTGAAACTGGATTCGGACACAAAGAAGGTACAACTATCTCCTGGTTAATATTTTTGTTAGAAACAACTTTCGGAAGAAAACCAGGCTTAGTACGCAAAACCACCTTATCTGCATGGAACACCAGATAGGGCGGAGAACACTGCAGAGCAGATAACTCTGAAACTCTTCTAGCAGAAGAAATTGCAACTAAAAACAAAACTTTCCAAGATAGTAACTTAATATCTATGGAATGTAAAGGTTCAAACGGAACCCCTTGAAGAACTGAAAGAACTAGATTTAGACTCCAGGGAGGAGTCAAAGGTCTGTAAACAGGCTTGATCCTAACCAGAGCCTGAACAAATGCTTGAACATCTGGCACGGCTGCCAGTCTTTTGTGAAGTAAAACAGATAAAGCAGAGATCTGTCCCTTTAGAGAACTTGCAGATAATCCTTTCTCCAAACCTTCTTGTAGAAAGGATAGAATCTTAGGAATTTTTATCTTGTTCCATGGGAATCCTTTGGATTCACACCAACAGATATATTTTTTCCATATTTTATGGTAAATTTTTCTAGTTACAGGCTTTCTAGCCTGAATCAGAGTATCTATTACTGAATCTGAAAACCCACGCTTTGATAAAATCAAGCGTTCAATCTCCAAGCCGTCAGTTGGAGGGAAACCAGATTCGGATGTTCGAATGGACCCTGAACAAGAAGGTCCTGTCTCAAAGGTAGCTTCCATGGTGGAGCCGATGACATATTCACCAGGTCTGCATACCAAGTCCTGCGTGGCCACGCAGGAGCTATCAAGATCACCGAGGCCCTCTCCTGATTGATCCTGGCTACCAGCCTGGGAATGAGAGGAAACGGTGGGAATACATAAACTAGGTTGAAGGTCCAAGGTGCTACTAGTGCATCTACTAGAGTCGCCTTGGGATCCCTGGATCTGGACCCGTAGCAAGGAACCTTGAAGTTCTGACGAGACGCCATCAGATCCATGTCTGGAATGCCCCATAATTGAGTTATTTGGGCAAAGATTTCCGGATGGAGTTCCCATTCCCCCGGATGGAATGTCTGACGACTCAGAAAATCCGCTTCCCAATTTTCCACTCCTGGGATGTGGATCGCAGACAAGTGGCAGGAGTGATCCTCCGCCCATTGAATTATCTTGGTCACTTCTTTCATCGCCAGGGAACTCCTTGTTCCCCCCTGATGATTGATATATGCAACAGTCGTCATGTTGTCTGATTGAAACCTTATGAATTTGGCCTTTGCTAGTTGAGGCCAAGCTCTGAGAGCATTGAATATCGCTCTCAGTTCCAGAATGTTTATCGGGAGAAGAGACTCTTCCTGAGACCATAGACCCTGAGCTTTCAGGGATTCCCAGACCGCGCCCCAGCCCACTAGACTGGCGTTGGTCGTGACAATGACCCACTCTGGTCTGCGGAAGCTCATTCCCTGTGACAGATTGCCCAGGGTCAGCCACCAACGGAGTGAATCTCTGGTCTTTTGATCTACTTGAATCATCGGAGACAAGTCTGTATAATCCCCATTCCACTGTCTGAGCATGCACAGTTGTAATGGTCTTAGATGAATTCGTGCAAAAGGAACTATGTCCATTGTTGCAACCATCAATCCTATTACTTCCATGCACTGCGCTATGGAAGGACGAGGAACAGAATGAAGTACTTGACAAGAGCTTAGAAGTTTTGATTTTCTGACCTCTGTCAGAAAAATCCTCATTTCTAAGGAATCTATTATTGTTCCCAAGAAGGGAACTCTTGTTGACGGGGACAGAGAACTTTTTTCTTTGTTCACCTTCCATCCGTGAGATCTGAGAAAGGCTAGGACGATGTCCGTATGAGCCTTTGCTTTTGACAGGGACGACGCTTGAATTAGGATGTCGTCCAAGTAAGGTACTACTGCAGTGCCCCTTGGTCTTAGAACCGCTAGAAGGGACCCTAGTACCTTTGTGAAAATCCTTGGAGCAGTGGCTAATCCGAATGGAAGTGCCACAAACTGGTAATGCTTGTCCAGAAAAGCGAACCTTAGGAACTGATGATATTCCTTGTGGATAGGAATATGTAGGTACGCATCCTTTAAATCCACGGTAGTCATAAATTGACTTTCCTGGATGGTGGGTAGGATCGTTCGAATAGTTTCCATTTTGAACGATGGTACCCTGAGAAATTTGTTTAGGATCTTCAGATCCAAAATTGGTCTGAATGTTCCCTCTTTTTTGGGAACTATGAACAGATTGGAATAAAATCCCATTCCTGGTTCTCTTATTGGAACTGGATGTATCACTCCCATCTTTAACAGGTCTTCTACACAATGTAAGAATGCCTGTCTCTTTATTTGGTTTGAAGATAAGTGAGACCTGTGGAACCTTCCCCTTGGGGGTAGTTCCTTGAATTCCAGGAGATAACCTTGAGAAACTATTTCTAGCGCCCAAGGATCCTGAACATCTCTTGCCCAAGCCTGAGCAAAGAGAGAGAGTCTGCCCCCCACTAGATCCGGTCCCGGATCGGGGGCTATCCCTTCATGCTGTTTTGGTAGCAGTGGTAGGCTTCTTGGCCTGCTTACCCTTGTTCCAGCCTTGCATTGGTTTCCAGGCTGGTTTGGGTTGTGAAGTATTACCCTCTTGCTTAGAGGATGCAGAATTAGAGGCTGGTCCGTTTCTGCGAAAGGGACGAAAATTAGGCTTATTTTTAGCCTTAAAAGACAAATCCTGTGGGAGGGTGTGGCCCTTTCCCCCAGTGATGTCTGAAATAATCTCTTTCAAATCTGGTCCAAATAATGTTTTACCTTTGAAAGGAATGTTAAGCAATTTTGTCTTGGAAGACACATCCGCTGACCAAGACTTTAGCCAAAGCGCTCTGCGCGCCACGATAGCAAACCCTGAATTTTTCGCCGCTAATCTAGCTAATTGCAAAGCGGCATCTAAAACAAAAGAGTTAGCCAATTTAAGAGCTTGAACTCTGTCCATAACCTCCTCATACGAAGATTCTTTACTGATCGACTTTTCTAGTTCCTCGAACCAGAAACACGCTGCCGTAGTGACAGGAACAATGCATGAAATTGGTTGTAGAAGGTAACCTTGCTGTACAAAAATCTTTTTAAGCAAACCCTCTAATTTTTTATCCATAGGATCTTTGAAAGCACAACTATCTTCGATAGGAATAGTAGTGCGTTTGTTTAGAGTAGAAACTGCCCCCTCGACCTTGGGGACTGTCTGCCATAAGTCCTTTCTGGGGTCGACTATAGGAAATAATTTAAACACCAAAAAACTCTTAACCATCTCCGTGGAGATGTTGCCTGTGCAACGGCAAAGAGAATGACTGGGGTGGGCGGAGCCTAGGAGGGATCATGTGACCAGCTTTGCTGGGACTCTTTGCCATTTCCTGTTGGGGAAGAGAATATCCCACAAGTAAGGATGACGCCGTGGACCGGACACACCAATGTTGGAGAAATTGCATGCTCTATCTGAATCACGAAATAAAAAAATTGGGTTAAGTGTCCCTTTAAAGGGACATGAAACCACCAAAAATTCTTTCATTATTCAGATAGAGACTACAATTTTAAAAATGTTTCCAATTTAATTCTATAATCAAACTTGCTTCTCGTGGTATTCTTTGTTGAAGAGATACCTAGGTAGGTAGCGTGCACATGCCTGAAGCACTTCATGACAGGAAATAGTGCTGCCATCTAGGACTCTTGCTAATGCATAACATTGTTGCAAAAATGCTGCCATATAGGGCTGCAGACACGTGCACACTCCTGAGCTTACTTTACTACTTTTCAATCAAGGATAACAAGAAAAGGAAGACAATTTGATAATAGAAGGAAATTCTAAAGTTGTTTAAAATTGTATAGTTATTGTTTTAAAAGATAGATAATCCCTTTATTACCCATTCACCAGTTTTGCATAACCATCACTATTATAGTAATATATTTTTTACCTCTGTGATTACCTTGTATTTAAGCCTCTGCAGACTCACCCTTATCTCCGTTCTTTTGACGGACTTGCATTTTAGCCAATCATTGCTGACTCATAAATAACTCCACAGGAGTGAGAACAATTTTATCTATATGACACAAGTGAACTAGCGTTACCCATCTGTGAAAACCTGTCAAAATGCACTGAGATACAGGCCGATATTTAAGGACTTAGAAATTTGCATATGATCCTATGTTGGTTTAGCTTACAACAGAGAATACCAAGAGAACAAAGCAAACTTGATGATAAAAGTAAAATGGAAAGATGTTTAAAATGACATGCCCTATCTAAATCATCAAAGTTTATTTTTGACTAGACTGTCCCTTTAAGTGATGGCAAACACTGTGGGTTACATATTCTAGGCCTCAGTTAGGCCACTGAAGGCATAAAAATACAAATAAAAGTAAAGCGCTTTCTTACAACATCCCCTCCAATATTCCTTCAGTCTGATTAATAAAGCTTACGTGACATGAAATGTATGTCTGGTACAAACTGTAACTAAGGGTCCTTCAGTCTGATTTATAAAGCTTACGTGACATGAAATGTATGTCTGGTGCAAACTGTAACTAAGGGTCCTTCAGTCTGATTTATAAAGCTTACGTGACATGAAATGTATGTCTGGTGCAAACTGTAACTAAGGGTCCTTCAGTCTGATTTATAAAGCTTACGTGACATGAAATGTATGTCTGGTGCAAACTGTAACTAAGGGTCCATCAGTCTGATTTATAAAGCTTACATGACATGAAATGTATGTCTGGTGCAAACTGTAACTAAGGATCCTTCAGTCTGGTTTATAAAGCTTACATAACATGAAATGTATGTCTGGTGCAAACTGTAACTAAGGGTCCTTCAGTCTGATTTATAAAGCTTACGTGATATGAAATGTATGTCTGGTGCAAACTGTAACTAAGGGTCCTTCAGTCTGATTTATAATGCTTACTTGACATGAAATGTATGTCTGGTGCAAACTGTAACTAAGGGTCCTTCAGTCTGGTTTATAAAGCTTACATGACATGAAATGTATGTCTGGTGCAAACTGTAACTAAGGGTCCTTCAGTCTGATTTATAAAGCTTACGTGACATGAAATGTATGTCTGGTGCAAACTGTAACTAAGGGTCCTTCAGTCTGATTTATAAAGCTTACTTGACATGAAATGTATGTCTGGTGCAAACTGTAACTAAGGGTCCATCAGTCTGATTTATAAAGCTTACATGACATGAAATGTATGTCTGGTGCAAACTGTAACTAAGGATCCTTCAGTCTGGTTTATAAAGCTTACATAACATGAAATGTATGTCTGGTGCAAACTGTAACTAAGGGTCCTTCAGTCTGATTTATAAAGCTTACGTGATATGAAATGTATGTCTGGTGCAAACTGTAACTAAGGGTCCTTCAGTCTGATTTATAAAGCTTACTTGACATGAAATGTATGTCTGGTGCAAACTGTAACTAAGGGTCCTTCAGTCTGGTTTATAAAGCTTACATGACATGAAATGTATGTCTGGTGCAAACTGTAACTAAGGGTCCTTCAGTCTGATTTATAAAGCTTACGTGACATGAAATGTATGTCTGGTGCAAACTGTAACTAAGGGTCCTTCAGTCTGATTTATAAAGCTTACTTGACATGAAATGTATGTCTGGTGCAAACTGTAACTAAGGGTCCTTCAGTCTGATTTATAAAGCTTACGTGACATGAAATGTATGTCTGGTGCAAACTGTAACTAAGGGTCCTTCAGTCTGATTTATAAAGCTTACGTGACATGAAATGTATGTCTGGTGCAAACTGTAACTAAGGGTCCTTCAGTCTGATTTATAAAGCTTACATGACATGAAATGTATGTCTGGTGCAAACTGTAACTAAGGGTCCTTCAGTCTGGTTTATAAAGCTTACGTGACATGAAATGTATGTCTGGTGCAAACTGTAACTAAGGGTCCTACAGTCTGATTTATAAAGCTTACGTGATATGAAATGTATGTCTGGTGCAAACTGTAACTAAGGGTACTTCAGTCTGATTTATAAAGCTTACGTGATATGAAATGTATGTCTGGTGCAAACTGTAACTAAGGGTCCTTCAGTCTGGTTTATAAAGCTTACATGACATGAAATGTATGTCTGGTGCAAACTGTAACATAGGGTCCTTCAGTCTGGTTTATAAAGCTTACGTGACATGAAATGTATGTCTGGTGCAAACTGTAACTAAGGGTCCTTCAGTCTGGTTTATAAAGCTTACATGACATGAAATGTATGTCCGGTGCAAACTGTAACTAAGGGTCCTTCAGTCTGGTTTATAAAGCTTACGTGATATGAAATGTATGTCTGGTGCAAACTGTAACTAAGGGTCCTTCAGTCTGATTTATAAAGCTTACGTGATATGAAATGTATGTCTGGTGCAAACTGTAACTAAGGGTCCTTCAGTCTGATTTATAAAGCTTACGTGACATGAAATGTATGTCTGGTGCAAACTGTAACTAAGGGTCCTTCAGTCTGATTTATAAAGCTTACGTGATATGAAATGTATGTCTGGTGCAAACTGTAACTAAGGGTCCTTCAGTCTGATTTATAAAGCTTACGTGATATGAAATGTTTGTCTGGTGCAAACTGTAACTAAGGGTCCTTCAGTCTGGTTTATAAAGCTTACATGACATGAAATGTATGTCTGGTGCAAACTGTAACTAAGGGTCCTTCAGTTTGGTTTATAAAGCTTACATGACATGAAATGTATGTCTGGTGCAAACTGTAACTAAGGGTCCTTCAGTCTGGTTTATAAAGCTTACATGACATGAAATGTATGTCTGGTGCAAACTGTAACTAAGGGTCCTTCAGTCTGATTTATAAAGCTTACGTGATATGAAATGTATGTCTGGTGCAAACTGTAACTAAGGGTCCTTCAGTCTGATTTATAAAGCTTACGTGATATGAAATGTATGTCTGGTGCAAACTGTAACTAAGGGTCCTTCAGTCTGATTTATAAAGCTTACGTGATATGAAATGTATGTCTGGTGCAAACTGTAACTAAGGGTCCTTCAGTCTGGTTTATAAAGCTTACATGACATGAAATGTATGTCTGGTGCAAACTGTAACATAGGGTCCTTCAGTCTGGTTTATAAAGCTTACGTGACATGAAATGTATGTCTGGTGCAAACTGTAACTAAGGGTCCTTCAGTCTGATTTATAAAGCTTACATGACATGAAATGTATGTCTGGTGCAAACTGTAACATAGGGTCCTTCAGTCTGGTTTATAAAGCTTACGTGATATGAAATGTATGTCTGGTGCAAACTGTAACTAAGGGTCCTTCAGTCTGGTTTATAAAGCTTACATGACATGAAATGTATGTCTGGTGCAAACTGTAACTAAGGGTCCTTCAGTCTGGTTTATAAAGCTTACGTGATATGAAATGTATGTCTGGTGCAAACTGTAACTAAGGGTCCTTCAGTCTGATTTATAAAGCTTACATGACATGAAATGTATGTCTGGTGCAAACTGTAACTAAGGGTCCATCAGTCTGGTTTATAAAGCTTACGTGATATGAAATGTATGTCTGGTACAAACTGTAACTAAGGGTCCTTCAGTCTGGTTTATAAAGCTTACATGATATGAAATGTATGTCTGGTGCAAACTGTAACTAAGGGTCCTTCAGTCTGATTTATAAAGCTTACATGACATGAAATGTATGTCTGGTGCAAACTGTAACTAAGGGTCCTTCAGTCTGATTTATAAAGCTTACATGACATGGAATGTATGTCTGGTGCAAACTGTAACTAAGGGTCCTTCAGTCTGATTTATAAAGCTTACATGACATGAAATGTATGTCTGGTGCAAACTGTAACTAAGGGTCCTTCAGTCTGATTTATAAAGCTTACGTGACATGAAATGTATGTCTGGTGCAAACTGTAACTAAGGGTCCTTCAGTCTGATTTATAAAGCTTACATGACATGAAATGTATGTCTGGTGCAAACTGTAACTAAGGGTCCTTCAGTCTGATTAATAAAGCTTACGTGATATGAAATGTATGTCTGGTACAAACTGTAACTAAGGGTCCTTCAGTCTGGTTTATAAAGCTTACGTGACATGAAATGTATGTCTGGTGCAAACTGTAACTAAGGGTCCTTCAGCCTGGTTTATAAAGCTTACGTGATATGAAATGTATGTCTGGTGCAAACTGTAACTAAGGGTCCTTCAGTCTGATTAATAAAGCTTACGTGACATGAAATGAATGTCTGGTGCAAACTGTAACTAAGGGTCCTTCAGTCTGATTTATAAAGCTTACGTGATATGAAATGTATGTCTGGTGCAAACTGTAACTAAGGGTCCTTCAGTCTGAATTATAAAGCTTACGTGACATGAAATGTATGTCTGGTGCAAACTGTAACTAAGGGTCCTTCAGTCTGATTTATAAAGCTTACGTGACATGAAATGTATGTCTGGTGCAAACTGTAACTAAGGGTCCTTCAGTCTGATTTATAAAGCTTACGTGACATGAAATGTATGTCTGGTGCAAACTGTAACTAAGGGTCCATCAGTCTGATTTATAAAGCTTACATGACATGAAATGTATGTCTGGTGCAAACTGTAACTAAGGATCCTTCAGTCTGGTTTATAAAGCTTACATAACATGAAATGTATGTCTGGTGCAAACTGTAACTAAGGGTCCTTCAGTCTGATTTATAAAGCTTACGTGATATGAAATGTATGTCTGGTGCAAACTGTAACTAAGGGTCCTTCAGTCTGATTTATAAAGCTTACTTGACATGAAATGTATGTCTGGTGCAAACTGTAACTAAGGATCCTTCAGTCTGGTTTATAAAGCTTACATAACATGAAATGTATGTCTGGTGCAAACTGTAACTAAGGGTCCTTCAGTCTGATTTATAAAGCTTACGTGATATGAAATGTATGTCTGGTGCAAACTGTAACTAAGGGTCTTTCAGTCTGATTTATAAAGCTTACTTGACATGAAATGTTTGTCTGGTGCAAACTGTAACTAAGGGTCCTTCAGTCTGGTTTATAAAGCTTACATGACATGAAATGTATGTCTGGTGCAAACTGTAACTAAGGGTCCTTCAGTCTGATTTATAAAGCTTACGTGACATGAAATGTATGTCTGGTGCAAACTGTAACTAAGGGTCCTTCAGTCTGATTTATAAAGCTTACTTGACATGAAATGTATGTCTGGTGCAAACTGTAACTAAGGGTCCTTCAGTCTGATTTATAAAGCTTACGTGACTTGAAATGTATGTCTGGTGCAAACTGTAACTAAGGGTCCTTCAGTCTGATTTATAAAGCTTACGTGACATGAAATGTATGTCTGGTGCAAACTGTAACTAAGGGTCCTTCAGTCTGATTTATAAAGCTTACATGACATGAAATGTATGTCTGGTGCAAACTGTAACTAAGGGTCCTTCAGTCTGGTTTATAAAGCTTACGTGACATGAAATGTATGTCTGCTGCAAACTGTAACTAAGGGTCCTTCAGTCTGATTTATAAAGCTTACGTGATATGAAATGTATGTCTGGTGCAAACTGTAACTAAGGGTCCTTCAGTCTGATTTATAAAGCTTACGTGATATGAAATGTATGTCTGGTGCAAACTGTAACTAAGGGTCCTTCAGTCTGGTTTATAAAGCTTACATGACATGAAATGTATGTCTGGTGCAAACTGTAACATAGGGTCCTTCAGTCTGGTTTATAAAGCTTACGTGACATGAAATGTATGTCTGGTGCAAACTGTAACTAAGGGTCCTTCAGTCTGGTTTATAAAGCTTACATGACATGAAATGTATGTCCGGTGCAAACTGTAACTAAGGGTCCTTCAGTCTGGTTTATAAAGCTTACGTGATATGAAATGTATGTCTGGTGCAAACTGTAACTAAGGGTCCTTCAGTCTGATTTATAAAGCTTACGTGATATGAAATGTATGTCTGGTGCAAACTGTAACTAAGGGTCCTTCAGTCTGGTTTATAAAGCTTACATGACATGAAATGTATGTCTGGTGCAAACTGTAACATAGGGTCCTTCAGTCTGATTTATAAAGCTTACGTGACATGAAATGTATGTCTGGTGCAAACTGTAACTAAGGGTCCTTCAGTCTGATTTATAAAGCTTACGTGATATGAAATGTATGTCTGGTGCAAACTGTAACTAAGGGTCCTTCAGTCTGATTTATAAAGCTTACGTGATATGAAATGTATGTCTGGTGCAAACTGTAACTAAGGGTCCTTCAGTCTGGTTTATAAAGCTTACATGACATGAAATGTATGTCTGGTGCAAACTGTAACTAAGGGTCCTTCAGTCTGGTTTATAAAGCTTACATGACATGAAATGTATGTCTGGTGCAAACTGTAACTAAGGGTCCTTCAGTCTGGTTTATAAAGCTTACATGACATGAAATGTATGTCTGGTGCAAACTGTAACTAAGGGTCCTTCAGTCTGATTTATAAAGCTTACGTGATATGAAATGTATGTCTGGTGCAAACTGTAACTAAGGGTCCTTCAGTCTGATTTATAAAGCTTACGTGATATGAAATGTATGTCTGGTGCAAACTGTAACTAAGGGTCCTTCAGTCTGATTTATAAAGCTTACGTGATATGAAATGTATGTCTGGTGCAAACTGTAACTAAGGGTCCTTCAGTCTGGTTTATAAAGCTTACATGACATGAAATGTATGTCTGGTGCAAACTGTAACATAGGGTCCTTCAGTCTGGTTTATAAAGCTTACGTGACATGAAATGTATGTCTGGTGCAAACTGTAACTAAGGGTCCTTCAGTCTGATTTATAAAGCTTACATGACATGAAATGTATGTCTGGTGCAAACTGTAACATAGGGTCCTTCAGTCTGGTTTATAAAGCTTACGTGATATGAAATGTATGTCTGGTGCAAACTGTAACTAAGGGTCCTTCAGTCTGATTTATAAAGCTTACATGACATGAAATGTATGTCTGGTGCAAACTGTAACTAAGGGTCCTTCAGTCTGGTTTATAAAGCTTACGTGATATGAAATGTATGTCTGGTGCAAACTGTAACTAAGGGTCCTTCAGTCTGATTTATAAAGCTTACATGACATGAAATGTATGTCTGGTGCAAACTGTAACTAAGGGTCCATCAGTCTGGTTTATAAAGCTTACGTGATATGAAATGTATGTCTGGTACAAACTGTAACTAAGGGTCCTTCAGTCTGGTTTATAAAGCTTACATGATATGAAATGTATGTCTGGTGCAAACTGTAACTAAGGGTCCTTCAGTCTGATTTATAAAGCTTACATGACATGAAATGTATGTCTGGTGCAAACTGTAACTAAGGGTCCTTCAGTCTGATTTATAAAGCTTACATGACATGAAATGTATGTCTGGTGCAAACTGTAACTAAGGGTCCTTCAGTCTGATTTATAAAGCTTACATGACATGAAATGTATGTCTGGTGCAAACTGTAACTAAGGGTCCTTCAGTCTGATTTATAAAGCTTACGTGACATGAAATGTATGTCTGGTGCAAACTGTAACTAAGGGTCCTTCAGTCTGATTTATAAAGCTTACATGACATGAAATGTATGTCTGGTGCAAACTGTAACTAAGGGTCCTTCAGTCTGATTAATAAAGCTTACGTGATATGAAATGTATGTCTGGTACAAACTGTAACTAAGGGTCCTTCAGTCTGGTTTATAAAGCTTACGTGACATGAAATGTATGTCTGGTGCAAACTGTAACTAAGGGTCCTTCAGTCTGGTTTATAAAGCTTACGTGATATGAAATGTATGTCTGGTGCAAACTGTAACTAAGGGTCCTTCAGTCTGATTAATAAAGCTTACGTGACATGAAATGTATGTCTGGTGCAAACTGTAACTAAGGGTCCTTCAGTCTGATTTATAAAGCTTACGTGATATGAAATGTATGTCTGGTGCAAACTGTAACTAAGGGTCCTTCAGTCTGATTTATAAAGCTTACGTGACATGAAATGTATGTCTGGTGCAAACTGTAACATAGGGTCCTTCAGTCTGGTTTATAAAGCTTACGTGATATGAAATGTATGTCTGGTGCAAACTGTAACTAAGAGTCCTTCAGTCTGATTTATAAAACTTACATGACATGAAATGTATGTCTGGTGCAAACTGTAACTAAGGGTCCTTCAGTCTGATTTATAAAGCTTACATGACATGAAATGTATGTCTGGTGCAAACTGTAACTAATGGTCCTTCAGTATGATTTATAAAGCTTACATGACATGAAATGTATGTCTGGTGCAAACTGTAACTAAGGGTCCTTCAGTCTGATTTATAAAGCTTACATGACATGAAATGTATGTCTGGTGCAAACTGTAACTAAGGGTCCTTCAGTCTGATTTATAAAGCTTACGTGACATGAAATGTATGTCTGGTGCAAACTGTAACTAAGGGTCCTTCAGTCTGATTTATAAAGCTTACATGACATGAAATGTATGTCTGGTGCAAACTGTAACTAAGGGTCCTTCAGTCTGATTAATAAAGCTTACGTGATATGAAATGTATGTCTGGTGCAAACTGTAACTAAGGGTCCTTCAGTCTGATTTATAAAGCTTACATGACATGAAATGTATGTCTGGTGCAAACTGTAACTAAGGGTCCTTCAGTCTGATTAATAAAGCTTACATGACATGAAATGTATGTCTGGTGCAAACTGTAACTAAGGGTCCTTCAGTCTGATTAATAAAGCTTACGTGATATGAAATGTATGTCTGGTGCAAACTGTAACATAGGGTCCTTCAGTCTGGTTTATAAAGCTTACGTGACATGAAATGTATGTCTGGTGCAAACTGTAACTAAGGGTCCTTCAGTCTGATTTATAAAGCTTACGTGACATGAAATGTATGTCTGGTGCGAACTGTAACTAAGGGTCCTTAATAGATATCTAGATAGGCAGCGTGCACATGTACTAAATGACGGTAAATAGTGCTGCCATCTAGTGTTCTTGCTAATGTATAACTAAGGGTCCTTCAGTCTGATTTATAAAGCTTACATGACATGAAATGTATGTCTGGTGCAAACTGTAACTAAGGGTCCTTCAGTCTGATTAATAAAGCTTACGTGATATGAAATGTATGTCTGGTGCAAACTGTAACTAAGGGTCCTTCAGTCTGATTTATAAAGCTTACATGACATGAAATGTATGTCTGGTGCAAACTGTAACTAAGGGTCCTTCAGTCTGATTAATAAAGCTTACATGACATGAAATGTATGTCTGGTGCAAACTGTAACTAAGGGTCCTTCAGTCTGATTAATAAAGCTTACGTGATATGAAATGTTTGTCTGGTGCAAACTGTAACTAAGGGTCCTTCAGTCTGGTTTATAAAGCTTACGTGACATGAAATGTATGTCTGGTGCAAACTGTAACATAGGGTCCTTCAGTCTGATTTATAAAGCTTACGTGATATGAAATGTATGTCTGGTGCAAACTGTAACTTAGGGTCCTTCAGTCTGATTTATAAAGCTTACGTGACATGAAATGTATGTCTGGTGCGAACTGTAACTAAGGGTCCTTAATAGATATCTAGATAGGCAGCGTGCACATGTACTAAATGACGGTAAATAGTGCTGCCATCTAGTGTTCTGGCTAATGTATAACATTGTTGCAAAACTGCGGCCATATAGTGCTGCAGACACATGCACACTCCTGAACTTACTTTTCTGCTTTTCAACAAAGAATAACATGAAAATGAAGAACATTTGATAGAAGTTCATTGGAAAGTTGTTTGAAATTGTATGTTCTACCTTAATCATGAAAGAAATGTTTTGGGTTTTATGTCCCTTAAAGGAGTACGGGCCCTGGGTGAACAGCACCCTTTAAATTAAGGTATTATACAGATGTTCATTCTCATTTGTCGTCATTTCACATCTTGTGTTTAATTTATAAAACTTAAAGGTTTTGATTTTCTCAGATAAAATTGCAAATGCACCATTTAGATGTTGACATAAAGATCATGAGATTGAAAAACAATCTAAAAAAAGATTGATACATTTATTAATTAATATAAACTACAAGGCCGACACATCATTATGGTTGTATACAATATATTGTATGAACTTTAACCTTTGGAATATTGTTTTGATTAAGTTGTGTCTGCCTGTAAGCGTTTACACAAAAACATAAGAACTTTGATTAAAGTTAATCCTCTAAGAGTGTTCTGGAACCCTCTTGATAAACAGTCTACTTTTGAGCCATCTTGCGGTCTGGAAGATGTTTTTATACACAGATGTCCTTCATTTATATTCATTTCTCAAATATTAAAGTGAGAATGATCTTTAAAAGCCTTGTTAATAAGTCAACAATCAGGAAAAGTAAAACATCACTCAGGGCTCATGTTTATGTTTTAAAGCAAATCTCTTTTGCTCTTGAAGGCTTGGAAACCAACGGCTAGATTACGAGTTTTGCGTTAAGATGAAAAAGCAGCGTTAACAGGTCATAACGCTGCTTTTTCACTACTGCTGCTATTACAAGTCTTGCAGGTCTTTTTTGGCCTTACCGCAAACCGACTTACGTAAACTTCGTAAACCCTTTTTTCTATGGGACTTCCATAGCGCCGGTATTACGAGTCTGTCCTGGGAGGCCAAAAAGTGAGTGGTAAACCCTGTACCTCCAAGATTCCTAACGCATTCTAAAGTCAGTAACTATGAGTTTTACACGACAACGCTGTAGCATAAAACCCATAACTAAAGTGCTAAAAAGTACACTAACACTCATAAACTACCTATTAACCCCTAAACCAAGGCCCTCCCGCATCGCAAACACTTTAATAACATTTTTAACCCCTAATCTGCCACTCCGGACATCGCCGCCACTAGAATAAACATATTAACCCCTAAACTGCCACACTCCCGCCTCGCAAACACTAGTTAAATATTATTAACCCCTAATCTGCCGCCCCTAACATCGCCGGCACCTACATTATACTTATTAACCCCTAATCTGCCGCTCCGGACATCACAACAACCTACATTATATTTATTAACCCCTAATCTGCTGCCCCCAACATCGTAGACACCTACCTACATTTATTAACCCCTAATCTGCCGTCCACAACGTCGCCACCACAATGTTAAATGTATTAACCCCTAATTCTAAGTCTAACCCTAACACCCCCTAACAAATTTAATTTAAATAAATCTAAATAAAATTACTATCATTAACTAAATTATTCCTATTTAAAACTAAATACCTATAAAATAAACCCTAAGCTAGCTACAATATAACTAATAGTCATTAACTAAATTATTCCTATTTAAAACTAAATACTTACCTATAAAATAAACCCTAAACTAGCTACAATATAAATAATAGTTACATTGTAGCTAGCTTAGGGTTTATTTTTATTTTACAAGCAAGTTTGTATTTATTTTAACTAGGTAGAATAGTTATTAAATAGTTATTAACTATTTAATAGCTATCTAGCTAAAATAAATACAAATTTACCTGTAAAATAAAACCTAACCTTCTGCCAGCTTCCTTTAGGACATCTTGCCGCTTGGATGAAGACTTTTTCTGGTAAGTGAATCTTCGGGGGTTAGTGTTAGGATTTATTTAAGGGTGTATTGGGTGGGTTTATTTTTTAGGTTAGGGTTTTGGGCCTGCAATAGAGCTAAATGCCATTTTAAGGGTAATGCCCATTCAAATGCCCTTTTCAAGGCAATGGGGAGCTTAGGTTTTTTAAGTTAGGCTTTTATTTGGGGGGTTGGTTGTGTGGGTGGTGGGTTTTACTGTTGGGCGGGTTGTTTGTAAAAAATTTTTACAGGTAAAAAGAGCTTTCTTTGGGGCAATGCCCCGCAAAAGGCCCTTTAAAGGGCTATTGATAGATTAGTTTAGGCTAGGATTTATTTTATTTTGGGGGGACTTTTTTTTATCTTGATAGGGCTATTAGATTAGGTGTAATTAGTTTAAAGATCTGTAATTTGTTTTTTATTTTCTGTAATTTAGTGTTTTTTGTGATTTAGCTAATTTAATTTATTTAATTGTATTTAATTTAGTTAATTTATTTAATTGTAGTGTAGTGTTATGTGTTATTGTAACTTAGGTTAGGTTTTATTTTACAGGTAAATTTGCATTTATTTTAGCTAGGTAGTTATTAAATAGTTAATAACTATTTAATAACTTAAAATAAATACAAACTTGCCTGTAAAATAAAAATAAACCCTAAGCTAGCTACAATGTAACTATTATTTATATTGTAGCTAGTTTAGGGTTTATTTTATAGGTAAGTATTTAGTTTTAAATAGGAATAATTTAGTTAATGATAGTAATTTTATTTAGATTTATTTTAATTATATTTAAGTTAGGGGGTGTTAGGGTTAGACTTAGATTTAGGGGTTAATACATTTAATATAGTAGCGGCGACGTTGGGGGCAGCAGATTAGGGGTTAATAAGTGTAGGTAGGTTGCGGCGACATTGGGGCGGGAGATTAGGGGTTAATAAATATAATGTAGGTGTTGGCGATGTTGGGGGCAGCAGATTAGGGGTTAATAAGTATAATGTAGGTGTTGGTGATGTCGGGGGCATCAGATTAGGGGTTAATAAGGATAATGTAGGTGTCGGTGATGTCAGGGGCGGCAGATTAGGGGTTAATAAGTGTAGGTAGGTTGCGGCGACATTGGGGCGGGAGATTAGGGGTTAATAAATATAATGTAGGTGTCGGCGATGTTGGGGGCAGCAGATTAGGGGTTAATAAGTATAATGTAGGTGTCGGTGATGTCGGGGGCATCAGATTAGGGGTTAATAAGAATAATGTAGGTGTCAGCGATGTCGGGGGCGGCAGATTAGGTGTTAATAAGTGTAAGATTAGGGGTGTTTAGACTCGGGGTTCATGTTAGGGTGTTAGGTGTAAACATAAAATGTGATTCCCCATAGGAATCAATGGGGCTGCATTACTGAATTTTACGCTGCTTTTTGTCAGGTGTTAGACTTTTTCCCAGCCGGCTCTCCCCATTAATGTCTATGGGGAAATCGTGCACAAGTACGTACGACCAGCTCACCTCTGACTTAAGAAGCGCTGGTATTGAAGTGCGGTATGGAGCACAATTTTGCTCAACGCTCACTTCTTGCCTTTTAACATTGGGTTTGCAAAAACCTGTAATACCAGCGCTGCAGGTAAGTGAGCGGTGAGAAAAAAATGCTTGTTAGCACCACACAGCTCATAACGCAAGACTCGTAATCTGGCCGCAAGTAAATAATTTTCCATTCTGCCCCTAAAATATTGTTTTATAATGAAAATAAAAAATATAGGACTCTCAGGTGATTAAAATAAGGAGACTTTTTTTGGTCATTCTAGTAAGTGCCTTTTTGCAAAAGGGAGACAAATACAGTATTTACTCAAGAAAATGATATTATGATAATGAAGTTTTCTGTGCTATGATTTTCTTTTATTAGAGGTGTTTTCATTTTCTGTTACAAATGATCAAACTGTGATGATTTGCAGGTGCTACATTCCTTGCATACTTGGAGTATGTATGTATCATCCTCCTTAAATAATCTAAATACTTGGTTTTCCTTTCAATTTCCAGATCTGTTTTCAGTTCCAAAAAACATAAAAATGTATTTATTTCACATTAATTTAGAGACAGTAAACCCAATTTTTTTTCTTTCATGATTCAGATAGAGCATTCAATTTTAAGCAACTTTCTAATTGACTCCTATTATCAATTTTCTTCGTTCTCTTGCCATCTTTATTTAAAAAGAAGGAATGTAACGCTTAGAAGCTGGCCCATTTTTATGTTCAGCACCATGGATAGTGCTACATTTAGCCACCAATAAGCAAGCATAACCCAGATTCTGAACCAAAAATGGGCCGGCTCCTAAGCTTTACATTTCTGCTTTTTAAATAAAGATAGCAAGAGAACAAAGAAAAAATGATAATAGGAGTCAATTATAAAGTTGCTTAAAATTGCATGCTCTATCTGAATCATTAATACATTTGTTATCCAAGCTCTACCTCTGTAACCTTCCCATATCTTTCTGCATGACTGCATGTTCTGCGGGTATGTTTAATAACTTTGGAGGAATTATCCTATGCTTTTTTCAAGTTCTCAAAATATTTCATGTAGCACTTTCTCCACACTGAAGTTTACAGATCCCAGTAGAGAGTGTGAGGGAGTAATACAGCAGACCATACAGAGACATATAACTAAAGCAGAAATGAGCTACAGAACATAAACAGTGAAAATGTGAGTTTATTAAACCTCAAAAAATGACCTGGTAATGTTTGAATTGAGGAGACTCTTGAAAGATGAACCTTGAGAAGAGCAGGATGATTTTTCTCCTGCCTGCATGTCAGAGAGTCATGGGGTGTATAATATAATAAACAGTCCACCTGCATGTCAGAGAGTCATGGGGTGTATAATATAATGAACAGTCCATCTGCCTGTCAGAGAGTCATGGGGTGTATAATATAATGAACAGTCCACCTGCATGTCAGAGAGTCATGGGGTGTATAATATAATGAACAGTCCACCTGCCTGTCAGAGAGTCATGGGGTGTATAATATAATGAACAGTCCACTTGCCTGTCAGAGAGTCATGGGGTGTATAATATAATGAACAGTCCATCTGCCTGTCAGAGAGTCATGGGGTGTATAATATAATGAACAGTCCACCTGCCTGTCAGAGAGTCATGGGGTGTATAATATAATGAACAAGCCACTTGCCTGTCAGAGAGTCATGGGGTGTATAATATAATGAACAGTCCACCTGCCTGTCAGAGAGTCATGGGGTGTATTATATAATAAACAGTCCACCTGCCTGTCAGAGAGTCATGGGGTGTATAATATATTGAACAGTCCACCTGCCTGTCAGAGAGTCATGGGGTGTATAATATAATGAACAGTCCACCTGTCTGTCAGAGAGTCATGGGGTGTACAATATAATGAACAGTCCACCTGCCTGTCGGAGAGTCATGGGGTATATAATATAATGAACAGTCCACCTGCCTGCCAGAGAGTCATGGGGTGTATAATATAATGAACAGTCCATCTGCCTGTCAGAGAGTCATGGGGTGTATAATATAATGAACAAGCCACTTGCCTGTCAGAGAGTCATGGGGTGTATAATATTATGAACAGTCCACCAGCCTGTCAGAGAGTCATGGGGTGTATAATATAATGAACAAGCCACTTGCCTGTCAGAGAGTCATGGGGTGTATAATATAATGAACAATCCACCTGCCTGTCAGAGAGTCATGGGGTGTATAATATAATGAACAGTCCACCTGCCTGTCAGAGAGTCGTGGGGTGTATAAGATAATGAACAATCCACCTGCCTGTCAGAGAGTCATGGGGTGTATAATATAATGAACAGTCCACCTGCATGTCAGAGAGTCATGGGGTGTATAATATAATGAACAGTCCACCTGCCTGTCAGAGAGTCATGGGGTGTATAATATAATGAACAGTCCACCTGCCTGTCAGAGAGTCATGTGGTGTATAATATAATGAACAGTTCACCTGCCTGTCAGAGAGTCATGTGGTGTATAATATAATGAACAGTTCACCTGCCTGTCAGAGAGTCATGGGGCGTATAATATAATGAACAGTCCACCTGCCTGTCAGAGAGTCATGGGGTGTACAATATAATGAACAGTCCACCTGCATGTCAGAGAGTCATGGGGTGTATAATATAATGAACAGTCCACCTGCCTGTCAGAGAGTCATGGGGTGTATAATATAATGAACAGTCCACCATTGTCAAGTGCCAGAGCAGGAAGGTTTCTGCCAGTTTTCAATGAGTGAGAGACAGAAAGATAATTAATGGGTATTCATTTGCTGCAAACAGATTATACTAAGTGTACAGAAAAGTGCACAAGCAGCAGTGAGCTTTGGGGATTGCAAACATATACAAAAATGGAGTTTCACTATGGCAGGTACTCAGAGAAAGAGGAAATGTTAAAAGTAGGTTAGTAACGATTCAGCAGAACCCATCCAAATTCCAAATAAGACTAAAATTCTTTTTTCTTACTGGGCAAATGGAAACAAAATATACATGAAGTTCACAAAGGTGGCTTCTTGGTGGTTTCTATAAAATATAGGTGACTAATGCAAAGTTAAAACTTGATCACAACCATTTAGAAGAACTTATCAACTGATTTATCTACAGAAAACCCCATAGACTTTATTTGCGTTTTTCTGTAGAAAATCATTAGATAAGTTTTTCTAAGGGATTGAAGGAATGTGATCGACCCTTTAAACACTGTACGGCATCATTAAGCCCTTAAAGGGGCATAAAACCCAAAATGTTTCTTTCATGATTCAGATAGAACATACAACTTTAAACAACCTTCCATTTTATTTCTATTATCACATTTTCTTTGTTATCCTTTGTTGAAAAGCAGGAAGGTAAGTGTCTGCAGCACTATATGGCAGCAGTTTTGTAACAATTTTTGCAAGGGCACTAAATGTCAGCACTATTTCCTGTCATGTAGTGCTCCAGGTATGTGCACGCTACCTATCTAGATATCTCTTCAACAAAGAATAACAAAAGAACAACGCAAATTTGATCATGTAAATAAATGGGACATTTTTAAAATTGTATTCTCTGTCTGAATTATGAAAGAAACATAGTGGGTTTCATGTCCCTTTAAGGGAACAATCTATACCCTGTGTACTGGGCTGTGAGAAAGCCAGTCTCAACTACAGCGGCAAGACCATGGTATTTCTGCTTGCCTCACATGATTGCAGGGACAAGGTTTCCCTTTGATTGAATGCCTTTCTGCTTTCAGTGTTTCTTCCTTCATGAGATACACGCTGTGAACAATGTGTATCTTGTGCTGTTGCTGGATAGCCTCACACACAGGGAACAATAGTACAACAATAGTTAAATATGACTGTTACTATGTATACAATTACCGTGACAACTTGTGGAATGTTAAAACAATTTCCAGCAGACATGATACGCTACAGCGAATCATGTCCGCTAGACCATTGTTAAATGGAGCCCTAATTCTTTATGTGTGGTAACCCAACATAAGTTATATTAAGGTGTGTTGTGTATTTATTAAATATAAAATATTGAAAAATAATAATAAATAATGTAAATAATTATTATAGATGTACTAAAATAGTGTGACCTCAGCGATCTGGTTAACTGTTACGCGAGACAAAAAAGTTGCAACCTCCCAACTGTCCCATTTTAAAGATGCAAATATTACAAAATCCAAACCTAATCTAATAACAAATATTATAAAGAAATAATGTACACAAAAATTATAAGGGCTCAAACTTATGAGGTCTCATGTGTTAGAAAAAGGGCTTTAACAATGACATAAATACATATATAGCACATGTCTAAAGATGGATATATATGTATACATATGTATGTATTTATATGTGTATATATGTATTTACAGACATATATACACATATAAATATATAAATACATATGTACACATATATAAACATATATAGAAGTGCATTGGAGCCCTTTGTCGTTAAGTAGATGAAAACATGTAAAAGCATATTTATTCAATGTTCATATTTAATAAAGGTTTCAACAATGTATTTACTGTAAATATTTAAAATTCCAATGTTCTGCACATAGCATAATATGTTCTATGTACTTTTAAATAGATATTCCTATAATACCTATATCTATACCTATATATAATGATGTATATATATATATATATAGGTATAGATATATATTCTGTTATGTGCAGAACATTGGAATGTGAATAACGCATATTTCCATCTCTGTTTAGCGCAAATAAGAATATGTGATCATGTTTGCATGAGAGGGTTTTTTCCCCACTTTTTTCTCCATTGACTTCTATGGGGGAATACATGAACACGCATGCGATATTCTAAATTCAGCTTTTTGCGCTCATCGGGTTAGTGCGAGAGTGACAACAGTTTACTTTCAATTTGTAATATGAGCACAACCCGATGAGTGCAAAAAGCTTACTTCTAGCGCAATTAACACTCAAGCGGAAGCGTTAATTTGCTCTCCACTTGGAATCTGGTCCATCGACCGGAAAGGTCAACACAACAACCCAATAAAGGGAAAGAGAAATACGGTGCCGTCTTATTTTAGCAGTATGGAGAAATCTGCTTCGCCACCACAGGGTCGAGAGAAAGGAGGGGCCGGCCAGGTAACTCCTATACAAGGTTCAGAAATACAGCACCATGAACCTGCAGCGCAAATACCCAGTACCTTGCTAACAAATCTAGCATCCAAGCAGGATATCACTGACATATTCAGAACCTGTCTCAGGGAAGAGTTGGCAGATATAAAACAGGAGCTTTCCACCCTGGGATCTCGAGTAGAAATGCTAGAAAATAATGAAGAAGTCAGATATTCAAATATTTGAGGAAAAAATGTCTCGGCAACAAGACACCAAAGATTCCCTGATGGAAAAAATCGACGATTTGGAGAACCGTAGTAGACGGAAGAACCTAACAATCAGAGATGTTCCTGAATCGGTCTTACCCAGAGACCTTCCAGAATATCTGCTAGCTCTATTTAACAGTATGAAGGATTCTTCTTATATAGAGAATTTCCAATGGGTCAGAGCGCATAGGGCGCTAAGACCTAAACCACCAGATACAGCACCACCCAGAGACATTGTAATCAGAATAAAGGTGTTTTTGGAGAAAGAAATGATTCTCACTCAATCCAGGAAAAAATAGCCTATAAAGTTTAGAGGCTCAGTGCTCCAATTCTTCCAAGATTTATCCTCCAGAACCCTCCAACAGAGGAGAGACTTTGCCCCTTTAACACTACTACTAAGAGCCAAAAAAAATTACTTACCGCTGGGGATTCCCCACACAGCTTATGGTACTTAGAGATAGCAGGAGAATAATCTGTAGATCTCCGAAAGATATAGCCTCATTCTGTGAGTATCTGGGTTTGGACCCTCCAGTGGAAAAGGAGACAGATACCATCTGATTGAAGACCCCTCCTAAAAGATTACATTCACGCCAGGAAAGGTGGCAGACTACCGGTTCCAAGAGAGGGAGAGCTCTAGCCAAAATGGTGGACAAAGTCAACCTCCACAACTCACAGAATGTTTCCTCTCCGTCGGAGTCAAGACCAGGTTGAAAGCAACTCCATGCAACAAACTAACAGACACTAAGGACCCTCTAGAACACTACAGGTATCATAGTGCCTTAAAATGAAAAGACCTCTTATGGAGATTAAACTGACTATCTAATATCATTAAGGTACTTTACTCCCAATTTTTGATTATTGTATACAGAAAGTTGAGTAAAATTTATAGTACAGGATTACTGTAGGTTGTTTGCATATTGTTGATAAAGACCCTAACTCGAAGCTAACCCCATTTTATTTAATCTCTTTAGGCCTTATTCTAGGTTGAGAGAAATGTACTTGTTAGTAATACTGTTGTTATCTTTGAAATGCTATTATAGTTTTTATTTACAATCACCTAGATTACAAGTTTTGCGTTAGGAGGGGTGTGGTGCTAATGAACAGTTTAAGCTCACCGCTCACTGATAGACAGCGCTGGTATTACGGGTTTTTAGAAACCCGGCGTTAGCCGCAAAAAAGTGAGCAAAGAGACAAATTTAGCTCCACATCTCACCTCAGTAACAGCGCTGCTTACGTTAGCGGTGAGCTGGTAAAATGTGCTTGTGCACGATTTCCCCATAGGAATCAATAGGGGAGAGCAGGCTGAAAAAAAAGCAGCGTTTAGCTCCTAACGCAGCCCCAGTGATTCCTATGGGGAAATAAAAGTTATGCTTACACCTAACACCCTAACATGAACCCAGAATCTAAACAACCCTAATCTGACACTTATTAACCCCTAATCTGCCATCCCCAACATCGCTGACACCTACATTATATTATTAACCCCTAATCTGCCGCTCTGGACACCGCCGCCACCTACATTATAGTTATGAACCCCTAATCTGCTGCCCCCAACATCGCCGAACCCTACATTATATTTATTAACCCCTAATCTGCCGCCCCCAATGTCGTCTCAGCCTAACTACATTTATTAACCCCTAATCTGCCACCACTATAATAAAGTTATTAACCCCAAAACCTAAGTCTAACCCTAACTCCCCTAACTTAAATATAATTACAATAAATCTAAATAATATTACTACAATTAACTAAATTATTCCTATTTAAAACTAAATAATTACCTATAAAATAAACCCTAAGCTAGCTACAATATAACTAATAATTACATTGTAGCTATCTTAGGGTTTATTTTTATTTTACAGGCAACTTTGTATTTATTTTAACTAGGTACAACTGTTATTAAATAGTTATTAACTATTTAATAACTACCTAGTTAAAATAAAGACAAATTTACCTGTAAAATAAAACCTAACCTAAGTTACAATTACACCTAACACTACACTATAATTAAATTAATTACCTAAACTAAATACAATTAATTACAAACATTTCAAAAATTATCTAAAGTACGAAAAATAACAAACACTAAATTACAGAAAATAATAAAATAATTACAAGATTTTGAAACTAATTACACCTAATCTAATCCCCCTAACAAAATATAAAAGCCCCCAAAATAAAAAACTCTACCCTACACTAAATTACAAATAGCCCTTAACAGGGCCTTTTGCGGGGCATTGCCCCAAAGTAATCAGCTCTTTTACCTGTAAAAAAATTACAACCCCCCCAACATTAAAACCCACCATCCACCATCCACACAACCAACCCTACAAAACCTAACACTAACCCCTTGAAGATCACCCTACTGTGAGACTTCTTCACCCAACCGGGCAGAAGTGGTCCTCCAGACGGGCAGAAGTCTTCATCCAAGCCGGGCAGAAGAGGTCCTCCAGATGGGCAGAAGTCTTCATCTAGACGGCATCTTCTATCTTCATCCATCCAGCACGGAGCAGGTCCATCTTCACGACATCTCACGCGGAGCATCCTCTTAATCCGGTGTCTTCTTGAACAATGACGGTTCCTTTAAGTGACATCATCCAAGATGGCGTTGCTTCAATTCCGATTGGCTGATAGAATTGGATTGGATTGGATCAGCCAATAGGATTGAACTTCAATCCTATTGGCTGATTTTCCGATTGGCTGATAGAATTCTATCAGCCAATTGGAATTGAAGGGACGCCATCTTGGATGACGTCACTTAAAGGAACCGTCATTGTTCAAGAAGACTCCGGATGAAGAGGATGCTCCGCGTCGGATGTCTTAAAGATGGACCCGCTCCACGCTGGATGGATGAAGATAGAAGATGCCGTCTGGATGAAGACTTCTGCCCATCTGGAGGACCTCTTCTGCCTGGCTTGGATGAAGACTTCTGCCCCTCTGGAGGACCACTTCTGCCCGGTTGGGTGAAGACGTCTCACGGTAGGGTGATCTTCAAGGGGTTAGTGTTAGGTTTTTTTAAGGGGGGATTGGGTGGGTTTTAGAGTAGGGTTGGGTGTGTGGGTTTTAATGTTGGGGGGTTGTAATTTTTTTTTACAGGTAAAAGAGCTGATTGGTTTGGGGCAATGACCTGCAAAAAGCCCTTTTAAGGGCTATTTGTAATTTAGTGTAGGGTAGGGCTTTTTTATTTTGGGGGGCTTTTTTATTTTGTTAGGTAACTAAATACTTACCTATAAAATAAACCCTAAGCTAGCTACAATATAACTAATAGTTACATTGGTAAGTATTTAGTTTTATATAGGAATAATTTAGTTAATTGTAGTAATTTTATTTAGATTTATTGTAATTATATTTAAGTTAGGGGGTGTTAGGGTTAGACTTAGGTTTAGGGGTTAATAACTTTATTATAGTGGTGTCGACGTTGGGGGCGGCAGATTAGGGGTTAATACATGTAGGTAGGTGTCGGCGATGTTAGGGCCGGCAGATTAGGGGTTAATAATATTTAAATAGTGTTTACGATGCGGGAGTGCGGCGGTTTAGGGGTTAATATATTTTTTATAGTGGCAGCGATGTCCGGTTCGGCAGATTAGGGGTTAAAAATGTTCTTTTAGTGTTTGCGATGTGGGGGGGGGGGCTCGGTTTAGGGTTAATAAGTAGTGCATGGGTGTTAGTGTACTTTTTAGCACTTTAGTTAAGAGTTTTATGCTACGGTGTTGTAGTGTAAAACTCTTAACTACTGACTCTTAAATGCGGTACCAGGCTTGACAGGAGAGGGTCTACCGCTCACTTTTAGGAAGACTCGTAATACCGGCGCTATGCAAGTTCCATTGAAAATATAGGATACGCAATTGACATAAGTGGATTTGCGGTATTTCCGAGTCTGGCAAAAAAAGTGAGCGGTACACCTGCAAGACTCGTAATACCAGCGGGCGTTAAAAAGCAGCATTGGGACCTCTCTACGCAAGACTCGTAATCTAGCCGTTTGTTTTTCTATTAGTTTTATTTATGCTCTGCTCATATCTGGGGTGATATTATATACCACAGTCATGTCTAACTTCTTGACATTCGAGACTCAAAGTAGTAACATTATCTTTGTAGTTTCCAGACACTCACATGTTGCCTTTAAGATCAGAACATACTCACCCCATATTCTTATTGACGCAAAATGCTAGAGGGCTCAACTCGCCCTGCAAATGGTCTAAGGCCCTATCAGACATTGCTAAACGCCATAGAGACATATTGTTCTTACAGGAAACACATATAAGACATAAAAAGGAACCTAAATATTATGGATCGACCTACACCCAGCACTATCATAGCTCAGGCCCCAGCAAAAAGGGTGGGGTTAGTATCTTGTTTAAAAACTTGATTTCTTTCACATTGTTACAAAAAATGACAGACAATGAGGGTAGGTTTCTTTCACATTGTTACAAAAAATGACAGACAATGAGGGTAGGTTTCTGGGATTGATCGGTCTCTTGTTCAGCAGACCTATCATTCTAATCAATATCTATGCTCCTAACACGGACCAAAGAAAGTTTTTCTCTACTATGTTTATCCATATATTGGACATTTCCAAAGGTCCAATATATATAGGAGGTGATTTTAACATTCCTCTACAACCTGCAATGGATAGCACCAACCCCCAAATTAAACATCCAAACAAAACAGCAACACTGCTATGGAAAAATTTGAAAGTATATAAATTATACAATATATGGCGATTTATACACCCCAAAAAAAGAGACTTTACTTTCTTCTCCCACCCTAACAAATCATATAGTAGGATAGACTACATCTTTACGGACCAGGAGGGCCTGGCTTCAGTGACTAGATGAGAGATTTCAAACAAAGTTAAACCCAGCACACAGTCCAACTGGTCAAATCCTCCTGGAGTTACTACCAAACTCCCAATTAAACAGCAAAATAAACAGAGGATGGAAGTTATCCAAATATGCCAATGTTGTCTTTAATCTAATATATTCAAATCATTACAAGGTCAAACAACCACAACGTTTCGGGGCTACATGCCCCTTAATCATGTGTTAAACAATTGTACAGATACACCTGTTTAAATAGCATTCTGGGATTTAACCCTTACAATCTATCACAAGCACAAAGCTTGTAGCTATTAGTGCCATCTACTGTTCTAGCATAGGTAGAATCTGACAAATAATTAAAAACAAACAGCTATGAAACCCCCAGACAAATCCTGAATCAACTAAATACAATCATGTCCCTATCTAAATGCAATGTTCCAAGCATCAATAAAAACCCACAATTTGCCAACATATAACTGTAATAGCATGTAATCAATAAATGTTATTAACAATAAATCCACATCAATTAGAATACATATCTTTTGAGATAGTAAATACACGCACAATTATATGTGCAAATCCCAGGTAATAAATTTTATACAGAGCATAAATTAAATATAACACTAGGAGTGTCAGCTAATAAAAAACTGACCAATGTATATCTCTGTGTAACCCCTTAGGTTCCAGGGCATCAAGATGAAAAATCCAAAAAGTCTAACGCTGTTTGAGCAAAAGATCTCTATTACCACCCCTTCTGGGTACCTTGATCTGCTCAATAACCTGGAACCGGAGTTGGCTAATGTTATGACCTGCTGCTACAAAATGATGAGCAACAGGAGCTGTCAATACCTTACATCTAATGTTGCTTTTGTGTTCTGTAATGCGGTCACGGACCCTCCTTGAAGACTCGCCAATATAGGCCCGCCCACATGGGCATTTGATCATATATATATCACATAGCTAGTGTTGCATGTAAAATGCTCCCTATAATAAAATTTATTTCCAGTATGTGGATGTAAAAAGTATGGGCTTTTGATTATTGAATTGCAATTACTGGAACCAAGACAAGGAAAATAGCCTAAATTTTTCTTAGTAATGTAATGTTGGGATAGTGTTTTTCCAGAGCCAATGTCTGCCCGAATTAGAACATCTCTCAAGCTTCTGCTTCGCTTGTAAGCTGGCATTGGCAATTGGCTAAACTCTTCCACCCCCAAGTTACATTTACTCAAAATATCCCAATGTTTGCGAATGATTCTTAAGACCTGCTGGCTCTGTCTAGAGTACTCAGATACAAAAATGATCCTCTTATCATCCTTATTACTTTTCTTATCAGAATGTTTTGGTATTAAAATGGAGTCCCTATCCATCAGGGATACAGTGTTAATGGTGTTTGATATCAAATCACTAGGATACCCTCGCTGTAAAGATTTATCTCCCATCTCTGAGAGTCTAACAGGGACTTTTGACTCCTCAGTTACAATGTGTTTAACCCTAAGCATCTGACTTTTGGGTAATGACTTAATCAAAGTAGGGTGATGGGCACTATTGTAAACCAATAGGTTATTTCTATCCGTGTCTTTCCTGAAAATATCAGTCTTAAAGCCATATCCATCCTTAGAAACAGTCACATCAAAAAAATCAATGCATACCTCACAGTAAGGTAGCTTAAATTTGATGTTACATGTAGAGTTATTTAACTCAGCAACAAACATCTCAAGGTCTCCAACGTCACCCAGCCATACCCCAAAGATATTGTCAATGTAGCGCCACCAGGTGGCACCACATTGACGAAACAGGGCATTCTGAAACACAAATTTCTCTTCAAAGAGATTCATAAAAATGTTGGCATAATTTGGGGCGACGTTGGAGCCCATGGCCGTACCCTGTAACTGTAAATAAAAACAGTCCTAAAAAAAAGTAATTATTGTAGAGTATTATCTCCAATAATTACATGATGAACCAAATCTGTGCCATTGAGTGAATACCAGCGGTCAATAATGCATGTTGTACTGTCCCTAAACCACTTACATGAGTAATGGATGTATATAAACTGGCAAAATCCAGACTGAAAAGAATAAACTTATCAGTCTGGAGTTGCAAATCCTTAAGTTTTAGTAAAAAATCATTGGTGTCCCTTACAAAAGTACTGGACTGCTTCACCAGGGGTCTTAATATTTTATCCAAAAATATTGTGACCTTTGAAAAAATAGAATTACTACCAGCCACAATCGGGCATCCAGGTGGAGCAGTCAATGACTTGTGGATCTTGGGCAGAATATATAACACTGGTGTAATGGGATCCTTAACAGTAAAAAATGTAGCCGTTTTCTCATCAATGATGCCATTATTCAGTGCAAATTTGATGGTCATCTGTATTTCCCTATTAATTTTCATAACTGGATTGCCTTGAATTTCTTTATATACATTCCCAGTGTTTAACTGTTGATAAATCTCAGATTTATAATATACTTTATTCAAAACAATTGTAGCTCCGCCCTTGTCTGCCTGCTTCAAAATTAATTTTTCATTAGATTTTAGGGACTTACAGGCAAATTGATCAGCATCTGTGAAATTAACTAATTTTGGTTGTTTCTTAAATTTCTGATGTTGTGTTTTAGACTGTAATCTACCCAGGTCAGAAAGAACAAGTTGTTCAAAAGTTTCTATACTATGATCCGTGTTAGCAGGGTAAAATGAACTTTTGTTAAATAAACCCAAATATTTAATACTTAATTGGTTTATCCCTGATTATTCTATCACTCATAATATCAGATATAGACCTAGTGTTTACCAAATCAGAATTCCTATCAGCCCAGTTCTGATTCCTGTTATTGTGCCAATATTTTAACCTGATGTTCCGAAAAAACCTATGAACATCTTTTCTTAGATTAAAAAAATCACAGTCTCTGTAAGGGCAAAAAGAAAGTCCTCTCTGAAGGATCGCAGACTCTCTCTTGTTAAGCGGACAGTCTGATATGTTAATGACTATATCTTGTTGCGGGCTCTGGTTATCCTGTGCGCTGTCGATTTACCGGTCTTTAATGTTACCTGGGTACTCTTGCTGGTGTTTGCGATGCTTCTGGCCCCGTCTCCTGTACTGTCGGCTCCTTCTCCGTGAGAAAAATCAGTGGATGAATCTGAGCTGCTACCAGACGCTGCGCTCCGTCGATGCTGCTTCCTTCGTGAACCAGAAGTAACGCTCCGCTCTTTCCCCTGCGGGTAATACACCCATCGGTATACCCTATTGGAGACATAATCCTCTGAATCTCTGTTGAATTTTAACCTCTTCCTCTCCTCGATGGTGGTCCTCATTTCGTCTAGCAATTCCTTATTGGATGTCATCAATTTGTCAAAGTCCTCTGCAGTGACAGTTTGACAGATCTCCTCCTCCAGCTTAGCAATAGACTCCTTCAGTTTATCCAGATCTATTTGGAGATATTCGACTTTCAACACAATCAAATCAAAGGAGCATTTGTTGAGGATTTGCTCAAACTTCCGGCAGTAGTCCTGGTTATCAACTGCAACTCCAGACTGATAAGTGCCCATCACCCTGCTTTGATTAAGTCATTACCCAAAAGTCAGATGCTTAGGGTTAAACACATTATAACTGAGATGTCAAAAGTCCCTGTTAGACTCTCTGAGATGGGAGATACATTTTTACAGCAAGGGTATCCTAGTGATTTGATATCAAACACCATTAATGCTGTATCCCTGATGGATAGGGACTCTGTTTTAATACCAAAACATTCTGATAAGAAAAGTAATAAGGATGATAAGAGGATCATTTTTGTATCTGAGTACTCTAGACAGAGCCAGCAGGTCTTAAGAATCATTCGCAAACATTGGGATATTTTGAGTAAATGTAACTTGGGGGTGGAAGAGTTTAGCCAATTGCCAATGCCAGCTTACAAGCGAAGCAGAAGCTTGAAAGATGTTCTAATTCGGGCAGACATTGGCTCTGGAAAAACACTATCCCAACATTACATTACTAAGAAAAATTTAGGCTGTTTTCCTTGTCTTGGTTGCAGTAATTGCAATTCAATAATCAAAAGCCCATACTTTTTACATCCACATACTGGACATAAATTTTATTATAGGGAGCATTTTACATGCAACACTAGCTATGTGATATATATATAATCAAATGCCCATGTGGGCGGGCCTATACTGGCGAGTCTTCCAGGAGGATCCGTGACCGCATTACAGAACACAAAAGCAACATTAGATGTAAGGTATTGATAGCTCCTGTTGCTCATCATTTTGTAGCAGCAGGTCGTCACATTAGCCAACTCCGGTTCCAGGTTATTGAGCAGATCAAGATACCCAGAAGGGGTGGTAATAGAGATCTTTTGCTCAAACAGCGTGAGACTTTTTGGATTTTTTATCTTGATGCCCTGGAACCGAAGGGGTTAAACAGAGATATAAATTGGTCAGTTTTTTATTAGCTGACACTCCTATTGTTATATTTCATTTGTGCTCTGTATAAAATTGTATTACCTGGGATTTGCACATATAATTGTGCATGTATTTACTATCTCAAAAGATATGTATTCTAATTGATGTGGATTTATTGTTAATAACATATGTTGGCAAATTGTGGGTTTTTATTGATGCTGGGAACATTGCATTTAGATAGGGACATGATTGTATTTAGTTGATTCAGTATTTGTCTGGGGGTTTCATAGCTGTTTGTTTTTAATTATTTGTCAGATTCTACCTATGCTAGAATAGTAGATGGCGCTAATAGCTACAAGCTTTGTGCTTGTGATAGATTGTAAGGGTTAAATCCCAGAATGCTATTTAAACAGGTGTATCTGTACAATTGTTTAACACATGATTAAGGGGCATGTAGCCCCGAAACATTGTGGCTGTTTGACCTTGTAATGATTTGAATATATTACATTAAAGACAACATTGGCATATTTGGATATCCTCCATCCTCTGTTTATTTAGAGGAGAGATTTCCCCAATGGCTTGGTCTGACCATAGTGGAGTAAAGCTACAATTTCAGTGGTCTGATGAACCTACAGGGCCTTTCACATAGAAGTTAGATGACACCATTCTATCTAACCCGCAAAAAATACAGAAAATACAGGACACACTTATAGAATACTTTCAAATTAATAACCCTTCGACACCAAATAATTTTGCTATATGGGAAGCACATAAATGCCTAATAAGAGGTGAATTTATAAAATTAAAAGCCCAGTTCGGGAAATCTCAAAGATTAGCCTTTCAGAAACTGACGACTAGATATTCAGAGTCAGAATACTTACACAAACCAGATTTGTTAATACAGCTAGAAGACGCTAGAAAAGCATTAGACAACTATCTACAAATAGAATACCACGCCCTGAAACAGAAAACTAATAGTATGTTCTACTACGAGAGTAATAGAGCAGGGAAATTATTGGCTCAGGCCTTAAAAAAGGAAAAACTTAAACACCATATTTATGAGCTCAGCCTGGACAGACACACTTAACTTAAAACCACTCCAGCTATATTGGATGCATTCCACACATACTATATACAATCTACACCCCAGTAATTTTGCTCACCAAGAGCTCCCTAGCATAAAATCCTATCTACAAAATTGCCACATTCCACAATTTGATACTGAGCAGCTAGCGGACCTCAATACCCCAATTTCCATACAAGAGATCATCCATACTATTAAATCTTTGAATAAAGGGAAAAGCACCGACCCGGACGGCTTTACTACTAAATATTATCACTTATTCTCAGAGATCCTTTCTCCCAACCTGTGTAAGGTTTTTAACGCTATCTTCCAGGGTAACTAATTTCCACCTCAAATGCTAGAGGCTCATGTCGTGGTTATCCCCAAACCGGGAAAACAAGCAGACTCTCCCTCTGCATTCCGGCCTATATCTCTACTAAACGTAGATATTGAAATATACGCCAAAATTATTGCTTCTCGAATAAACAAAAATTTTTCTAAACATCGGTTCCCCTCGGTATTCCTGTCCATGGATGCCGAGAAAGCATTCGATAGGTTGAGCTGGTCCTTCCTAAAAGAATCCCTATTAACATATGGATTCGATAACCGATTTATTCACAAGATATTTTCCCTATATAACCAGCCCTCTGCTAGAATTAAACTAAATAATACACTTTCGTGCCCCTTTCAGATCCACAACGGGACCAGGCAAGGCTGCCCGCTATCCCATATATTATTTGTTTTAGCTACTGAAATTCTTGCAATTCAAATTAGAGAAAATCCCATAATTTCAAGAATCAAAGTAGGTTCTATGGAATGTAAAACATCCCTGTATGCAGACAATATATTCCTTACCCTCACATATACAGACGCCAATGCCAGCTTTGATGCAGACACTGAGGGATTATGGGGAGGTATCAAATTTTAAGATAAATGTGACCAAATCTGAATTCCTTGGTTCCTTATTGACGCCAAGAGAATTAGACATTTTATCATCTCTCCAGTTCCGGCATCAGCCGATTGCTATAAAATATCTGGGAATATTCTTATCCTTGACCCCTGAGAAGATTGTACCTTTGAATTGGGATCCCCTTTAAAATCAGATCATATCCATGATATGAATTTGGAGTAATAAACCCATCTCCTGGATTGGCCGCATTAATGCAGCCAAAATGATGATTCTCCCTAAGATTCTTTATGCCCTGCAGGCATTACCTATACCCCTACCTAAAAACTCCTTATTCCAACTACAAAAAATCATTAATACCTATATATGACATAATAGGAGACCTCGAAAAGCCACACAGACACTATACTATTCAAAAGATAGAGGAGGACTAGGGGCCACAAATGTAATGCTTTATGGAGACGTTACATTTCTAACGAGAATTAGTGATTGGAGCAAACAGGCCCCACATAAGGCATGGGTCTTAGTGGAACACAAGATAGCACATTATAGACAGTTAGGGGGGCTATGCTGGCTTCCAGCAGAGAGGAACAAACTATATCCAGACCTACCTAGGCTTGTGCGAGAAACACTCCAGACATGGGATAGGGTCTTGAAGAATCACAAACATATTTCCTCACCTTACTCTCCATTAACACCTCTTTTAGACAACCACACATTCCCACTTTCCACAATAATTAAGGACATGGAAGAAGCTGTCAGGTTAGGAAATATCCAGAAGTAGACCCAAATGCAAGGGCGAACTTAAACAACACCCTTGCACTCTGAGTTTAATCCAGGACGTGACCCCACGACAACCTCCAAAAAACAAAGTACTCACGATATGGAGCAGGGTTAGCCTGTGCCAAAGTAATTCATGATATCAGCCAGATAGACTTCTGAATAAGGAACTGGTTTCAGGAAATGCCTTCCACAGAATCAGGAGAGCAGGGAAAGTCACTTATACTCAGACAGAAGAAGGGTAAAACAGGAAACAGTTAATAATGCAGGATTAGGTCATTTGTTATCAGGCAGTCTGAAGGTTAACACTGTGTAGTCAGTCTTTGCAGAGTATGCAACAGGTAATCAGGCAGTTTGAGGGTTAACTCTGAGTAGACAGTCTTTGCAGAGTATGCAACAGGTAATCAGGCAGTTTTAGAGTTAACACTGTGTAGACAGTCTTTGCAGAGTATGCAACAGGTAATCAGGCAGTTTGAGGGTAAACACTGTGTAGTCAGAACTTGCAAAATTAACAACATGTAATCAGGTAGTTTGAAGGTTAACACTGTGTTGTCAGAACTTGCAGTGATAGCAACAGGTAAGCTGGTAGTTTGAAGGTTAACACAGATTAATCAGTACTTGTGGAGATTGGTAACAGGATATCAAGCAGTTTGAAGGTTTACACTGAATAATTGTATTTGCAGAGTTTGGAAACAGGTAAACATGCAGATTGAAGGATTCACAGAAATAACAGTATTTGAATAGTTTGCACTACACAGAGTAGTCTGAATATGCAGGGATTGCAGCAGGTAAACAGGAAGTTTGAAAGTTTCACAAAACAAACAGTACTTGCATTGTTTGAAGACAGGTATTCAGGAGGTTGAAGGTTAATCCAGCATAGTCAATCCTTGAAGAGATTGGCAACAGAAAAGCAGCAGTTAGAGAGATTCCTCAGCGAAATCCTAACAGAAGCCTCAAAGTTAACAAACAAACGGACACTGGAGAAACAGGAAGCCAGAATAAAAAGCCTGGTTGTGACATCATCAGGAAGGGGTGGCTCAGACACCTGTCAATCAAGCACACAGAGAGGACTGCAGAGCTTCCCAACAGCTGAGCGTGACAGTGCCCCCTCCTCAAGGACCCCTCCGGGGGACCCGACCGGGCCTGACAGGGTATTTCTTGTGAAAAGACTTGACAAGAGCTGGAGCATGAACATGAGAAGCCGGTTCCCAAGATCGTTCAGAGATAGGATAACCCTTCCAATGGTCCAGGTAGTACAGCCGATTTCCCCGAAGCTTGGAATCGAGAATCTGGCTGACTTCAAACTCAGAAGTTCCCTCTACGGAAAGTGGAGGAGGTGGTTTACTCTTGATAGAGTACCGATTGTAGATGACTGGCTTGAGTAGGGAGACATGAAACACTGGATGGATCTTGAGAGTCTTGGGTAAGGCCAGGCGGTATGCAGAAGAACAAACTCTGGAAACAATTCAAAAAGGTCCAATGTACTTAGGACCCAACTTGGTACAAGGTTGTTTTAGACGTATGAATCTGGTGGATAAAAATACTCTGTCTCCAGTACGAAGTAAAGGAGCCTTGCACCTTCTGCGATCAGCATATTTCTTATGTCTTAAGGAAGAAGAGAGTAGATTTTGACGAATGAGTTGCCAGTGATTACTGAGATTTTTCACTATACGATCTGCTCCAGGGACTTCAGTGGAACTGGTAATCATAGGAAAGGTTCTAGGTTCAAATCCATAAGCTGCCTTAAAGGGAGAGGTCTGTAATGAGGCGTTATAACGTGAGTTGTGAGCTAATTCCGCCAAAGGCAATAACTGAGACCAGTTGGAGTGGTGATGGTCTACATAAGGTCTTAGAAAAGATTCCAAGGCTTGATTTACACGCTCAGTCTGTCCGTTGGATTGAGGATGGTGTGCAGTAGAAAGTGATATGTTGATTCTGAAGTGTTTACAAAAAGACCTCCAAAATTTGGAGACAAATTGGACTCCACGATCTGAGACTATGTCAGTGGGAAAACCATGTAAATGAGATATATGTAGAACAAAGAGTTCAGAAAGTCTTTGAGCTGTAGGCAAGCCTGGAAGAGGTATGAAGTGAGCAGACTTGGAGAACCGATCCACCACTACCCAAATGGTCGTATTTCCAGCAGAAACAGGAAGATCTGTAACAAAGTCCATGGATAAGTGAGACCAAGGGTAATGAGGAATAGGAGGAGGGTGTAATAGACCAAACGGTCGATGAGAAGATTGTTTGTTCGAAGCACAAGAACTACAAGCAGCAATATAATCCTTAACATCCCTCCTCATAGTGGACCACCTAACATGCTGCTTCAGTTTCCACAACGTATTGGTTATTCCCGGATGACCTGCTGAAATGTTGTCATGAGCCCAACGTAGAAGCTTAAGACGTAATCCTTTGGGTACATACAGGATACCAGAAGGTAGTTTGCAAGAAGATGGTACCCGGACTTGAGCAGCATGTAAAGCCTGTACTGGAAAAGAGGATACTTGAGCCAAAACTTTGACTGGACGTAGTATAGGTTCTGAATCCAATGGAGAAGGTTCAGAAGATTGGAACTGCCTAGATAAAGCATCTGCCTTGGAATTTTTTGAACCAGGAACATAGGAAAGTACACAATTAAACCTGGAGAAGAACAAGGCCCACCGAGCCTGACGAGGATTGAGACGTGTAGCTGTTTGGAGGTATAAAAGATTCTTGTGATCTGTCAGAATGAAAAAAGGTTGACTGGTACCCTCTAACCAATGCCTCCATTCATCCAAAGCTAATTTTATAGCCAAAAGCTCCTTATTGCCCACATCATAATTTAACTCGGCAGGATTGAATTTTTTCGAAAAGAACGCCACAGGATGTATCTTGCTGGTAGTCGGATCACGTTGGGAGAGAACAGCTCCAGCTGCTATAGAGGAAGCGTCAACCTCCAAAATAAACTGGAAATCAGGAATTGGATGACTAAGAAGAGGTGCAGAAGAAAATGCTGATTTTAGCGTTTCAAAAGCCTGTACTGCCGAAGAGGACCAGTTCTTACAATTTTGCCCTTTCTTAGTAAGAGAAGTGAGTGGAGACGTGATGTCAGCAAAGTTCTTTATAAACTTTCTATAGTAATTGGCAAAGCCAAGAAACCTCTGCAGGGATTTGAGAGTAGTTGGTCTGGGCCAGTCCTTGATAGCCGACAGTTTAGCAGGATCCATCTCAAAACCTGATTCAGAAATGATATACCCCAAAAAGGGGATGGAACTCTGATGAAAAGAGCATTTCTCCAATTTAGCGAACAGGGAATTGTCTCGTAACCTCTGAAGAACCAGTCTTACATGATGTACATGTTCCTGTAATGTCTTTGAATAGATTAGAATGTCATCGAGGTAAATGATAACAAATTGATTTAGATAATCTCTGAAGATTTCGTTAACAAAGTGCTGAAATACTGCTGGTGCATTGCACAATCCAAATGGCATTACTAGATACTCATAGTGACCAAATCTAGTGTTAAATGCCGTCTTCCATTCATCTCCTTTACGGATTCTGACCAGATTGTAGGCCCCACGGAGATCTAACTTGGAAAAAATAGAAGCACCTTGAAGACGATCGAATAACTCAGAAATGAGCGGCAAAGGATAGCTGTTTTTGACAGTAATCTGATTCAAGGCTCGATAATCAATACAGGGACGAAGACCTCCATCTTTTTTCCCAATGAAGAAAAAACCTGCACCCACAGGTGAAGAGGAAGGACGAATGAATCCTCTGGCTAAGTTGTCCTTTATGTATTCCTCAAGAGAGACATTTTCTTGACGAGAGAGGGGATAGGTCCTTCCCTTAGGTAGAGGAGCCCCTGAATACAATTCGATAGGACAGTCAAATATCCGGTGTGGAGGTAATGTCTCAGCCTCTTTTTTAGAAAACACATCACTAAAGGCATGATAGTAATTGGGCAATGATTCAGGAACTTCCACCATAGCTACGACAGGACTGGATGGTTTAGAGGGATTTTGCAGGCAATGTTTGAAACAGGTAGTTCCCCAGGAAATAAGTTCTCCTTTAGACCATGAGAAAACTGGATCATGAAGCTGCAACCAAGGTAACCCCAGAATCAATGGTATGTGGGGAGAAGAGATGACATCAAAACCAATAATTTCAGAATGAAGTATGCCCACAGTCAAAAGAAGAGGAATGGTAGAATGCTTTATGATACCAGTACCTAGAGGCTGTCCACTGACAGTAGTTACCTTAATTAACTGTTTCTTGGCTTGAAGAGGAATCCTGAGAGAGTCAGCAAAGTTAGAATCAATGAATACTCCAGCAGCTCCAGAATCGATGAGAGCTTGAGCTCGAAACTTGGTGTTTCCAAAAGAGATAGTTACAGGAACAAAAAGTTTAGAATTGAGGGAAGACATGGGATTCTGGCTTAACTCTGTCCCTCTATCAAAAGTTAAGCCTTGGCTTTTACTGGCCGGATAGGACAGTCCTTCAGTAAATGTCCTTTGGTACCACAATACAGACATAACCCAAGAGTACGCCTTCTATGGCGTTCAGCTTCTGACAATTTAATAGCTCCTACTTCCATGGGTTCCACAGACTCAGGAGATTGGGAATTATTATTAGAAAGACTTGAGGTTCGAATAGGAGGACGAAATGAAGATTTAACAAAGGATCTCCGATTCCTATCTCTCTCCTGAAGACGTTCAGAATGCCGGGCGTCAAGAGTAATACATAAATTGATAAGACCCTCCAATGAATCGGGGAGTTCCGAAATACTAGTTCATCCTTAAGGCGTTCGCAAAGTCCTTTGCGAAAGGCTGCCCGTAAGGCTCCATGGTTCCAATCTGTTTCTGCGGCTAAAGTCCTGAATTCAATAGCATATTGAGCTACCGAAAGGGATCCCTGTCTCAGATCCAACAATCCTGCCTCAGCAGCTGCAGACCTCCCAGGCTTGTCAAAAACAGAAGAAAAAATGGACACAAATAATTCCACATCCTGTAGTAACGGATCATTCTTCTCTAAAAGAGGGGACACCCAGGCTAGAGCCTTACCCTTCAAGAGAGAAATAATAAAGGTGATTTTGGAAGTAGAATTGGAAAAAACTTGAGGATTGTTTCTGAAGTGTAAACGACACTGATTAAGGAATCCACGGCATTCTTCTGGATTACCGTCATATTTATCTGGAAGTGGGATTCGTGGTATATTCTGTCCAACAGTTTGAGGTGGATTAAAGAAAGCATTGGTGCTAGTAGCAGTGGTAGCAGGAGTCACCGTCGCTTGAGAAGGAGCGGAGAGGTTATGTAGCAGAGCAGTAATCTGGTCAAGCTTGGAATCCAAAGATTGCAAATGAGCAGAATGATTTCCTAGAAGTTGCCCTTGTAGAGCCACAGCCCTGGATAACTCGTCAGGGTCCATATTATGGTCCATTTGTACTGTCAGGTTAGGAAATATCCAGAAGTAGACCCAAATGCAAGGGCAAACTTAAACAACACCCTTGCACTCTGAGTTTAATCCAGGACGTGACCCCACGACAACCTCCAAAAAACAAAGTACTCGCGATATGGAGCAGGGTTAGCCTGTGCCAAAGTAATTCATGATATCAGCCAGATAGACTTCTGAATAAGGAACTGGTTTCAGGAAATGCCTTCCACAGAATCAGGAGAGCAGGGAAAGTCACTTATACTCAGACAGAAGAAGGGTAAAACAGGAAACAGTTAATAATGCAGGATTAGGTCATTTGTTATCAGGCAGTCTGAAGGTTAACACTGTGTAGACAGTCTTTGCAGAGTATGCAACAGGTAATCAGGCAGTTTGAGGGTTAACTCTGAGTAGACAGTCTTTGCAGAGTATGCAACAGGTAATCAGGCAGTTTGAGAGTTAGCACTGTGTAGACAGTCTTTGCAGAGTATGCAACAGGTAATCAGGCAGTTTGAGGGTAAACACTGTGTAGTCAGAACTTGCAGAATTAACAACATGTAATCAAGTAGTTTGAAGGTTAACACTGTGTTGTCAGAACTTGCAGTGATAGCAACAGGTAAGCTGGTAGTTTGAAGGTTAACACAGATTAATCAGTACTTGTGGAGATTGGCAACAGGATATCAAGCAGTTTGAAGGTTTACACTGAATAATTGTATTTGCAGAGTTTGGAAACAGGTAAACATGCAGATTGAAGGATTCACAGAAATAACAGTATTTGAATAGTTTGCACTACACAGAGTAGTCTGAATATGCAGGGATTGCAGCAGGTAAACAGGAAGTTTGAAAGTTTCACAAAACAAACAGTACTTGCATTGTTTGAAGACAGGTATTCAGGAGGTTGAAGGACACAAGGCTGAAATCTCACGGAGAGGTTACGAAGATCTTGCCAATAGGAATTTTTCACCTTTAATTCCGATTGGCTGATAGATTTCTATCAGCCAATCGGAATTCAAGGGATGCCATCTTGGATGAAGTCACTTAAAGGAACCTTCATTCGGGAAGAAGACTATGATTGAAGAGGATGCTCTGTGCCGGATGTCTTGAAGATGGACCCGCTCCGCGCCGGATAGATGACAATAGAAGATGCCGTCTGTCATGCCGCACTGCTCTAGCCGTTGCTAGGGGCACAGTGTCTTCTTCCTGCTCATTGCCAGGGGCAGTGTCAGCTCAGGATGCATGCGGTGCTGACGTCATCACCGCACGCTCCTGATGCTGGTGGGTCCTTACAGGCACGAATCCTGCGCCTATTTAAACTGCTCACTAACAATCTGTCACTGCCCAAGTATAGGTGTCACTCTGTGTGCTCCTAGGTGTGACAGATCGTTTTAGCTACTGTTATACTGCTGCTGATTCCTGCCTGCTTACTGAATACTCTACCTGGTTAACCCCTAAATAGCTGGACTGTTATACTGCTGCTGATTCCTACCTGCTTACTGACTACTCTACCTGGTTAACCCCTAAATTGCTGGACTGTTATACTGCTGCTAATTCATACCTGTTTACTGACTACTCTAATTGGTTAACCCTTAAATTGCTGGACTGTTATACTGCTGCTGAACCTGCCTGTCTGACTACTCTGCTCATCAACTCCTGCTGTTCTGGATTGTCTCTTCGTTGACGAACCCTGCCTGCCTGACCATTCTAGTGGTGTGCCCTTGGACTGCTCTTCTGTTGCTGCTGGGGACTGTCCTGCCTGTGGTGATTGCCGCTCTCCTCATCTTACTCCTTTCTTTGCTCTGGGATATTCCCTATCATTCTAGCTTGACACCGGGATAACAAGTCTACTGGCCGAGTTCGGTCTGATAGAGGAGTATCCCACGAGCATTACACCATCTGGATCAAGACTTCTGCCCGTCTAGAGGACCACTTCTGCCGGCTTGGATGAAGACTTCTCCCGGCTTCATTGAGGACTTCTTTCCGCTTCGCTTAGGACTTCTCCCGGCTTCGTTGAGGATGGATGTCCGGTCTTCAAAACTGTAAGTGGATCTTTGGGGGTTAGTGTTAGGTTTTTTAAGGGTTTTAGATTAGGGTTTGGGCAATTAAAAAAGAGATAAATGCCCTTTTAAGTGCAATGCCCATCCAAATGCCCTTTTCAGGGCAATGGGGAGCTTATTTTTTTTTAGTTAGGATTTTATTTGGGGGGTTGGTTGTGTGGGTGGTGGGTTTTACTGTTGGGGGGGTGTTTGTATTTTTTTTTACAGGTAAAAGAGCTGATTTCTTTGGGGCAATGTCCCACGAAAGGCCCTTTTAAGGGCTATTGGTAGTTTTGTTTAGGCTAGGGGTTTTTTTTATTTGGGGGGGGGGGCTTTTTTTATTTTGATAGGGCTATTAGATTAGGTGTAATTAGTTTAAATATCTGATCATTTCTTTTTTATTTTTTGTAATTTAGTCGTTGTTTGTTTTTTTGTAATTTAGGTAATTGTATTTAATTTAGGTAATTTATTTAATGGTAGAGTAAGGTTAGGTGCTAGTGTAAGACAGGTTAGGTTTTATTTTACAGCTAAATTTGTATTTATTTTAGCTAGGTAGTTAGTAAATAGTTAAAGGGACAGTCAAGTCCAAAAAAACTTTCATCATTTAAATAGGGCATTCAATTTTAAACAAATTTACTTTTATCACCAATTTTGCTTTGTTCTCTTGGTATTCTTAGTTGAAAGCTAAAACTAGGAGGTTCATATGCTAATTTCTTAGACCTTGAAGACTGCCTCTAATCTGAATGCATTGTGACCACTAGAGGGCATTAGTTCACATGTTTCATATAGATAACATTGAGCTCATGCACGTAAAGTGACCTAGGACTGAGCACTGATTGGCTAAACTGCATGTCTGTCAAAAGATCTGAAATAAGGGGGCAGTCAGCAGAAGCTTAGATACAAGATAATTACAGAGGTAAAAAGTATATTAATATAACTGTGTTGGTTGTGCAAAACTGGGGATTGGGTAATAAAGGGATTCTCTTTCTTTTTAAACAACAACAATTCTGGTGTTGACTGTCCCTTTAATAACTATTTGGTAACTATTCTACCTAGTTAAAATAAATACAAACTTGCCTGTAAAATAAAAATAAACCCTAAGCTAGATATAATGTACCTATTAGTTATATTGCAGCTAACTTAGGGTTTATTTTACAGGTAAGTATTTAGTTTTAAATAGGAATTATTTAGTCATTAGTAGTAGGTTATTAAATTAGGGGTTAATTTATTTTAATTATATTTAAGTTAGGGGGGTTAGGGTTAGACTTAGGTTTAGGGGTTAATACATTTAGTATAGTGGCGGCGACGTTGGGGGCATCAGATTAGGGGTTAATAGATGTAGGTAGGTAGCGGCGATGTTAGGGGTGGCAGATTAGGAGTTAATAATATTTAACTAGTGTTTGCGATGCAGGAGTGCAGCAGTTTAGGGGTTAATAGGTTTATTATAGTGGCAGCGATGTCCGGAGCCGCAGATTAGGGGTTAATAAGTATAATGTAGGTGTCGGCGATGTATGGGGCGGCAGATTAGGGGTTAATAAGTGTAAGATTAGGGGTGTTTAGACTCGGTTCATGTTAGGGTGTTAGGTGTAAACATAAATTTTGTTTCCCCATAGGAATCAATGGGGCTGTGTTACGGAGCTTTACGCTGCTTTTTTGCAGCTCTCCCCATTGATGTTTATGGGGAAATCGTGCACGAGCAATTAAAACCAGCTCACCGCAGCTTTCAGCAGCGCTGGTATTGGAGTGTGGTATGGAGCTCAATTTTGCTTTACGCTCACTTCTTGCCTGATAACGCTGGGTTTTTATAAACCTGTAATACCAGTGCTGTAGGGAAGTGAGCGGTGGCAATAACGTGCAAGTTAGCACTGTACCCCTCATAACGCAAAACACGTAATCTAGCCGAAAGTTAAACACCATGTAATTACAACACATATCTGTTGTGTTGCTATAGAATAACAGATGAGCCAAATCTAAACATTTTAAAACAAATTAGCATAGTAGCAAAACTCCACCCAAAATTTGCCTTATTTGGAGGAGGCAATCTTGGCTTTAGTCTGCTGACAACACTAGTCAATATCATAAAGTTAGTATAAAGTACAAAGTTTTACCATTTTTATCAGTTAAAGCTTATACATACTGCTATGTAGCAGAGTTAAAGGGACACTGAACCCAAAATCTTTCTTTCATGATTCAGATAGAGCATGCAATTTTAAGCCACTTTCTAATTTATTCCTATTATCAATTTTTCTTCGTTCTCTTGCTATCTTTATTTTAAAAAGAAGACATCTAAGCTGTTTTTTTTTTTCAGAACTCTGGACAGCACTTTTTTATTGGTGGATGAGTTTATCCACCAATCAGCAAGAACAACCCAGGTTGATCACCAAAAATGGGCCGGCATCTAAACTTACTTTCTTGCATTTCAAATAAAGATACCAAGAGAATGAAGAAAATGTGATAATAGGAGTAAATTAGAAAGTTGCTTAAAATGCCATGCTCTATCTGAATCACGAAAGAAAAAATTTGGGTACAGTGTCCCTTTAACATTGGGAAGTCAGCAGGATGCATTTCATGTTCTGAAAATTAGAAAATATTCATTTTTTAGAACTAAATTACATGAAAAGGGGACAACAAATTACAAAATGGTATTGGCAAATTTATTTCATTACATGTAACCAAAAATGTTATTTTAAAAGCTCAAAGCTTTTACTGTCGCTTTTAAATTACGCCACAATCAAGGAAGATAAGATTATTATAAACACCCACGAGATATAGATAAATATACAAAGAGAAAGGAAGTGGTAGTGAAAGAGAATCTCATAAGAGTAAAAAATAGTTTCTTTAATTATAGGGTCATGAAACCAAACATTTTTCTTTCATAAATCAGACAGAATGTCCGGTGTTAAACAACTTTCCAATTTACTTCTGCTTCAATCTCTTGGTATCCTTTGTTAAAGTAGGGGCAATGCACTACTGGGAGCTAGCTGAACATATCTGGTGAGACAATGATAAGAGGTATATATGTGCAACCACCAATCAGCAGCTATCTTCCATTAGTGCACTGCTGCTCCAAAGCCTACCTAGGTATGCTTATCAACAAATGATACCAAGAGAATGAAGCACATTTGATAATAGAACTAAACTGGAAAGTTGTTTTAAATCACATGCTCTATCAAATTAGTGAATGTTTTATTTTGACTTTACTGTCTCTTTTATGTAAATAAAATACAATGTTGTTTTTAAATAACTAGAATTCTTGATGTCTGTTCCATTTTGGGCTACATTGGACACTTAATACATAAATTCACTTTTTTCAATCTGCTTTCTTTGAAGGGAGGTGCAATGTGCAAACCATCATTCTTCCCTCAACATCCAATCAGATTTGAGATTCAAGACTGTATCAGCATGAAGACCTTTGTGCCCTTATTCTGTGGTTTCTGTGGTATGAGGAGTTGCATCCCATATCAAACTACCGAAGAGTTCATTGACTTTCAGTGCAGAAATGGACTGGCCAAGAAAATGATGATGTTTATTATTTCCTGTGTATGTTACTAACAAAAAAAATATGTACAATTGATAACAGTAAATAAATCCCATAACAGGAAAACTCTTTGAAGCATTTTAAATGACAGATATACTTTATACAAATGTAATTAATAACAAGAAGCCTAGCCTTAAGGGATTTTAGAATTCAATGGAACATGATAAAAGGTTAATTTCCCTTTACTTGATTTAGGCCTATCTTAGTAATTTAAATGGAAATCTTTTGATCCATGCATGTGAAACAACTCATAGTTTATGAACCATTAGCCTGCCTAGTCTAGCTACCTAATGGCAATCTATGGCCGGGGGGGGGGGGGGGGGAAATTTAAAATGGCGTCTATACCCTGAGGTAATCTAGCAGTCCTTCAGCTGCTGACAAAAACATAATCACCATCTGTAAACTTCTATAGGAGCATCCCAGGTCATACTTGAAAACAAGAGAAATCTTAATGTATCTTTCCTGGTAAAATATTTTATAAATAAAATAAATACATTTATAGGAACAACATCTTCTTCAAATAATATAATGACCAGGTAGGTACTAATAAACTATTTGTAAAGAAAGCATTTGCTCTGAAAATAAAGATTGTTGTGCAAGTTAATAAATAGGGAGGAGCTGGGGTAATATTAATTTCCTAAAACCATTTGTCAAAACCAGATTAAGACCCAGAGAGTGATTTAGGGTAGTAGCAATAGCAGACCAACAAAGATCTCAAGAACAGGTCCTGATGATGAGTACTTCTAAGAGTATAATAGATAGGTAGAGTAAAAGGAAATGCTGTTTAGCACGTAATTAGATTATTTTTTTAAATTAAGACTTAACGTTTATTACTGATTATTTAAAAGACAGCATGAAAACAGTGGAAAAACTTCTGCCACCAAAAAAGTTAAAAGCGCATCTCTGTCTCTGGTATTTGAAAGTTTGTTGAACAATTAGGTGTTTGTCTAAGGGTATATGGTAGTTTAGCATGAAAAAGAAAGCTACTATAGCGTAGGATTAGAGTTATGGAATCTTTGGCGTATATTAGAAATATGAAGTCGTTAGATAACGATATAAGTATCGCTTACTACCAAGCCAGAAAAGCACATATAATGGAAGCTTAATGTGAAACGCGACCGCGTCAGGGGTCTTTCTCATATTTTAACCAGCTCTCTGTCTTAATGGAAAATCAGTCTGTCTTTGTTGAAAATATATGTTTGTTTGTCCAAAAAATGGGTTTTAGAATGTGAGTGGTTTGATGTTGTGGTAGGAACTTTTCCTTTATATGTGCTTTTCTGACTTGGTAGTAAGTGATACTTATATCATTATCTAACAACTTCCTATTTCTAATATAAGCCAAAGATCCCATAACGCTAATCCTATTCTTTTATTCTTTTTCTTGCTAAACTACCATATACCCTTAGACAAACAACTAATTGTTCTACAAACTTTCAAGTACCAGAAACAGAGATGTGCTTTTAACTTTTTCGTTGGCAGCAGTTTCTCCACTGTTTCATGCTGTCTTTTAAAGAATCTGTAATAAACGTAAAGAGGCCCATTGATCAAGCTCCGATTGGAGCTTGAGGGCCCGTGTTTCTGACAAGCCTGCAGGCTCACCAGAAACACCAGTTATGAAGCAGCGGTCTAAAGACCACTGCTCCATAACCTGTCCGCCTGCTCTGAGCAGGCGGACAGAGATCGCCACAATTCAACCCGATCGTGTACGATCAAGTTGATTGACACCACTCTGCTGGCGGAGAATCTGCAGGGGGCGGTGTTGCACCAGCAGCTCACAAGAGCTGCTCGTGCAATGCTGAATACGGAGAGCGTATTGCTCTCCACATTCAGCGAGGTCTGTCGGACCTGATCCGACAGACTTTTAATAAATAGGCCTCAAAGTCTTAATTTAAAAAAATAATCTAATTACGTGCTAAACAGCATTTCGTTTTTTTCTCTACCTATCTATTATAGGTTTTTATGTATATGTGTACATTATAATGCTAAAGTACACTATTGAATAAGTTACTAATTATACCATTGTGTACTACAAGGGTATCCAAAAGACATTTTTCTTTAACATAGGACCAAAATCCTTTTCTTATACTTCTGAGAGTAGTAAGAAATTACAAAGTATGATACCCATAAGCCTTGGAAGATGGGAACAGAAAGAAGGAAAACACAAGCATCCAAGCATGGTACAAAGGAGCAAAAGAGTTCAGGTTAGCAATGTGAAATCAAAACAGTCTGGTAGGTACAAAGATCTATCTATCTATCTATCTATCTATCTATCTATATAAATAAAATATATATATATAATTATCAGTTATTTGTAGAGCGCCAAAAGATTCTGCAGCACTATATATATATATATATATATAAACAGGTCCAACAGTATTTAGCCATGAAACAGCTTTTCAGTCAACTATCCATTAACTTTTGGTCCATTCCCAAGAGGGCACTATAAATAAAACCAGAAATGCTTGTGCAATGTTAAATGCTAATAGCGTATGCTGTCGGCATTTAGCAAGGTTGAGTGGACATGATTCGCTACAGTGAATCATGTCCGCTCGCCTCTTAATAAATCTACCCCTAAGTGTGAGAATAACATGTAGCTGTATTTTTCATTAGCTGTTTAAATATTGACAAAATAAGTGTAAAGTTTTAGTGTCTATAAAACAATGGGAGCTGCCATGTTGTAACTTAGGTTATATTCTCTGCTCTGGTCAATTAGGGACAGTAATAAATAGGTCACTAGAGTGTGCAGCCAATGGCTGTGTGGAATATAACAGTGTTCTGCACTTCCATTTCTAACAGGAACTGAAAAGCTCACAATTTCAGAATGCAATTACAGGAAAAGGGGACAAAATAAATAATGAAAGTAAATTGCAGCGTTTTATATATATATATATATATATATATATATATATATATATATATATATATATATATATATATATACATGATTTATCATTTTATATTACCATCTCAAAGTGTTTAATGCCCCTTTACGTAACTTTGAAACTTGTCAAAAAAAGAATTCAGACTTGGGACTCAATTCTCAAGAACTCGCCAGCATGGAGAGAAATCTTTATCTTATTTTACAGAGCACTATATGGTAAAGTAATTGTCCTTCCTTCACATAAAGAATGTAAGGGAACTTCCCTTAATGAGATACACAGTTCCCAAAGAAGAAATGCCTTTAAAACAATACCTGAGGGACCTCTTAATACTGATGAGGCATCTGATAGAATCTCTCCAGACCAGAGAGCTTTTAAAGAATTGGGCGCTAATATTACATTGTCTATTTATTATGTATTTGTTCTACTGTATTTAATGGTCCTTTAACTCAAAGTCGAAAGAACATGAAAATTATTATATTTTGTAAAGACCAAACTAATGGATAGAAGCATTTCGAGATGGAACCTCAAACAATAATGCTTGAAGAAAATCCAACTTAAATAATCTAGAAATAAAATTTGTCAAATATTGCTTAAGGGGGCGGAGCCGGCCGAAGTTGAGAATGGCCGCACATCTTTAGTGCTCCAGCCTAACCGTCCTCTGTGTGGCAATTTACAAAGCTTTTCTATGTCCTAAGTTAAGATTTTTTAACCTATGCAAAATCAACTAAACCCCTGTTTATAAACTCTGCTAACTGTATGCTGTATAAAGTATTACAGCAGAAGCTGCACTCAAAGAAATGCACCTGTGGACAGGCAGGATTCCCACCTGTGCAAGGTAATCGGCACTCCTCCATGGAATTAAAGTTGTAGGAGGAGGAGGGGAGCAGAGAGCACCTTGCACAGAAGAAGGAGAGAGGTGAAGTTTACGCTGCTCTGAGCTGCCCCCGTTGTGTGAGGGAGTAATTAAAGGAGCAGAGACCTTACCGGTAACTCCAACACAGCCTCCGCCATAGCCCCCAGGGAGTGACATAAGGCAAGACTCGGAGACAAACCGCTCGTGAAGCGGTCCGGCAGTACGCTGCAGGAGGAGGAGTGGACCAGGTCCGGTGGTATGCGGCAGGAGGAGGAGAGGAACCCCCGCTCATAAACTTTGCTACCTGCACGCTGTGTAAAGCATCACAGTAGAAGCTGCGCCTGTGGACAAAGAATCGCACCTGTGGACATGCAGTGCGTGGGATAGGTAAAAAGAGCAAAAAACTTTACCACCACTCATCACACAGCCTTTGCCCTAGCACCTGGGGAGCACGGGAAGGCAAGCCCCGGAGGCACACCGACTGCGAAGCGGTCCAGGGATAAAGAGCATAGTGCCCCCCAAGCAAGCCTTTGCATCGCGCTACCCACAAAGTGGACTTGGAAAGGTGAACCATAAGGTTCATGGTAGCAACAAGAGGAGAAGGAAACCTGAGGATATCAGGACCCGCCACCAAGAGCTGGGGTACGAGAGAAGGTAGCGGGAGGAATACGGGCCCGGAGCAAAGAGGAGTAGCGGACACTGAGACCCTCAGCACACAGACAGCGGCACCCCAGCCAAGAGGGAAAACAGCTTGCGCGGCTGTATTCCGTTATATCTCAGCAGGCCCACAGGACCCAGGTCAAACGAGTGGTCTTCTCACTGCACCTCATTGGATTATAAATAACCAGAGCGGCACTAAGGCAGATAAAAGCCTAAAGTGGACTATCTAAGCCGCAGAGGAGATACAGTCTTTTTTTTTTTTTGCCCGGAGAGAGGACAAGGAGAAAAAAAAGAAGAGCATAAGGAAGTAAAGAGAAAGTTTTCTCTTTTTTTGTACCCCTTCCTCCTGGGACTTTTCAAATCTTGTCACATTTGAACTACTGTAGATTTGGGACATTACAGGCAGCGGAGTGGTCTATAGTGGGGAATATACAAGATTGTCTAAGGGGTCCTTCTATTGAACTCAGCAGCATTTGTATTAGTTCCATTGTACTGGAGTCAATACCTTTCCAGTTTGTTGAAAGCCATCACAGAATAATATAAACTAAACTGCTTACAGCACTCTAAGCCTCAGGTATAAGTGCGCCACACACTTTTAGATTCCCAGGTGACACAAAATAAATAGGGTCCAGAATGGCCTCAAGGAAAGCAGCCAAACAGGACAAAAATGGGAAAACTAATTCAGCTCATGCACCAAAGGTAGATTCTTTTTTTTAAGCTACTGAACTTTCCTCACTGAATAAATCTGTAGAACGGGTTTCACCTAATATTTCTATAAGGTCTCCTGAACCCAATACACCCCCTTTAACGAAAGCTGATCTGCAAGGTCTACCTACAAAAGCGGATATTCAAATCCTGCTGGAGGAAATCAGTCAGGTGAAATTATGTATTAAAAATTAATTTACTGCAATAAAAAAAGATATAGGGGAAATAGGGAACAGAGTAGCCCAATTGGAGGAAGACAAAGAAGTATGGGTCAACCACATAGATACTATGTCTCAACAGATTCATCAACAAGGAGAAGTTATAACGTCCCTATAAAATCAGATAGAGGACATGGAGAATAGGCAGAGGAGGTCTAATCTAAGGATCAGGGGGATATCAGAAGATATACCCCCAGTAGACCTAGAAAAATTTCTTCTAAAATTCTTCACTTCCCTAACAGGGGATGAAACATATTCAGATAAGACAATGGAAAGGTGTCACAGAGCTTTAAAACCCAGGCAAAATAAAGGTGAGCCCCCCAGGGACGTAATAATTAAATTCGCACACTTTAAAGATAAAGAGGCCATATCACAGGCGGCAAGACAACATCAAAATATTATGTTTGAAGGTCATCACATTCACATTTTTACTGACATCTCCCCAAACACTCTACAAAAAAGAAAAGAGCTTAGATTTCTCACTCTGCACCTTAATAATCTAAAAATTCCTTATAGATTGGGATTCCCCTTCGGTTTAAGAGCCATAGTGGATTGGAAGTCTGCGACCCTAAACTCCCTGCAAGACCTCAAAACTTTCTGTGACACCTTAGGAATCAGTACTCCTGTATCGGACAGACTAAACCAGGAGAAAGGGGAGAATACCCATCTATCTAATTTAAGGGTAACACAGAGTCTAAGGGGCCAACAATGGATAAAAGTCCCAGTTAGGAGAAAGCAGCCGGAAAAGACCAACACTCATGAAGAGTTAATTCCCAATAACTGTGTTGTGATATCTCCAAACTCTAATATGTGATGATACAAATATATAAGTTTGCTGCTAAGTGTTTTGTATAACCATAACATGTGCCCCCTCCCCAAATACAAGGGTTTTTTTTTTTTTTCTTACACTTAGGTTTCACGTCAAGTGAATGTATAAATTAATTATATAATGCACATAATTTTGTATTTAAGTGTGCCCCCCCCCTTCTTTTTGAGGGGTGGGTGGGGAGGGGTACTATGGTATTTGCACAAAAAAAATTTGTTGTGTGGATCTTTTCTATTTATGGTTTGAATCGTGCACATTTTTTTTTTTTTATTTTTTTTTTATATGTATGTCTATAAATAGATATAACAGTGTCATGTTGGATATGAATATACATGGGTAGCACAATGTTGTTTGTATTAAAAGGTGTTCCACGGCCTCAGAAGGGCATTTCTACAGGAAGGAATTTAGATTACAATGTTAATATTTGGGGTTATGTCAGGTATAGTTATAAATATGGAGGGGGAGGGGTGGATTGGGAGGGAGGCGAGGATGGGGAGGGGTACCAGGGTATCTGCACTAAAATTTTGTCTTATAGAAACCACTTACACAGGATATGGAATTTGTATTCTAACACTTAACGGGCTTAGAAGTAGTTATAATAGAAACATGTTTAAATTGGGCTTACACGGGCAGCACTTTTTTTTTTTTTTTTCACTGAATTAGAAGGTGACTTACGGCCTCAGTAGGACATTCTTATAGAAAGGAATTTAGATCACAATTTTAATACTGGGATGTTACGTTTGGTGTAGTTATAAATATGCTGTACAAGGTATTTTTAGTTAGGCTTTTAGCATATCCCCGCCCCCCCTTCGCATCTTAGAGGCGAGGGTGGGGAGGGGTTCTAAGGCACCAGGGTATTTACACAAAAGCCTTGTCTTATAGAAACTACCTATATAGGATATGGAATCTGCATATAAACCCCTAATGGTAGTTATAATAGAGGTATGCTTAAATGGATATACACGGGCAACACAATATTGTCGATAATTCTTACCCCCCTTTTTTTTTTTTCTTCTCTCCTTCTCTTTCTTTCTTCTCTTTTTATTGCTCACTAGGTAGGGGGAGGGGTTTTATGGAATTAATATAGCACTTTTGGTTAGTTAGAGATATTTGTATAACTTGCTAGTTAAGAGTATTATAATTAAAAGTATCAGTTATAGTAAGAAATCTAGTAGGGAGGCTCTAAGCCCGCCCCCCGTCGGGAAGGGCAGGGACCAGAAGGCTTTAATCAATAGGGGGAAGCCTAGAGACGTAGAACATTTTTTTACAATGACAAGTTCTGCATATTTGCCACAAGGGGAAATTCATCTGTCGGTTTAATTTTCCCTAAAATTAGGTTCTGGGTAGGTCATGAATGGAAGGTGTGTGTGAGTGTCCCCCCCCCCTTTTTTTTTTTTTTTCTCTTTCTCTTTCTCTTTTTCTTTCCTTCCTGCCCCTGTCTCCCCAGCACCCCTTTTTTCTGCACCTTTTTCATATGCATTTCCTGGAACTTTGCATTCATTTAAAGAATGAAGTTAGATAAAAGAAAGATTAGCCTATTATCCCAAAACGCTAAAGGTCTTAATAGCCCGCAGAAACGTAATAAGGCCCTTCATAGCTTTCTTAAAGAAAAGGGAGATATCATCTTTGTGCAAGAATCTCATTTTAATAAAAATAAAGCACCCAATTTTACAAATAACTACTACCCAACCATATACCAGAGTTCTAATAATCTAAAGAAAAATGGAGTCTGTATATTATTTCACAGAGATTCTCCATTTCAACTTATCCAGATGGATAAGGATGAAGAAGGGAGATTTATTTGTTTAGTGGGACTACTGTACAACAGACCAGTCACACTAGTAAATATTTACGCCCCAAATAGAGGGCAGAAACTATTCTTTAAGAAAATACATAATCGGATATTAGATATGCAGAAAGGTAACTTAATTATTGGGGGCGATTTTAACATACCAATGGAGCCGGGGGCGGATTGCTCTAAATTCAAAAGTAATATTTCCAGACATATTATTAACTCAGTCAAGTCGAATCTTCTCTCTCTGTCATTAATAGATGTATGGAGGTCACTTCATCCAACTATCAGAGATTACACTTACTATTCCCCACCCCAAAAATCCTATACACCTATTGACTATTTTTGGATTGACCAAAATAGTTATATCTTAGTCCAAGAGGCCAAAATTCATAATATTACTTGGTCAGACCATTCTCTTATATCTATGCAGCTACGCTGGCCCCAAAAACCAACAGTTCCTTATCAATGGCGCTTAGATGATAATCTTTTAAAAGACCTTCAAATAAGACAGTCCATACTAAAATCTATAGAATCCTACTTCGACATTAATGCCATAGAAGATACCTCTCCAAGTACTTGGTGGGTTGCTCATAAAGCGGTAATAAGGGGTGAACTCATAAAACATAAATCTAGATTAAATAGACAAACTAGAAAACATTATGCACAGCTATTGGATTCACTTTCTAGGGCAGAATATAAACATAAGAGGGACCCATATAATAAACAATTGTCTGATTCCCTTAAAAAAGAACGAGAAAATTTGAATGGTTTCCTGGATAAAAGAGTGCAATGCAGAGCTTTACAGCTTAAAAAGGTGTTCTTTAATGGTGGCAATAAAGCCAGTAGACTATTAGCACGAGCATTAAAAAAAAGAACGCTACAAACATATGTATCTAAAATAACAGATGGGAGGGGAACCCTTAAATCAGGGAGCCAGGACATCGCCAATGTATTTCAGAGATACTATCAACAATTATACAATGTGGATACACAAAATGAAGATAAAAAGTTCTTAATAGATAAAGCCAAATACATCAATGAAACAAAGACCCCTACTATAAAGGATCATCAAAAAAAATGCTAGACGAACCTTTTTCTTTAGAAAAAATTACACAGACCATTAAAAAATTTGCTTTAGGAAAAAGTCCAGGAATAGACGGATTTACCTCTATTTATTATAAAACATTCACTGAGACTCTTGCCCCAAAACTTTTACTATACTTTAATTCAGTAAGCTCAGAACCTCTTTTAGCAAAAGAAATGCTTGAAGCTAAGATTATTGTCTTACATAAACCAGGTAAAGATCCTAAAATACCAGCAAGCTATAGAACTATTTCATTATTGAATAATGATGTTAAAATTTATGCTAAACTCATACGCCTAGATTTAGAGTTCTGCGGCCAAAGGGGTGCGTTAGCTACGCTGGCTTTTTTCTGGCCGCACCTTTTAAATACCTCTGGTATTTAGAGTTCACAGAATGGCTGCGTTAGGCTCCAAAAAAGGAGCGTAGAGATATTTACCGAAACTTCAACTCTTGATACCAGCGGTGCTTACAGACGCGGCCAGCTTCAAAAACATGCTCATGCACGATATCCCCATAGAAAACAATGGGGCAGTTTGAGCTGAAAAAAAACCTAACACCTGCAAAAAAGCCGCGTTCAGCTCCTAACGCAGCCCCATTGTTTTCTATGGGGAAACACTTCCTACGTCTGCACCTAACACTCTAACATGTACCCCGAGTCTAAACACCCCTAACCTTACACTTATTAACCCCTATTCTGCCTCCCCCTCTATCGCTGACACCTGCATATTTTTTTTAACCCCTAATCTGCCGCTCCGTAAACCGCAGCTACTTACATTATCCCTATGTACCCCTAATCTGCTGCCCCTAACACCGCCGACCCCTATATTATATTTATTAACCCCTAATCTGCCCCCCACAACGTCGCCTCCACCTGCCTACACTTACCTGCCGTCCGCACGCCGCCGCTACTATAATAAAGCTATTAATCCCTAATCCGCCTCACTCCCGCCTCAATAACCCTATAATAAATAGAATTAACCCCTAATCTGCCCTCCCTAACAAGCGGCGGCTGAAGAAATCCATCATCGGGCTGAAGTTGGAAGTCCATCATCGGGATGAAGTCTTCTATCAAGCCGCATCTTCAATCTTCTTTCTTCTGGAGCGGAGCGGAGTCATCTTCTTCCAAGCCGACGTGGAACATCCTCTTCAACCGACGCCTACTCGCCGAATGACGGTTCCTTTAAATGACATCATCCAAGATGGCATCCCTCGAATTCCGATTGGCTGATAGGATTCTATCAGCCAATCGGAATTAAGGTAGGAATATTCTGATCGGAACAGCCAATAGAATGCGAGCTCAATCTGATTGGCTGATTGGATCAGCCAATCGGATTTAACTTGATTCTGATTGGCTGATTCCATCAGCCAATCAGAATATTCCTACCTTAATTCCGATTGGCTGATAGAATCCTATCAGCCAATCGGAATTCGAGGGACGCCATCTTGGATGACGTCATTTAAAGGAACCGTCATTCGGCGAGTAGGCGTCGGTTGAAGAGGATGTTCCACGTCAGCTTGGAAGAAGATGGCTCCGCAAAAGAAAGAAGATTGAAGATGCGGCTTGATAGAAGACTTCATCCCAATGATGGACTTCCGACTTCAGCCCCATGATGGATTTCTTCAGCCGCCGCTTGGATCCAGACTTCAGCCCAAGGATGGACGTCACTCTTCAGCCCCCCGCTTGGGCTTGGATCAACACTTCCGAGGACCGATCGGTGAACCTGGTATGGTGAAGATAAGGTAGGAAGATCTTCAGGGGCTTAGTATTAGGTTTATTTAAGGGGGTTTGGGTTAGATTAGGGGTATGTGGGTGGTGGGTTGTAATGTTGGGGGGGTATTGTATGTGTTTTTTTTACAGGCAAAAGAGCTGAATTCTTTGGGGCATGCCCCGCAAAGGGCCCTGTTCAGGGCTGGTAAGGTAAAAGAGCTTTGAACTTTTTTAATTTAGAATAGGGTAGGGCATTTTTTTATTTTGGGGGGCTTTGTTATTTTATTAGGGGGCCTAGAGTAGGTATAATTAGTTTAAAATTGTTGTAATATTTTTCTAATGTTTGTAAATATTTTTTTATTTTTTGCAATTTAGTTATTTTTTATTTCTTGTACTTTAGTTAGTTTATTTCATTGTATTTATTTGTAGATATTTTATTTAATTAACTTATTGATAGTGTAGTGTTAGGTTTAATTGTAGATAATTGTAGGTATTGTATTTAATTTATTTATTGATAGTGTTGTGTTAGGTTTAATTGTAACTTAGGTTAGGATTTATTCTACAGGTAATTTTGTAATTATTTTAACTATTTTAGCTATTAAATAGTTCTTAACTATTTAATAGCTATTGTACCTGGTTAAAATAAATACAAAGTTGCCTGTAAAATAAATATTAATCCTAAAATAGCTATAATATAATTATAATTTATATTGTAGCTATATTAGGGTTTATTTTACAGGTAAGTATTTAGATTTAAATAGGAATAATTTATTTAATAAGAGTTAATTTATTTCGTTAGAATAAAATTATATTTAACTTAGGGGGGTGTTAGGGTTAGGGTTAAAATTAGCTTTAGGGGTTAAAAAATTTATTAGAGTAGCGGTGAGCTCCGATCGGCAGATTAGGGGTTAATACTTGAAGTTAGGTGTCGGAGATGTTAGGGAAGGCAGATTAGGGGTTAATACTATTTATTATAGGGTTATTGAGGCGGGAGTGAGGCAGATTAGGGGTTAATAACTTTATTATAATAGCGGTGCGGTCCGCTCGGCAGATTAGGGGTTAATAAGTGTAGGCAGGTGGAGGCAACGTTGTGGGGGGCAGATTAGGGGTTAATAAATATAATATAGGGGTCGGCGGTGTTAGGGGCAGCAGATTAGGGGTACATAGGGATAACGTAGTTGGCGGCAGTGTACGGAGCGGAAGATTAGGGGTTAAAAATGTTTTATAGAGTGGCGGCGATGTGGGGGGGCCTCGGTTTAGGGGTACATAGGTAGTTTATGGGTGTTAGTGTACTTTAGAGCACAGTAGTTAAGAGCTTTATAAACCGGCGTTAGCCCAGAAAGCTCTTAACTACTGACTTTTTTCTGCGGCTGGAGTTTTGTCGTTAGATTTCTAACGCTCACTTCAGCCCCAACTCTAAATACCGGAGTTAGAAAGATCCCATTGAAAAGATAGGATACGCAATTGACATAAGGGGATCTGCGGTATGGAAAAGTCGCGGCTGGAAAGTGAGCGTTAGACCCTTTCCTGACTGACTCCAAATACCGGCGGTAGCCTAAAACCAGCGTTAGGAGCCTCTAACGCTGGTTTTGACGGCTACCGCCCAACTCTAAATCTAGGCCATAGCGAATAGAATTAATAAAATACTAACGGAAATTATTAATATAGATCAAGTAGGCTTCGTGCCTTGTAGAGAAGCAAGAGATAATACCATCAAGGCACTATATTTAATAAAGTATGCTAAAATACATAAGATCCCTGCGGTTATGCTCTCACTAGACGCAGAAAAGGCCTTTGACCGGCTGGACTGGTCTTTTTTACGATTAACACTTAGTAAATTCGGTTTCGGGGAAAAAATTATACAACATATTTTCCATCTTTATACATTACCGTCGGCCATAGTAAAAATCAATGGGGTAGTCTCAGAGTCCTTCAAGATTACAAATGGAACGAGACAGGGTTGTCCCCTGTCCCCGTTATTATTTGTCCTCTCCATGGAGATTCTAGCCGCGAGAATTTGCTCAGATGTAAATATTTCAGGTATAAAAATAGGGGATCGAGATTTTAAGATATCTCTATACGCGGATGACGTGTTACTTACAATATCGGATCCAGGCAGGTCTATTAAAAAATTAGATCTGACACTGCAAGAATTCGGAAGCTATTCAAATTTTCTTATTAATAAGGGAAAATTGGAAGCACTTAAGCTTGGAATTTCATTAAGAGATTACTGTGAATGTAAGGCGAGTAGTACATTTTCCTGGAGGGATATCTCTCTAAAATATTTAGGGGTTCAACTGTCTGCTGACGACGCACGCCTCTTCTCGGAAAATTACTCTAAGTTAGCCGCTAAAATTCAAGCAGATCTTAGTTTATGGAGAACTAAAACGATATCATGGCTAGGTCGAATACACACAGTAAAAATGAATATCCTCCCACGTATTTTATATTTGTTCCAGACTATCCCCATTAATATCCCCTATACTTATTGTCTTAACCTTCAGAAAATTATAAACTCTTTTATTTGCAACCAAGCTAAACCAAGAATTAAAGCCTCTATACTTTATAAGCCAAGAACAGAAGGAGGGCTAGGTGTACCAAATATCAGAAATTACTATAGAGCAATTACTTTACAAAGGATATTAGATTGGCATACAAATCACAAGAATAAAGCTTGGGTTCAATTAGAAAATAATATAACACCATTCCAACCAATGAATAAACTAATATGGTCCCCAAGCAAAAGTAGACCCTTAAAAATTATGCAGTTCCCAATGATTAAGCATATTTTTTTAACTTGGGGGAAAATCATAACAGAGTACCCCTATATCTCAACTACCCCTTCACCTCTTCTCCCGATAACTAATAACGTGGAGTTCCAGGGGGGGCATATAGCTAGTTATCCTAGTTCACAAAATTTAAATCAATCCACACCGATATGCCAATTTTTAGAAAATGGGAAGCTCAAATCCTAACAGGAGCTGTTGAACTTAGCCAATGACACTTTCGGTAAATGGTTAAAATATTTACAATTACAAAACTTTGTGGCACTTCACCCAGAGAAAGCAAAATTGGTCAGACGACTAACTAATTTTGAAAAAATCGGTTATAATGAAATTCCAATAAGGAGTACTGTCTCATTTAGTTTTAAACTTCTAAACACCTCAACAGATTTTATAAAACTTAATTATATGCAAAAATGGGAGTTAGAGACAGGGCGACAAATAGAAGACTCAGACAGGCGGTCAATATGCACTAATGTTGCTAGATCTTCCTCTTCCTCTAATATCCAGGAATTCAATTATAAGATACTCACCAGATGGTACCTAATGCCAGTTAGAATACACAGTATATACCCTAATGCCTCCAACCACTGTTGGAGAGGATGCAGCGGGTTGGGCAGCATGCAACACATCTGGTGGGACTGCCCCGGGGTAAAAAGTATGTGGGAACTAATTACAGGATATATTCAGCAGTTGAGTGGGAAGGAAGATTTAGAATTGGACTTATACACAGCCTTATTAAATAAACCAATTAAAGGCTTATGTAAAATAAGAGCCAAACTAATAATGTATGTATTAAATGGATTTAGATCTTTACTGGCTAGAAATTGGAAAAAAACAAATGTTCCGGATGGGGAAATGCTAATTATAAGAATTAATGAGTTATTATTGTTGGAAGAATATACTTATTTAAGATCCAACAGAGAAGAGGTATTTCAGTCGATACAATCCCATTGGGAAGAATTCAAAAATACAAATCAAATTTAAGGCGGTGGGATATTAGGGTGTAACGGGGGATTGGGGAGGAGGGGACAGGAGTCTACTCATAACAAATATTGTTTTTTTTTGTTTTTTGTTTTTCTTCCCTTTCTTCTTTTATCTCTATCTATCCTTTATACTGTTAATGTGGGGTGACTGAGTCCTGGATGCCTGTAGTAAATGTTGTCTCGTCAGGTATTTTGTGTAATAAGATACCGACAGAGATGTTATGTTTATAAAGATGATTCGTAGATAAGTAGACTGTTGTAATTTCAGTCTCTTCAAGCCTCTCTATAGAATCTTTGTATTAACATTAAGTGAATGTTTTTGTTCTCTTTTTTTTCTCTGTTTTTCTTTTTGTACTAAGTCTGAATTTATAATAAAAATTAAAAAAAAAAGAAAAAAAAAAGAAAGAAAATTTGTATCCACAATCAGTACTGATGCGGAATGATTCATTAGATACCAGCACAATATTTGGGATATAGCCTTAATGCAATTTCCCTTAAATCAGAAGTTCTTACTGGGGGTATGAATACTCATTGGGGGTATGGAAACCAAATAATTACATGTAGTTATATGAAAAATTGGTGTATACTGTCCCTTTAAATGATGACATAGGGGCCAATTTACTATTGCCCGAATGGTGCCTAATGCACCTGTTTCCGGGCGAGCCTTCAGACTCACTAGAAACAGGAGTTAAGAAGCAAAGGTCTTAAAACCGGTGCTCCTTAACTCATCCGCTGTCTATAAGGTTACGGACATCAAACCACCTGATCGTGTACGATCAGGTTGATTGACACCCCCTGCGATTGGCCCCGAATCTGCAGGGGGCGGCATTGCACAAGCAGTTTACCAGAACTGCTTGTGCAATGTTAAATGCCGACAGCATATGCTGTTGGCATTCAGCGATGTCTGGCAGACATGATCCGCTACAGCGGATCATGTCCACCAGACTTTGATAAATTGGCCCCTCACTGCAAACTCTGAAGTAGTTTTCTGTTTTTTTCTTTTTTAAATAATTTTTATTGAAAGATGGACATAAGAGTGCAAACAAGCGTACATAAAACAAAATGAAAAGAAAAATTGCATTTTTGCCTTACAGGATGAACCTTGCAATACAATTGGGTATTGGAATTAAGGTTCAGAAAACAATTATTAAGTATTCAGTCCATTTTTGTAAGCTGTGAAGAAAACATGGGTGTTATTCTTATACATTGTAAAAAGGAAATTATTGATGGTGAGAAGCATGGGCAAAAACACATCCAACTGGAAATGAAGGAGTAGATAAATTTGGAAAGCTAGACATATTGGTCAGATACCATAGAGCAAGGAGGGGTGGGGGGGAGGGGAAGAAGAAAAAAAAAAAAAGGGAAGGGGGGATGGGGAGGAAAGGGAACGGAAAAGGTTAGGAAGAGGCTGGAGTGGTATATTTCATTACATTATATGGAGTTGGTAAAGGGGAAGGGAGTCGAGGGGATGTACCCAGCAGGTTATTATCTGAGAGACTTCCATTGGTCCCAAATTTGTGAGTGTAGTGGGGCTTTGTTGTTCTGAGTAAATATCGGGAGCTCCATAATCTCAAGATATGACATTATCTTAGTGACTTCGCTCCACACTGGAGGGAGTTTCTGCTTCCATAATCTAGCTATTGACAACTTTGCTGCCGTAAGCATATAGACGCTGAGGAGGTCCCCAGCCTTTGTTATCGTTTTAATGTGGAGATGAAATAGTAAGGTCTGTGGGGTGGCCTCTAAAGAAGGGTCTAGGAGCTTTAGTCTGAAAACAATCTCATGCCAGAAGGGTTTTAATGCAGGGCACTCCCACCAGATGTGGGAGCGCATACCAACAGAACCGCATTCCCTCCAGCAAAGGGGGGAATTAACCGGGGAGATTTTGAAGAGTCTGAGGGGGGTAAGGTGCCACTGAAGACATACTTTGATGTAAAGTTCCAGCAGGGTTATACAATGCAAGGCCTGTCTGGTGAGCGAAATGGCCTTGGACCACTCATCCTGCTCAGCACTAAAATTAAGAGATCTCTCCCACGCAGTGATATAAGCTGATTTATTGAAAATTGGGGGGTTCAACAGGTCCTTGTATGAGGTTGCAAGCGCGTCTCGGACTTTAATACCTGCCAGCCATCGCTTCTCCCAAGCGGTAGGTTCTCTTGGAGGGGAATTCAAAAAGCCCCAAGATTTCAGGAGGCTGCACACTCTCCAAAATTCAAAACGTAGGAGAGGAGGGGGATTATAAGTGGAGTTAAATTGAGCTAGCGATATCAAGCGACCCTCGGGTAGTAAGTCAGCAATATGAATTATACCATGTTCTTTCCATAGGGAAGGGTGAGAGTCTCGAAGAGCCATAAGTAGGCCTGAGAAGGAATGAATTGGCGACGGATGGGGAGCTATCTGTGGTAAGGAATGGATCTTGTCCCAGAAGCGGAGTGCATGTAGGATAATTGGGTTTTGGATCTTATAGTAGGTCCTGATGTGTTTTGGTAACCATATAAGATCCACCAGGAGAAGAGGGTCAGGTAGGGTCGCCTGTTCCAGGATTTTCCATTTGCTTTGGGAAGCTTTAACATTCCAGGCAGGAATATGAGCCAATCTAGCGACCTCATGGTAGAAAATTAAGTTGGGGGCACCTGCGCCTCCATTCAAAAGTGGTTGCTGCATTATTCTTGTGGCCACCCTGGGATGTTTGCCTCTCCACACAAACCTATTACACGTAGCTTGAAATTTACCAATAAGGGATTTGGGGATAGGAATGGGAAGGGCGCGAAACAGGTAGGTGAGCTTAGGAAGGAGGACCATCTTAAACGCGACAATTCTGCCTAGCCAGGATATGCAAGGAACATTCCATTTTACAGCGCAATTTTGAAATTGGCGCAGGAGTGGGTAAAAATTAGCTTCTATGACAGTGGATATGTTACTGGACAAAAAGACACCCAAATGTTTGATCTTATGTTTAGACCAATTAAATGGATACATCAGTTTAAATTTTGCAAATTCGTTATCAGCTATGTTTATAGCATAGGCATCTGTTTTGTTAATGTTAAGTTTATAAAAGCTAATACTGCCAAAGCTCTCAAGCAGTGTGAAGAGGGGAGGAAGAGAACCTGTTGGGTCTCCTAGAAAGATGGTCAGATCGTCCGCAAATAGGGCGGTCTTTTGAGAAATACCCGCTACCTCAACTCCCTTAATATCTGGATTTATTCGAATAGCTTCCGCCAAGGGTTCCATGATCAGGGTGAAGATAAGAGGGGACAATGGGCACCCTTGTCTTGTCCCGTTGGAAATAGGGAAGGTTGACGAGTGAAAGCCTAAACCCTTGACTGAGGCTGAGGGCGTGGAGTATAATGCAGCTACGCAAGAGTAGAATTGCAGGGGGAAGCCGAACCTTCTCAATACCTCGAACATATAAGTCCAGCCCACCCTGTCAAAGGCTTTTTCCGCATCTAAAGCCAGGGTTGTACACGGGAAACCTGTTCTCTTGGCTTCAAGATGTATATTAAGAATTCGCCTAGTATTGTCTGGCCCCTCTCTACACGGAGTAAAGCCAACTTGGTCCCAATTGATTAATGAGGGAAGAATGTGATTAAGTCTAGTGGCCAAAAGTTTAGCAAACATTTTCATGTCGGTATTGATTAATGAAATAGGGCGAAAGTTTTCACAAATGTTTGATGTTTTACCGGGTTTAGGAATCGTAATTATGGTAGCTTCTAGGAATTCGGCAGGAAATATGCTGTTATGTCTGGCTGATGAGAACAGTCTAGTAAGTACAGGTGAAAGTAGTGGGAGAAATGTTTTGTAGAAAAGGGCATTATAACCATCAGGACCAGGGGCCTTACGATTTTTTAGTGAATTGATGGTGTCTCTGATTTCTTTAGGGCTAAAGGGAGAATCTAAGAAAGTTTTTTGTTCCTCTGACAGGGTTCGCAAGGACAGAGCGTCCAAGAACCTCTGAACTCCAGATAACGAGGGGGGGAGTATCTACCGTTTGGTTCTCTAGATTATACAAAGATGAGTAGTAGCTAGCGAAAGCGTTACCTATGTCCAAGGGGAGACAAACTATGCCCAAGGACGTTTTGATGTATGGGATTCGCGCCGCAGCTGTGCGCTGTCGCAATTTATTAGCCAATAGCCTGTCTGCTTTGTTGCCTTTAGCATAGAAGATTTGTTTTAAATTTTTGTATGCGGGCCTGCAAGCGCTGTGACTCTAACTCTTCAATCCGATTCTTAATTTCCTTAATTCGGGATAGGATTTGGGGGTCCAGTGTTAGCGTATGGGTGGCATTTAAGTGTCTTAGGGCTACATGTAATTGGGCTAGTGAATTGCCTGTTTTTTTTTTGTGTTCAGCCTTTAATTTAATAAAGAGGCCACGGACAAATGCCTTCAGGGAGCCCCAAAGATTATAATTGCTGACTGCACCATTGTCGTTAATCGCTTAAAAGTGTTCTATCTCAACCTTAAGGAATTCAGTATGCTCCACAGAGGAGAGGTTTTCTGTTTTTTTCTTAATTACTTGTTTCACATATTTCTAAATAAAACAATTGTAAGGGTGATAATAATAGCATAATGAATGTACAGACTAGGAAGAATATAAAAGGTCAAAACTGAATTTGCAATATACCGTACCTCTATTAGCAAAAATGCAGAAATACATTTGCTGTGAGAGCCTTGTTCACCAGCATTAAAACACCACACCCTCTCAGAGACGTAGCAAAGACTTGTATGACACAATTTTAGGGCATCTCCACCCCTGTCTGTCCTGCATTGCGGCCAGCTGGGATTTATCATTGCACTCTTCACTTCACTAATGCTATACACACCCCTGCCAGCTCTCTGCACAGGCATTGTGTTTGAATCCTGATATTCTAATCACACGTAGCATATGTGCATATGCTGAGGTAACAGTAATACATTTACTAGAAGCATTTTTACTAATGTTTCTATTCAAAATTTAAATGCACCACTGTTTGACCTTTCTATCCCTTAAAAGAAAAACATGAAATATGCATAGATGCATTTAATATGAGAAAAATGAGAATCAAGGCAATTGAACATATACTGACAGATAGGAGAGGAGGTTACAGGTTTATAGGCCCCTAATTACGAAGCTGCTTAAGTAGCTTTGGGCCGCTTTAGTGGGGACTTGCTCAGACAAGCCTGTAACTGAAAGTTCATATGCAGCAGTCGTACGATTGCTGCTACTTAATGTGTCTGCAACCTCAGAGGTTTTAAACTTTAGACAGCTCAGACTTGTCATTAGATATGTGCAATTCGTTTTGGATCGATTCGGAAATTCTGCAAATTCTGCAAATTTGGAGATTTGTATCGAACCAAATTTCCGAATTAAAATACTGCCGAATTTACCGAATAAATCCAAATTAGTTCGGATTTATTCAGTAAATTTGAATGGCCATGGATTACACTAGTATTGTACAGTATATTAGGTTATATCACTCTGCTATGGGTTACACCTAATATACAGTACATAATACTAGTCTAATCCCACCTAACACCGAAATTCCGAATTTCCGAACCGAACCGAATCGAACCAAATCCAGCCGAATTTCTTCGAATTCGAATGAATCCGAAACGAATCTGAACCGAATCGATTCAAAATTTTCTGAATTCGAATCGATCCGAAACGAAATTAGAAAAATTCCGAATCGATCCAAACCGAACTGGACCGAATTTTTTCGCCATGCACATATCAACTTGTCATCTAGGATGACTGACATGTAATGCTCAAGTGCAATTGGTGGTACATGAACGGGGGACAAGGTTGCATGCGCAATTGCACATGCAACCTTAAATTACAGCAGGGGATGCTGATCTGGAGGTGCTGAATGCATGCAGACAGGTTCTTTTAATGAGAACTTTGTCTGCAAGGAGCTTCATAAAGTTAAGAGAAAGGGAGGCCTCTAGGATTCATGACATTGGAACATTGGAAAAATTTTACCTAATCTTTTATAAATTCTTTAGGAAATTTTTAAATATATCTATACTAGTACTAAAGCCCGTGTACACAGGCCAATTTTTGCAGTACAGCGGTCCCACCCCTTGCTCTCACCCCCTCTCTATTGCTCTCTCTCCCCCTCTCTTTTGCTTTCTCTCCCCCCTCTCCTTTGCACTCTACCCTCTTTTGCTCTCTCCCTCCCCTCTTTGGCTCTCTCTGCCCCCTCTTTTGTTCTCTCCCCCCTCTTTGGCTCTCTCTCCCCCCTCTTTGGCTCTCTCTCCCCCCTCTTTTGTTCTCTCCCCCCTCTTTTGTTCTCTCCCCCCTCTTTGGCTCTCTCTCCCCCCTCTTTGGCTCTCTCTGCCCCCTCTTTTGTTCTCTCCCCCCTCTTTGGCGCTCTCTCCCCCCTCTTTGGCTCTCTCTCCCCCCTCTTTGGCTCTCTCTCCCCCCTCTTTTGTTCTCCCCCCCCTCTTTTGCTCTCTCTCTCCCCTCTTTGGCTCTCTCCCCCCTTTCTTTTGCTCTCTCTGCCCCCTCTTTTGTTCTCTCCCCCCTCTTTGGCTCTCTCTACCCCCTCTTTGGCTCTCTCTCCCCCCTCTTTGGCTCTCTCTGCCCCCTCTTTTGTTCTCTCCCCCCTCTTTGGCTCTCTCACCCCCCTCTTTGGCTCTCTCTCCCCCCTCTTTGGCTCTCTCTGCCCCCTCTTTTGTTCTCTCCCCCCTATTTTGCTCTCTCTCTCCCCTCTTTGGCTCTCTCCCCCCTCTTTTGTTCTCTCCCCCCTCTTTGGCTCTCTCTCCCCCCTCTTTGGCTCTCTCTCCCTCCTCTTTGGCTCTCTCTGCCCCCTCATTCGCTCTCTCTGCCCCCTGTTTGGCTCTCTCTCCCCCCTCTTTGGCTCTCTCTCCCCCTTCTTTTGTTCTCTCCCCCCTCTTTTGCTCTCTCTCTCCCCTCTTTGGCTCTCTCCCCCCTCTTTTGTTCTCTCCCCCCTCTTTGGCTCTCTCTCCCCCCTCTTTGGCTCTCTCTCCCTCCTCTTTGGCTCTCTCTGCCCCCTCATTCGCTCTCTCTGCCCCCTGTTTGGCTCTCTCTCCCCCCTCTTTGGCTCTCTCTCCCCCTTCTTTTGTTCTCTCCCCCCTCTTTGGCTCTCCCCCCTCTATTTGTCTCTCTCCCCCCTCTTTGGCTCTCTCTCCCCCCTCTTTGGCTCTCTCTCCCCCCTCTTTGGCTCTCTCTCGCCACTCTTTGGCTCTCTCTGCCCCCTCTTTTGTTCTCTCCCCCCTCTATTTGGCTCTCTCTGCCCCCTCTTTTGTTCTCTGCCCCCTCATTCGCTCTCTCTGCCCCCTGTTTGGCTCTCTCTCCCCCCTCTTTGGCTCTCTCTCCCCCTTCTTTTGTTCTCTCCCCCCTCTTTTGCTCTCTCTCTCCCCTCTTTGGCTCTCTCCCCCCTCTTTTGTTCTCTCCCCCCTCTTTGGCTCTCTCTCCCCCCTCTTTGGCTCTCTCTCCCTCCTCTTTGGCTCTCTCTGCCCCCTCATTCGCTCTCTCTGCCCCCTGTTTGTCTCTCTCTCCCCCCTCTTTGGCTCTCTCTCCCCCTTCTTTTGTTCTCTCCCCCCTCTTTGGCTCTCCCCCCCTCTATTTGTCTCTCTCCCCCCTCTTTGGCTCTCTCTCCCCCCTCTTTGGCTCTCTCTCCCCCCTCTTTGGCTCTCTCTCGCCACTCTTTGGCTCTCTCTGCCCCCTCTTTTGTTCTCTCCCCCCTCTATTTGGCTCTCTCTGCCCCCTCTTTTGTTCTCTCCCCCCTCTATTTGGCTCTCCCCCCTCTATTTGGCTCTCTCCCCCATATATTTGGCTCTCTCCCCCCTTCTTTGGCCCTTCTCCCCCCTCTTTGGCTCTCTCTCCCCCCTCTTTGGCTCTCTCTGCCCCCTCATTGGCTCTCTCTGCCCCCTCTTTTGTTCTCTCCCCCCTCTTTGGCTCTCTCTCCCCCCTCTTTGGCTCTCTCTGCCCCCTCATTGGCTCTCTCTGCCCCCTGTTTGACTCTCTCTGCCCCCTGTTTGGCTCTCTCTCCCCCCTCTTTTGTTCTCTCCCCCCCTCTTTGGCTCTCCCCCCCTCTATTTGTCTCTCTCCCCCTCTTTGGCTCTCTCTCGCCACTCTTTGGCTCTCTCTGCCCCCTCTTTTGTTCTCTCCCCCCTCTATTTGGCTCTCTCTGCCCCCTCTTTTGTTCTCTCCCCACTCTATTTGGCTCTCCCCCCTCTATTTGGCTCTCTCCCCCCTTCTTTGGCCCTTCTCCCCCCTCTCTTGCTCCCTCTCTTGCCACGCCCCCATCACAGCACCCGCCCGGCCACGCCCATCACGGTGATACCCGCCCGGCCACGCCCCCATCGCGGGACTCCGCCCGGTCACGCCCCCATCGCGGCACTCCACCCGGCCACGCCCATCGCGGTGACACCCGCCGGCCACGCCCCTCGTCGCATCCGGTCAAGCCCATCGTCGCACCCCGGCCACGCCCCCTGACACTCCTCAGCCTTACTCTGTGCTGAGTGCTGTGTGTCAGGATCCAAATGGCCAGGTATGTTTGTCACGTGCAGTCTCTACTGCGCATGACTGCATCTGACAAACATACTTGGCCATTTATTATATAGGATAAAGATCATGGGGCATATTTATCAATGTGCGAGTGGACATGGTACGATGTAGCGTCTCATGTCCACTGCACATCAATAAATGCTGACAGCATACGCTGTCGGCATTTATCATTGCACCAGCAGTTCTTGTGAACTGCTGATGCAATGCCGCCCCTGCCGATTTACGGCCAATCGGCCTCTAGCAGCGGGTGTCAATCAACCCGATTGTATTCGATCAGGTTGATTTCTGTACATGGCCTCAGAGTCTTTAGACCGCTGCTTTATAACTTCCATTTCCGGAGAGGCTTCCAAGGGGCATCAAGCTCCATACAGAGCTTGATAAATATGCCCCCATGTCTTATCCAGTTTAAGTTTAAATTAAGTTTAAATTTGAATTTTTTTATGTCAATTTAGGATTTCTTGGTAAAAATATTGTTTTCTATCTTTTGGTTGCTGTATACTGTACATACATTTGCAGAGTCAATATATTGCTAATGGGCAGCACAGGAACATATATCTGCATATATATATATACCTATATCTAATTGGTTATGTAATAGCTGAAATAATTCTTTGCTGTGACTAATTACTGTAAAATGTAATTACTACACATATTGTGATATTTTTTACATATGCAGGTTATCCCAAATGGGTAGTGAACAATTATGAACATTGCAGCTTTATTTCATTAATATTTTTAAAAAATGTAAAATGTTTAGTCTCCTAAGTTTTATGGGTTCCAAGAGATGTTCAGTTGCTATAGCAATAGTGGTTTAACTAATGTTACACCCTGGGACGGTGACCCACATAGGAACTGATGGTGCTGCTGTTTACATAACTGGATCTGGAGACACAAAATATGAAGTTTGCTTCGAGGAGTATGGTTCCACTATATGAGAACAAAATACTACAAAAGGTATTTCATAGTTTCAGAGTCCAAAACTTTAGGGCTAGATTACAAGTGAAGTGCAAATTAATTGATGAAACAGACAGCAGTCTGAGAAACGCGTTGCTTATTTGTTTTAAATATCAAGTGTTATATTGTAGACACTTTTTATATTTACCATTAAATTGTGGTTTTATTACTTCATCCTGAGAGGCTGAGCTTATTTCGGTCCTGTTGGACAAAGGAGTTACCAGCAATCTGGCAGTAACAGTGAGCTGGGACACTGTGAGATCCCAGTCTGCCTGATTTAGCACAACTGAGCGCTGCTTCATTTGTTAGTACCATTTCAACTACTACATTACTTGTTTGCTCATACTATATCCCACTAGGAGGCACCTTTGTTTTTGTGATTTATTTCACAGAGAATATTAACTCTCCCACTTGAGCGTTAATTGTACTAGAATTAAGATTTTTGCACTTGTCGGGTTGCGCTCATATTACGAGTTGAAAGTAAACTGTTTTTGCTCTAGCGGGAACACAACTAGCACAAAAATCCGTGCATGTTCTCGTATTTCCCCAAAGAAGTCAATAGTGAAAAAAAAGTGGAAAACCCCCCACTCTTGCGCAAACACAATTGCATATTCTCATTTGCACTAAACCAACATGAAAATATGAATAGTTCATAATCCAATGTTCTTTACACAGCAGAATATGTTCTATTTATTTAAAAATACATATATATAATGGTATTTTTGTACAATGTATACTGTATATATCTATACCTATATATATATATATATATATATATACACACATAATTATATATAGGTATAGATATATACAGATATATATAGGAATATTTATTTAAAAATACAAAGAACATATTCAGTGATGTGCAGAACATTGGAATTTATAACATCTACAGTAAATACTTAGTTAAAACCTTTATTGAATATAAATATTGCATAAATATGCTTTTTCATGT